>NC_138241.1:24406543-25006543 GCF_964197995.2 Scardinius erythrophthalmus
ATTATTAACGCACCCGATTCAGATCATGAGGTCATTAGAAGAGAGCTCCATGAACTGCCTTACAATTGACAGGGACCCTATGCAGTGTTCACTACTCCCTATTCACTGAGCATGAGATATTAGTTGAAGTTTACTTCTCTTCACTTTACATTCACAGATTTGTGCTACAACACTGCCTGCAATATTATATTAGTAGTGTTTTTTTTAATCTTATTTAACTGTAATCATAAGATTTGCACTAGTAACTGTCACGTCTTGCACACTTTATATCCGCAAACAGGTTTTTTTCCTCCTTTATTTTATTCAAACTTCGAGTGCTGGAGTGATGCACAGTGACTGGTGTGTAAATGTCCCTCTCCACTACTTGATGTATCAATGTTCCCTATGCCATTTGCAATGCACTTTGAGCTGTCACATTCTGTTATTGTTTCAGTTCCGTTTTCATGGACATTTAGTTTGTTTCTCATTGCACTCGGTCTCCCTTTTTTGGATTATTCTGCCAGATTTTGTCAGCTATAGCACATTGTTCCTATCAAGATAATGCTTCTTAGAAATCCATCTACTAGATGGGAGCAAACTACTATGGGAAATTTAACTTGGAGAGAAGCCATTCGCATTTGTTTAGAATGTGCATATCCCTTATTGATGTCCTCAACAATGACTACCTCTGTGGCCCACTGCAGAATGAGCCTGAGCTAATGCCCACCATCCTCATCTTCCAGCATCGACAATAACTCTTCCCCAGTCTGGAATGAACGATTTCTTGATGACTTCCTCTGCCCAAGCCCTGTCTCCTCTGCTGGTTTTGTCCAGCCCCAGGTCGTCTTCATCTTCTCCATTTCTGCCAGTCCTGCCCAGCTCCAAGTCGTCTTCATCGCCACTGGCGACACTACTTTCTTTGTCGCTGATGGTCCCACCCAGCCTCCCACTCTCCTCCTCCAAGAAAGCCATGGAGTGTCTGCTCCGCTGGTCCCATCCAGCCCCTCTGCTCCTCCGCCGACTCAGCCCAGCAATGCTTCAATGCCTCGGTCCTCCTGGCCCCCAGCTCCACCTTGGTGTTTGGATCCCATGGCTCTGCCTCAGGCCTCCGAGCCCACTACTCCACCTTGTCCATCGACTAGTTGCCTCAACCTTGGCTCCTCGTTCCTTCTGCCCCACCTGGGACCGTCGTCCTTCCGGCTCTAACAGGCTCCCTGGTCCCTCCGGTTCCACCTTCGTCATTTGCCTGTCTACCTCTGCTATGGACTTATTCCTCCACACCTTCAGCTCCATCGGGCTCCTCCCTGGCTTGCAGCAGATCTTGGATTGTGTGCAGCGGAGGAATTCCTGCCTCTGTTTTGACTCCTTTACACATTTGATAAACTCTTCACGAGTTCTCAGCTGGTGAAAATACCATTATACAACGAGTGCATTTAGCCCAGAAAGTTCCGTCACAAAATGTTTTTTTTTTTTTTGTGTATCTTTAGATTCGGCCTTAAAAATGACAGTGAAGTACATTTTTATTGTAAATGAAGTACTCTAATTATAGGCTATATTAATGAAAAAAAGTTGCGTATGTCTGTCTTAAGCAAAGCGCTTGAGTCTAATGTTTTGGTTTTGGACATGCATCAATGAGAAAATAGTGCGGGATGTGCTTGATGCTTGCGCAGTGCGAACAGTTGGATTATGTTACCCAATAGTCAAAGAGCTGTTCAGACTCCCATTTAGCCCAATTTCTGTATATAGCCCACTTCCTGTATGTGCACTCTTAAACAAACAAACATTGCAAAAATATACCTTTAGGGGTACTAATGCACCTTTTAAGGGTAGATAAGGTGCAAAGTTTTCTCTTTAAGGGTACTGCACCAGTGATGAGCTATTGTATAAAGGTACAATTTCCACAAAAAAATTACTGACAGTATAACTGCCACTTTTCATCATCCAAATCCGTTCCTGACAGATAAAATCAAGTCCCGCTCTACTCATTTTCCCCCCCCATCAAATATCCTGTTTCACTCAGAAATACGTCTCATTATATAAGCAGGTTTCAAACTGCAATTCATGTTGATTTTTTTTTTTTTTTTGTAAAAAATATATGAATAGGTCATTTACTATTTAAATTTAAGTGCAAATGGGGAGTTTTTCTGCTCTGTAAAGGCAGATTAGATTTAGAGCTCACATTCAGCACAGATCAAGCATGGCTCAAACTGTAGTAATATTGAAATGTAAACCTGGATGGAATCTCAGTCAACCAAGACAAAATGTTCAGGTTAAAAATAAATTTAATTTGGACAAAACAGATCACAAGAAGAGTTGTGGGCTATGGATATATCATCAAAACCAGAGGGGCTGCCTGAATCTATAGACCCATCATGTCATTAATTTGTGATAGGGTAAGTTGATTTTATGGCCTGTTTAATTGCAGCCTTGTAGATAGTCACCTTGTCAAGTTCACAGGTTTTATTACCATGGTAATGGCATCTTAGTGCTGTGGATGATTATTACTTGCTATTTCTTTGTCTCCCCTCTTTGCTGTCTTTACTCTATCTCTCTCCATCTCTTAGCTGAGACATAACCAGCTCAGGGGGCTAGGTTACCCTTTTGGATAGTTACCAGAGTGTACATGATTGGTGTATTGAGTTCAGCCCTGAGATTGAATGCACTGACCCTCATCAAATGCAAGCAGTGTAATGGTTTCCTAAGCATACAGCATATTTCTCAAGGTGGACAGTGATGTACACAGCAGCTCTCACACAGAAAGAGCTGCGCAAAGCACAAATAAGACCCGGTAATGCTCAAAGGAGATTTCACGTCACTTTTAATTTGTATGATAATAGCCACATGAGATGTTCATATGTTTTTTTTTCTTTTCTTTTTTTTCTTGTCCTACTCAAGCATTTGTTTATGCACAGCTCTCTTAAGGTCCTGCTGCAACATTTCAGTCAGGTTGAGGTATAGACTTTGACCGGGCCAATGCATTCTGTTATAGATTTGCTGGTGTTCTTGGGATCATTGTCCTGTGGCATAACCGAATTTCTGCCAAGCTTTAGCTGTCGGACAGATGGCCTCACATTTGACTCTAGAATACCGTGGTATACAAAGGAGTTTGTGGTTGACTCAATGACTGCAAGGTGCCCAGGTCCTGTGGCAGCAAAACAAACCCAAATCATCACCCCTTCACCACCGTGCTTGACAGTTGGTATAAGGTGTTTGTGCATTATGCTGTGTTTGGTTTTCGCCAAACATGGCACTGTGGTTCAGATGCAACTTTGCAAACCTAAGCCGTGCTAACTTGTTCTTTTTAGAGAAGCTTTCTCCTGGCAACCCTTCCGAACATGCCATAATTGTCCTGTATTTTTCTAATTGAACTGCCATGAACTTTAACATTTAACATGTCAACTGAGGCCTGTAGAGTCTGAGGTGAGTCTTGGGTGTTTTGCGATTTCTCTGAGCAGTGCACGGTCTGACCTTGGGGTGAATTTGCTGGGATGTTCACTCCTGGGAAGATTGGCAACTCTCTGAATGTTTTGTTAACTTGTGAATAATCTTCCATTCTGTAGAATGATGGACTTCAAATTCTTGGCCATATAATGGGCGTACAACCCTTCTCAGATTGATGGCAGCAGTTGATTGCTCCTCAAGATCATTGCTGATGTCTTTCCTCCTTGGCATTGTGTTAACACACATCTGAATGCTCCAGACCAGCAAACTGCCAAAACATCTGCTTTTATAGACATGATCACACTCTATAAGCAGTGCCTGACTGCTACTTACCCTCTTAAATCCTATGGAATCAGTAAGGGTGTACTTAGTTTGTCACCCATGGCTTTTCCGTTTTGGCCTAGTTTTTGTTTAATAAATAATGGCATGGTGTAATATGTCATGTGTATATATGTGTGTGTGTGTGTGTGTGTGTGTGTGTGTGTGTGTGTGTGTGTGTGTGTGTGTGTAAATACTTGGGGACAATTTGGTACAATATCAGAAAGTGGTGAAAATAGCAAAGTTTAAGTATTTTTCAGATCTGATTGAAAAGAATTATCACAATCCAAGAGCATTTCTTTTTATAAATGCTGCTGTTAACCCCTCTGTTGGTCTTTTCCCAACAGAGTCTCTGGCTATGTGTGACAGATTTATAATTTTTTTGTGGATAAGATGAGGCATATTAGGCTAAATATCTCCTCTTCATCTCATGATTCTCCACTTCTCAAAAAGTCAAATTTAGACCTGATAGTTCTGGCAAATTTTAGGCAAAATAGTGTTTCACCAACTACAGAGCTTTCTGAATAAAAACAAAAATTTTGAAGTGTTCCAATCAGGTTTCAGGAAAAACCATTCCACTGAAACAGCATTGGTAAAAGTTTTAAACAATATTTTACTGACTCTCAACTCTGGCAAGTCTGCTGTGTTAGTGCTGCTAGATTTGAGTGCGGCATTTGACATGATTGACCACTCTTTCTCATTTGAGGCACTGGATGAGCATTCAGGACTTTTAAGGACTTTGAAAGGGTGATTCATGCTTTTATTTCAACTAGGCTTGACTATTGTAATTCTCGTTTGGGGCACTGGATGAGCATTCAGGGAAATGCTCTTAAATGGTTTCAATCCTATTTTAATAGTAGAAGGTTCTCTGTTAATATCGGTGAATTTACTTCGGATGCAGCTTCTTTTAAGTGTGGGGTCCCTCAAGGTTCTATTCTTGCTCCGATTTTATTCTCCTTGTAAATGCTTCCCCTGGGGTTGTTTTCCCACGTTGTGTTGTGTTTGACACGGCATCTCATTTCACTGTTACACTGATGATACCCAAATATATTTGCCCCTGGGATCAAACAACATGTTTTTTGTATTTTTTTGCCTTGTCTGGCGGATGTAAAGGTCTGGATGTCCCTAAATTTACTTCACCTCAATGAAGGCAAAACTGAGATTATAGTTTTTGAATCTTCAGAAGCTGCTATCTGTCCTTGCTTAAATTTTGGCCATTTGTCTCCATGTGTGAAACCCCTAGTGAAGAATTTGGTCGATAGTGGTCTCAAATTTGACAAACCGATTAGTACGGTAGTCAAAACCAGTTTTTTTCATCTCAGAGTCCTAGCTAAAGTAAAATAATTTCTTTCTTTTAAGGACTTTGAAAGGGTGATTCCTTTATATGGGTATTAACCAAGCATCTCTTAACCGTCTGCAGATGGTACAAAACGCAGCTGTTAGGCTCCTTACTGGTGTGTGTAAATGAGAGCACATCACTCCAGTTCTGATATCTCTGCATTGGCTCCCAATTCGTTACAGAATTGATTTTAAAGTCTTGTTGCTGGTTTTTAAATCTGTGAATGGATTATTGGTGTTAAATGTTGATGATATTTGATATAGTGTACAGCACCTTCGTCAATAATTGTTGTTTTTAGTGGTGCTATATAAATAAAGATGAGTTGAGTATATATATTTCATGATACTACTGTATTTAATAAATTCAGCCTGGGTGAGCATAAGAGATTTCTTTCAAAAACATGAAAATTCTTCCTGACCCCACACATTTAAACGGTAGTTTATTTGTAATAAAAAATGTATATACAGTATTGAAAATTGCACATTAGTATGTTATTATAAATGTTAATTCCTTTGCTCTCTAAACCTTTTACACTGTTATTTTATATTTCTGCTTGAGGTAGTAGCTCTTCAACAGAATGGCTTTCCTTTGCATGCATTAATTTGTTTAATTTGGTTTGATGGCGATGCCTCAGAGACACGAGATTTGTGTGTAGAGAGTGAAATAGAGATGGGGGATGGGAAAGATAGAGAGAGCAGCCACATTATCCATAATCCAGTCACAGCTGTCTGCGGTTTGGCGACACTGCTACAGCAGGTCCTTGCTAATAGCTCTATATTTCATAGCGGAAAACACCCTGCCACAACCCACTTGATGTACGACAATGTCTTAGTTTCACCCACAACCTCCCCACCATTCCTACCCCTCTTCTTGCATGCTTTACTGTCCTCTCTCTCAAACTCACAGTCTCTCTCTTTTTCTCTCTTGTCTTTGTCTTGCTCTGCAGTTTGATAAAGCATATGCCTACAGCGTCCGCCACATGTTTGGGAAGGAAGGCAAGCGCACTGACTACACCCCCTACAGTTGCATGAAGGTGATTTTGTCAAACCCACCCAGCCAAGGCGACTACCACGGTGAGTCATACTGAGCCAGACTGTTGGTTTTATATGCGATCGTTCCCCCGAGGCCCATGTTTAGTCCTGTAGTGAAGAGAATTAAAAGACTGTTTAGTATGCAGGTGGTCTTGAATTAGTTATTAAAAAATACCCAAGTCCACGCTGCCTAATTGATAACACCTGCTTTTCACAATGCACATAATAGGTGAAATCCATTAAAAATTGAGCATCACTATTCTGCTTACTATGAAGGCCGAAGTAACTTAATGTTGAGTACGCCAAATTGTGGATGGCATTCATTTCTAGAATACACTGTCACAAAGCTATACATCACTGGCACCTTGTTTAAAAGTGAAATGTTCCATTGATAATGTAGCATCAATTTATTTTTGTTCATAACAAAAAAAAAAATTCTAGCTGTTAAGACTGATGGAATTGTATTATTTTTTAACGTCAAATATCTTATTTCTACTTGTGTACTTCCATATGATGTTTAAAAATTATAAGCAATTATTTAAATAAAACTCAACTTTTTCCTCTATATATATTTGTGTATGTAATGTATATTTGTGTGTATGTATGTGTGTCTGTATATGTATATATATAATATAAAGATGTTAATACTTTTATTCAGCAAGGATGCGTTCATTTGATTTAAAAATGACAGGAAATACATTAAACATTTATAATTTTACAAAATATTTCTATCTCAAATAAATGTTGTTCATTGAAACTTCTATTCATGTGTGTGTATATTTCCTGCTTGTAGTCTTTGGGTGCATGAATTCAATTGAGGGTTATCAATCCCTGGAAAGATCTTACATTTTCTCAATTTTCAAAGTCAATTGCTTGGAATCTCCACCTGGGATTACATGATCATAACTGCAAAAATACTTATTTGAACCATCATACAGTATGGATAATTTACAGTATGGCTCCCTTTTTTTTGGAAACAACCCCACAAGTAGTACCCCATTTAGCAGTGGCCTTCAAGGGCACAAAAAACATGTGGGTCGTGTTCCTACTTTCCAATAGAACATATTGGTTTGGAGTGTTTGTGATGCTTGTAAACCCATTTTCTCCATCTTTTCTCCTTCCTCACAGGGTGTCCATTCCGCCACAGCGACCCTGAGCTACTGAAACAGAAGTTGCAGTCCTATAAAATCTCCCCTAGTGGGATCAGTCAGGTTTGTCCGACACCTAAAACACACTATTTAACAGGCTCAGCACAATGTGCAAAGACAGAGGGGTGTCCACTGGGTCAAGGGGGGGTCTGTTTTAAATCATAACTCTCGCCAAAATTGAACCTAGGCTCTTTTTGTTCATCTACCCGAGTCAAATTTTTTTGTAAAAGCATAATTAGTATGGAAACGCCACTTTTAAGTTTGACCGTATTTTAGTTTTAGGTCAAAATGCCTTTTGAATGGGAGTGCATGGGGCCACTTCTATGATAGCATCAAAATCGCTATTTTTAAAACACTAAGAAGGCTCGACACAACATAAAACTGTGCTCGAAGTATCACCAGGGGCTCTACACATGAACCTTGAGCATTGACTACATTGTTTGTGTACACAAAGTTTACTAAAAAGAAATGTTTTGTGCGACTCACTTTATCAGTTAGTGTTTCCGGTGGCTGGAATTTTGTCAGTCAAAAGTAGTCGATCTCCGAATGCAACGTAATGAACTGACTCCATATGAGGAAATGTCATGATAACTTAGATAAAAAAATTATCTGTGAATTTATATGGAAACGAGCTTTAGGAGCTTTCCATCTTTACTCCCCTCATGTTACGTTACACGAAAGTTTGACTCGAGTAGATTAACAAAAAGAGCTTAGGCTCAATTTTGGCGAGAGTTACCCTTTAAGCGAGGTGTCAGTGTGAGTGTAAAGGGCTTTTTAAAACAACTTGGCATTCAAAATTATTTGTGTAAATTAACCTCAACATAACCACAGACCAAACAAAATCTACCAAATATTGTGTAGAAAGGACATTACCTTGACAATTAAAATGATACGATTGTATAATAATCATAGAAAAATGGTGCAATTAATTTTTAACAAGGCATCCCTGAAAACCCCATCCTGCAGTACTTTTGGAATATTAATGAATCTGCTGTACTTCTGGAATATTAATGACGAAAAGAAATAACGCTCTGGATTCTCCAGTGTAATGACAGCTTCAGCTCTCTGTGTTGATTACTTTGACCTTTGCTGTATCCAGTGATTTGATGCGTTCTTTAAAGTACTCTTAAAAGTCATTTCAGCTGACTTTTTTTTTTTACACATTAAAGCAGCTGCAACAGGCCAGGCAGTGAAATGAGATGGACCAGCCTTGCTGTAATGTTCTCATGGAGTTATAATCCTTTGACGCTAATGTAATTAACGAGCTGGTTTTAATAAGGCCATTAAGTTCAATGTTAAAAGGCTCTTAAAAAGAATATATTCATGAAGTCAAATGTTGCGTACTATCTCTGGTTGTGCTCTTAAGATTTCTAGTGGATGACTGAAGGTAGCTATCATATTAATATGATATCAATATAAATACAATCAAAATATTCTATTTTTATATTACATATTTATTATTATTATTTTGGGGGGTGGGGTGCGTTTGAACTGAAAATTATAAAAAAATAATTGGTACTTAACATAATGTTGATGTGCTATTATATATTTTGAACTTCAGTTATATGAAGCATATAGTTTGAAGTGCATGAAAATCGTTCTTAGCTATTTGAGAATCGTTTGCATGTTTCCACTGTAAGGTGTGCTCAGTTTTTTTCTCACATGGCTCATCCACTACCACCCATCGTGCGGTTGAGGGAAATGGCTGATGGCTGCCTAATGCAGTCCGACATGCCAGCCCAAGGGTAGCACATTTCCAATCCAATTAAATTCATAATTTCATTGGAGACCCCAAGCAGTGTCCTTATACACTCTCAGTGTTCATAGTCTTAGACCTGTGGGCGTGTGAAGCAACAGCTTGATGTTCACCCCAAGAGCTCTCGCAGCACGTGGCCCTCTCGCTGCCCAGTGCGCTGGATAATTAAAAACCTCAGAAAATGTGAAAAGCCTGGGCAGTAGGGTGATTAAAATGCAGAACGTCAACCTTCTCAGTCAACCTGTCTATTGACAAAGTGACATTACAGTCAAAAGGGCGAGACTCCAGTCTGGAGGAGAGCTACTTTAGAAAACTCAGCTCTCCTCTCTCACTCTCAGTTAGCGCCCTTCACAGCGTGGCTCCTACCTCAGGAAGTGCAGATTAAAGGATCGCATGTTTGGTTCACAGTTCAAACAGTGCAAGAAGCAGTGAGAACATGTAGAGTTCACATGTAGCATGCATGTTATGAATTTAATCCCAGCATTTTTCATGCCACTTCGTAATACTTAAAAATCCCCAGAAATTATAGCCTTATGTTGTGGCTGTGTGATTGTTTGCTGTGATGTTGCTAAGTGTAATGTATGATAAAGCAGTCAGAACAAAGTCCATCTGTGTACGGTGCAGCTTTGAGTTCCAAGGTTTACATTAAGGAATTGCATTTTAAGTGTGATGATTACTTGCGTAGGTTTTTGGATGATATATTGGCTATGTGTTGAATATTCACGTTATATTAACAATGGTTTTATTAGCTATAATAAATTTAAGTAATCCTGAATATTGCCATTTTAATGTGCTTTTTTTAACATTGAAAAGCCTTTTTTGATCCACACATATAAAGTGTTGAAATGTTTTCGTATTGTTTCTGATTTAAACTTCTGTTTCAAAGAGGGTGATATGTTCAAGTCATTTATGTGAATCAGTTCAATGAAATGATTCAAAACTCTGGTTCATTTTTCTTATATTATAATGTTTGAGTTATGTTGATAAATGTTCCTGATAATAGTGGAAAACCTTGTGGGAAACAAGTTTAGTTCTTTGGTCAATCATTTTCAATCTAATTGGCAACAAGCTCTGTTTTTTAAATGTTTATTCTGATAAAGAATTAGATTTTTTTTATTTATTTTTTTATTAATTAGTTAGTTAATACTTTAATTAGATTTAAAAGTCCGAAAATCAGCTACCTTAAAAAATATACACTCACCTAAAGGATTATTAGGAACACCTGTTCAATTTCTCATTAATGCAATTATCTAATCAACCAATCACATGGCAGTTGCTTCAATACATTTAGGGGTGTGGTCCTGGTCAAGACAATCTCCTGAACTCCAAACTGAATGTCAGAATGGGAAAGAAACGTGATTTAAGCAATTTTGAGCGTGGCATGGTTGTTGGTGCCAGACGGGCCGGTCTGAGTATTTCACAATCTGCTCAGTTACTGGGATTTTCACGCACAACCATTTCTAGGGTTTACAAATAATGGTGTGAAAAGGGAAAAACATCCAGTATGCGGCAGTCCTGTGGGCGAAAATGCCTTGTTGATGCTAGAGGTCAGAGGAGAATGGGCCGACTGATTCAAGCTGATAGAAGAGCAACTTTGACTGAAATAACCACTCGTTACAATCGAGGTATGCAGCAAAGCATTTGTGAAGCCACAACACGCACAACCTTGAGGCGGATGGGCTACAACAGCAGATGACCCCACCGGGTACCACTCATCTCCACTACAAATAGGAAAAAGAGGCTACAATTTGCACGAGCTCACCAAAATTGGACAGTTGAAGACTGGAAAAATGTTGCCTGGTCTGATGAGTCTTGATTTCTGTTGAGGCATTCAGATGGTAGAGTCAGAATTTGGCGTAAACAGAATGAGAACATGGATCCATCATGCCTTGTTACCACTGTGCAGGCTGGTGGTGGTGGTGTAATGGTGTGGGGGATGTTTTCTTGGCACACTTTAGGCCCCTTAGTGCCAATTGGGCATCGTTTAAATGCCACGGCCTACCTGAGCATTGTTTCTGACCATGTCCATTCCTTTATGACCACCATGTACCCATCCTCTGATGGCTACTTCCAGCAGGATAATGCACCATGTCACAAAGCTTGAATCATTTCAAATTGGTTTCTTGAACATGACAATGAGTTCACTGTACTAAAATGGCCCCCACAGTCACCAGATCTCAACCCAATAGAGAATCTTTGGGATGTGGTGGAACGGGAGCTTCGTGCCCTGGATGTGCATCCCACAAATCTCCATCAACTGCATGATGCTATCCTATCAATATGGGCCAACATTTCTAAAGAATGCTTTCAGCACCTTGTTGAATCAATGCCACGTAGAATTAAGGCAGTTCTGAAGGCGAAAGGGGGTCAAACACAGTATTAGTATGGTGTTCCTAATAATCCTTTAGGTGAGTGTATTTTAAGACAAACTCACATATTTCCACAAGTCAAAAGAGTGCAGTTTAAAATGTGTAATGCATGTTATTAGCTATTCTTGGCTATGTTATCCGCAAGCAATATGTAAACCAGTGATTTTATCTTGTTTTTCACAGCATATGTCGAACCCCTAGCTGGTGTCTTGCTGTATATGTTACCATTGCTTCCCAGTAGTGATCGTCTCCAGAGCTTCGAGTTAGGTGTTGGATGGTGTTGTCTCTCACCTTTAAATCCATGTATTATGCATTTCTGCTCTTGCCGATTTTAGCTAAGGTGGAATGGCATACTTTACCACAGGGAATACATGGTGTTAAAAGCATCACCTGAGGGGAGGTCTGAGCAAAAAAGAAAGGAAAGAGAAGCAGATTGTATCCACTTTTCCATCTCTCTTTGATGCCATTTTGCCTCTGTTCCTCACCTGAAACCTCATAAACTTGTGCTGTCTCAGCAAAAATAGCACAATGCGTTGTTAATGGTGTTCATCTTTATTGCTCATCAAAGACTTCTTAGATATTGATTTGACATTTTGGCCAACAAAATGTAAACACTAATGTTATCTAACTACACAAGTAATATGTAATACAGACACTGTTTGTGCCACAAATAACCATTATCGCTCACTTTGATGGGCTTAGTTAAACATTTTCTGTCAGGCTGAATTTTTGTGTTATTTTAATTCTTATTAATATACCATTGATATATATTTTTTAGCATGTTTACTTTGGGGATGTTTCTGAAGTATGGAAGCACATTAGATCAGATACATTTTTTATCTGTCAGAATGGCAAAACTCATTTCGAGTTCTCCGTCATTATTTTGGTTTACACAACCTGTAGTGCAATATGTAAGTGGCTTTTTCCATTTTGTGCTGATCTCCATCTAATCATGCTAGAGACACATTAGAATGAAGGTGTAAATAAAAATCTCAGCTAAAGGATATCCAGGTATTCTCTGGATATGAAACGCATGTTAATACAGTAGCACATGTTCAATGTGCTTTTGACATTTGATGCTATTCACTGTTTGTTTGTTCTATTCTTAATATTTTGTCTTTAATAATGTAAGCAGATACCTTTTTGGAGCATACATGTAAATGTATTATAAATAATTAAGACTCTTTTTTTTCTTTAACACTGTGCTCTCGGGCCCTCAACCACTCTCTCTCTCTCTCTCTCTCTCTCTCTCTCTCTCTCTCTCTCTCTCTCTCTCTCTCTCTCTCTCTCTCTCTCTCTCTCTCTCTCTCTCTCTCTCTCTCTCTCTCTCTCTCTCTCTCTCTCTCTCTCTCTCTCTCTCTCTCTCTCTCTCTCTCTCTCTCTCTCTCTCTCTCTCTCTCTCTCTCTCTCTCTCTCTCTCTCTCTCTCTCTCTCTCTCTCTCTCTCTCTCTCTCTCTCTCTCTCTCTCTCTCTCTCTCTCTCTCTCTCTCTCTCTCTCTCTCTCTCTCTCTCTCTCTCTCTCTCTCTCTCTCTCTCTCTCTCTCTCTCTCTCTGTTTTTTCACAGGTTCTGGAGCTGGTCAAGGGAATGCACTATCAGCTGGCCTGCCAGAAGTACTTTGAGCTGACACACAGTGTAAGGATGCTTTTCATTTTGGCCTGCTGTAATTGGACCTGCTTTTGTCAGCTTAGGGATAGCCCTGAGAAGTCTTTACAGAGCCTGACCATTGTAGTCACATCTGCCTTTAGCTGACCTCTAATAAAATCTTAATTTGTAGTGTTTTGCAAAGCAATTTTAAGATTAATTTTCCCTCTGATACGTGGTGTCCACTACAATGCACAGATCTCTCTTTTTTTAAAACTATTTATGAGCAACATGGGTGATTACATTTGATACTTAGCCATAAATCTGTATGATGTCGTTTTTGGCTCTGTCCCAAATGCCGCACTTGATGTGAATTTGCAGATTTGCGGTGACCGCTGCTTGTGTCAGTGAAGTCCACAGTCCCGTAGGGTGTCCCATTTGACATTTGAGGGCTTAGGGTGGCATTTGGGACAGGGCCTTTATGTCATAGTGTTCCTTTATTTATAACATCAATTCAGCATGGCTGATGGAAATGGTAATGCACCAACAAGACTCGAAATTGCAACCATTTTGGTTGCATATGCTCTCGAAATTGAGTCTGTGCGACCTCAAAATATATTTGGGAGCATATGTGTGAGTGCAAATAATTCTTATGGTGTTTTCTAGAGATGCACCGGTCGACCCGCCATAAATCAAAACCAGCTGTTTTTTTCTCCAAACACCACTGGCAATTGGTTTTTAGTTTTATTTTGACCAATCTCTGTTCCGGAATATGTACAGTATATATATAAATACATATATTATATTATCTACATTGGACAGATGTGTAATTCTCTCAGAAACCAGACGAATTGGAATTAATTTATATTTTTTGTTGAAGTAAGAAGATACATATACAAATTGTATCATCTAAAGCTTTTTGGTGAAGACTAGAAACACATTGTCTATTCAGGGTCTTTAACATTTTCTCAGCATGTTTAAAGCTGATATTATAGTCATGTTTTCAAGGTAATGGACAGAAACTCGTTTTTAAAATCAAATGATAAATGTGCTGAATCTTTGCTTTTTCTATTTGGATTGCCCTTTCAGATTGGACTTTGGGCTTTGCAGTTTCAATATGCTTTCTTTGACAGGGGCATAATTGTGTGTCAGAGCTGAAAGCAACCAGAAAGCAAATGATTACAGCTCTATTTAAATGGTTATCTAATAGATTTCTTCTTATTTCTTCTTCCTAGTTTTAAATTGGAGGGGGTGGATAGGACTCTGGCAGCAACCTTTCTGTATTTTATTTTTGTTTATTTTTTGCCAAGCAGAGAGAAATATTTCAGAGCTATGTCAGTCAAGATTACCTGTGTGACACCTATGCCCTGTCCCTCGACTAAAAAAGCAGCCCAGCTGTCAGGTTGAGAATGAAAATGTGCACACACCAACGCCACGCAAACAGACGCTATCTGCTAGGTGACAGGTTAATGTGAAGAGGGGGAAGAGACCGTCTTGGATATGAGAGAGCTTGGTAAACCTTTCAGATGTTTGTCAGCAATGTGTAACAAGATGGATTTTAAATGGGGAAGCTTTAGTAACAGGTAAAGTCATGATGAAGCCATTTCTCAACATCTACCAGAAGCAATTTTATAGGTGTATATATATAAACACCTATAAAAATGCTTCTATATTTGTTGTTGTTGTTGTTTTACTTTTTCACTAATGTAGTTGTTAGTTTATTTAATTTCATTAATTTGTTTTTCACTTTAGTTTCATTTTCAGTAGTTTTTAATTGATCATTGTTGATTTTAGTTGTTTTTTTTTAATTAGTTTTCTAGCTCTAGTTTTAAGTTTTATTTTGTTTTTAGTATCAGTATTTTAGGTCTGTCAAAGTTAATGCGCTGGATGGTATCATAAAAAAAAAAGAATGACGTTACATTTCACGTCACACTCCAGTGTCATCTATGCCTTTTTTTTTTTTTAGATATATAATATAACATGTTTTTAATTAATTTGGGACCACATTAAATATAGACTACCATTCAAAAATTAGTGTTTGGTATGATTTTTTGTGTTTTAAAAGCATTTCTGCATCTCTGCATTTATTTGATCAAAAAACGTTAAAAACCGTAAGATTATAGATCATTTGGGAGCAGACGTCACATCATAGTTACGTCTCTTGCGGCTGTGCATTGTGGTGGCAGAAAAACAGTGGTAACAAGTGTGGGAAAACAGGCAAAATCCGTGGAATAAAATAACAAGCTTATATACATCGCAATTCTGAAAAAAATCAGAACTGTGAGATATAAGATATAAATTACCTTTTTTTTTTTTGTGGCTTCCATGCAGAACTGTCATTTTCTGCCACTAGGCTCTGCTCACAAAACACCCGAATGGTCTATTATGATTTAAAATAACGGTTTTCTATTTTAATATATTACTTCAGTCTTCAGTGTCACATGATCCTTCAGAAATCCTTCTAATATGCTGATTTCTTCTTCTTATTATTATTATTATTAACGTTGAAAACAGTCGTACTGCTTAATATTTATTTTTACAGTTTTTGTGATGAATAAAATGTTCAAAATAACAGCATTTATCTTTGTAACATTATGAATTTCTTTATTGACACTTCTGATACATTTAATGCATCCTTGCTGAATTATAGATTTATTTCAAAAAACGGTAGTAAACTGTAGTTCATTTGAGTCAGTTGTTAGATTTCATTATTTTAGTTTTTGTCTTAGTTTTCATTAATAATAACACTTTTGAGTAAAAGTCAAGTCTTCACATATGCGTAAGCACTTCAAATCTGCTGATGTTCTTGTTGTTGTTGAAGCTTTAGCTCAATGCCGAGATGAGTAAATCAAAGAGCGTGTATAAATTTCTAATCTCTTGCACGTCTAGATTTATTCCCTCAATAAGAAAGCTTTATGACAGTGTTTGTGCCTGCGCCACCCCTCTTTTAATGCAGTAATGCACTCAAAGTGTCATTGATAGGATATAATGGCTTTTAATGGCTCCCGGTGAAACGGCAGCGCCTTTGCAGTCCAAGGGCATCATTTAGCTCCTGGCCCCGGGGCGCTTGGGACTAGGGTCATTGCTGATGACTAATAGCCCCAAGCCAAACAGTGCGAACGGTTTATGATGCAGGAAAATGAATAAGATGGCTTCCTTGATGAACAGCCTGCAATAACAGGATTTGAAAGATAAACTGAAATTCATGACTCTTATTTTAGGGTCGCTGAATGATGAAACCTCTGACGTTAATAGGCACAATAAAACATTCTTGTTGGGGCATCAGTGGATCCGCACCACCTCGCCTTCCTTGCATCTGATACGCGATGGCGCAACCATCTTGGCTGCAAAAACACGCTTGTTGAACTCCAGCGTAAGAGACTTTAATCACTGCCATATGTGCCCTCCGCTTTCACATCCGCGACACATAACAAATAGACGCTCGCATTCCTCCCTCCCTGGCAGCATTTATTTAAAGGTCAAAATGTAATACTTCTCTGATGAAATATTTACACAACCGCAATAAATCAAACAATAGAGAAAAGGAAACAATAATGAAAAAGAGGAGGGGGGGCAAGAGAGGTGGACTTTAGAAGGAGAGCTTGTTGCGCATCCGCCGAATTGATCCGTCTCTAGGCCTCGGCTGGGACTGTTTCATGTTTATGCATATTTCATTTGGCACGGAGTCGCTGGGCGAGGGTAGTCCACTGTAATGTGTTAACTCTGAGATGGATCCGTGTAATGTATCTTTCTGTCCACAGCTTAACTACCGCAGAGACCCCTGTGCACTCGATTCAGAGAGATGGGTTTGAAACTTTGATTCATGAGGAGTATCAGGGGTGTGCTGTGATTGAAGCATAATTAAACAGCCATATCCTCTGCACTTAGAAACAAATGGATTGTGCAGCGTTTGAGTGCAATGCAGCTTTCAGGGATCCATCAGTGAGAGGCTTTGCCATAAACAAGGCTGAAAGAGAGGAGAGATTAAATAGAAGCTACTTAAATTTCCCTGTGTACCCTTTTAATGTTCCAGGTTCAATGCAGTTATTTAAACGTGGCTTACAAAATAAATACACATTATTACACAAATGTAACTATAGTAATTTGCATACTAAACACTGTTGCTTGTTACAGGTTGAGGATGCTGGGTTTTCTCTTAATCACCCTAACCAGTACTTCACTGAGAGTCAGAAGCTTCTGGGTGGAGGCCGGGACATCAAGAAGGAAGTTGAGATGTCACAAAGAAGCCAAGAAAATCCATCAAACATGTCCCGTCCATCTCAGGAAAGCTCCAAACAGGCCCACGAGGAGATGGGGGATTTAGATTCCTTCTTCCAGGATGAATGATTTAGTAGAACTTAAAATCTGGGATGAATACACCATAGGGCTCTTACTAGTATTCACTATATTTGACATAAATTGTTTCCAATGTTCAAAAACTTTGATCTGGTTGTATTTTCCCTATCTTTGTGGTTTTTTTAAAAATGAAGAAAATAAATAAAAGTAATTTTCATTTTTCATAAAAGCATTTTCTGTTTTTACTTTTCATTTTAATTATAACCAGCACTGATGACTCACCTCAACCTATTTAGTAATCAGTAATTATCATCTGCTCAGTCTCTTTCTTCCCGCTGGTGTCTTCATACATTATCCTTCAAAAGTTTGGGAGTCAGTTTAAAGGGACACTTCACCCATTTGCATTAAGCTTTGCATTGTTAGAAACCCAGTCATACTATTGAATGGTCGTGCAACACTCTCTCATTTTCCCCTGAGACGGGAGAAATCTGTTATTTACCTCTTACACTTCCTCCTACAATGACGCAAAAATCGTCATTTTGCGTCATTGTAGGAGGAAGTGTTAGAGGGGGGGATTTCTGTTAAGACTACAGACACTAGTTTCTCATCTTTCCCAGGGTGGGGCGCGCTCACGCTACAGACCTATTACAGATCAGTGGGTGGGACTTTACTCTCTGAAACTGAAAGCAATATCCTCCATCTTGTTTGAAGCTAAGCTAACAGGCGCTGTGGAGACAGATGTAAAGTTATGACAATAGCGGAGGAGAGTGCTCAATATGATATAGAAGAAGAGGATTTCGGAAGTCTGATGCTTGAATCAGGTGTTTGTGGCTACCTTTACAAGCCGCATTATAGCGAAGAGCAGCCGAGGCAGAAGACCTGCCTGCCGCGGACGAGGAGCCCGGACTGGCTCGAGTTAGGGCGGACTGGTGGCGCCGGTGATCTCACTATGCAATTACGAACCGCTACGAACACAGAGATAGAGTCCGTCTGCGGCAAAGAATTTCAACGATGACAATTTCTCCTGGACGAAATCTCTGAATCAGACGAGGACACGGACGTTTGTGTTGAGAACTATCCTAGTTTCGCACCGCATATGTTCTGACTGAACATCCAGGTACCATGCAATAATTCACCTTTTCGAAAGAAATACAAACGAGGAGTAATGCACTATATGAGTTCGCCAACTAACTAGACATTTTGTGTGAATGTGAAATGAATTTCAAGCTATGGTAGTAGCTAGCCTTGTAGACGGAAGAGTGATTTCTCTTATAGGCAGATATGCGCTTTCTGGATTAGTGGGAGTGGCTTGCGGAGCTGTGCAATGTGGTGCATTGTGGGAGTTGTTGTCTTTCATACAAATGCGTTCTGAAGTTATTTTTTGTCTTTTCTCGGTCACGAAGGCACCAAATTCAAAAATTATTTTACATTTCGACTACATATATGACCCACTTTAAATAAAAAACAATGTTCAAATGGGTGAAATGACCCTTTAAGAAGTTTTAAGTTTTAAAGTAATACTTTTATTTATCAAGAAAGTATTATATTAATTAAAAGTGATAGTAAATGCTGTTATAATAAGAAATGTTTCTTCAGCAGCAAACCTAAAATATTGTGATATGACACTAAATACTGGAGTAATGATGCTAAAAAAAAAATTTGCTTTGCCATAACAAGAAAAATTTACATTTTTAAAAAATACATTAAAATAGATAAGTTATTTTACATTGTAATATTTCACAATATTGCTGTTCTACTGTATTTTTGATCAAATAAATGCAACCTTGGTAAGCATAATTGACTTTTTTTTATAATTTTTTATATATATATATATATGTGCAGATTCCAAACTTTTGAACAGTAGTTTATTTCTCCAAAAGAGAATCTAAGAATTTATTTTGCAGATGTTTTGATCAGTACATTTTATCAGGATGCATTCCCTGAGAATCAAATCTTGGTGTTGTTAGGGCTATGCCGTACCAGTTAAACTACAGAGACAAAAATTGATCTACAGTGTCAAAAGTATGCAGTCACTCATATGGCCACAAGCTACTGCTTTATTTGATCGTCCGTGTAGAAAATAAAAACAATACAGTAGGCGGATGAGATGAGGTGGGCGAAATTTAGGTGCCAAATACTTTGGGTTTTTCAGACTGAACCAGC
The DNA here is from genome assembly GCF_964197995.2 of Scardinius erythrophthalmus. Taxonomy (NCBI): domain Eukaryota; kingdom Metazoa; phylum Chordata; class Actinopteri; order Cypriniformes; family Leuciscidae; genus Scardinius; species Scardinius erythrophthalmus. The sequence goes on from NC_138241.1 coordinate 24,425,967, forward strand.
TGCACTTTTCTCATTTAAATGACAAATCTGAATGTAAAATGAAAAACCTTGATTCCTCTTCCTTGCTCATGCTGGAGGAAGAAGTACTGCAAAGTGGAGTTATATTCTATTACAGCAAATCCTCAAGGACATGAAGGATGTTGATTTTGGCCTCACAGGAGGTGCTTTCCATTCAGCGCTCACATTAAAGCTATCTGTAAATCCTTCATCCTAACTTCTGACTCTTAAACATAATTGCGCTTGAAATGAACATTTATTTTGAATGTCAAGCATCATTAAGTGGAGCAGCATTTGTTCTTTGCATGCCACAAACGATGTTTCTAAATGTCTGTTGTGGCGGTACCATTGCTATGCAGTGTCACATTGTTTTCTTCTGAAAACGTCCTTGAACATTGAAATATGTCCTTCGCATGATCAAAACCCTCCTCCTCGTATTGCCTTACTTCTCGCTCCCTCCGTAATGGGTAATTGTTCTTGCCTTCTCTTTCTTACTGTGTGCCCTGGACAAGCCAACATGCTAAATTTAGAGGCAATTAGATGCACCGTGGAGTTAGACCTGCATTGTGAATGCAAATGCGTCCCCTTGGTAGGGCAAAGACAAGTAATAGTACCATTAAGGGACAAATTTAATGAATGCTCTTACCTTTGAGTGTGCATATGGTTTCAGCCCAATTGTTATTCCCCAAATGTGTGTGCACTTCTTTGTTATTCTGGGTTGTTAATATAAAAAAATAAAAATATATATCACTAAAATGTCGCTTGGTCTCTCTATCTTGACGTAATCGTCTATTATATGAGACCAACAATCTGCTTTCAAAAAAATAACTCCCCTCCAGTTCAATGCATGTCGAACCATAATGATTAATGGTGTAACATCTTAACCCCTTTCATTTTGAATTGCAGGCAATACAAAAGCTCAAGCATTGAAAACATTGTATTGCTGCATTCACAGTCTTAAACAACAATAATGACGTTGAATGGAGGAAGCAAAAGAAATTTCATTCCCATGCTTTATGACAGACTGATTAGATATGAGGTTTATTTTATCCGACCTCGGGCCATAGTGTTGGGCTGTGAAGCATGTAGTGACAGTGGAGCTGCACTGCCGGCTTTGCTTCAATCCTTCACCACGGCACACTAGCGGAATTAAATTAGCTTTGGAGTTTAAAAATGGAGCCTGACAGACAAGGGATTAGTGCAAAATAATATGCATCTGGATATAAGCAGTGCACATCTGGGGTATTGACAGCAAGAGACCTTCATGTTTTATATTTGGTAGAGCTTGACTGCATTTGACAAAGCTATATACCCTCTTACACCAGTGCACTGGTGCTGCTTTCACTATAGCCGATGAGATTGCGGTCATTAGCCGTATTACAGCAAATTTGACCTAAATTCAAAATGTAAAAATGTATTTCCTGTTCATTGATATGCTGGAATTTGCCACGGGATGTTGAATTCAACAGTCACACAACAGAAGAATCTAATTAAAACAGGTTTTGTAAGAAGAAGAAAAAAAAGCTATTTATTTCTAATTATTAGATGCATTAATACTGACAAAACCATCCATTAAAACAAAAATATTTTCATTTTGCTACAAAACTGTCCACCATATTGTATTTAGATAAATATTGACATTGAAATGTTATCAGTTTATTGTCATAATTTACTCGCCCTCAAGTTGCCACACATTGACTTGCATAGCATTTTTGTTTCTCTGTACTATGGAAGCCAATGAGTCAATCAACTGGTTACTCACATTCTTCAAAATATCATCTTTTGTGTTCAGCAGAAGAAAGAAATTCATACAGGTTTGGAACAACCTGAGGGGGAATAAATTATGACCATTTTCATGGGTGAACTATCCCTTCAATGCATATTTGCTGTATAAAAGATAAATCTTGCTGACCCCAAACTTTTGAATATAACATGTTTGAATATGCTGTCTATAGAAAAAGAAAATAGTTACAGCAATGTATATGAATACATTTTTACATCCTGTTTGCAACCTCATTTCAACTTAATTCAAACTTAAAAGGCATTTTTAGTTTTAATTCTGAATGGTGAATGTACCCTGAACCCTGCATTATTAAGCATATATTCTGCACATAATATGCTTTGTGGAAGCGAGGCCATTTGAGGATACTGCATTTGATGGAGGAAAAGAAAGCCTAATGTATTCAATGACGTGCCTGTCCGTGCTTAGAAGCGGTGATGCTTTTTACCTGCCTGCGTATAGGGATCATTTCTGTCCATTTATCTTGGGAAAGTGAGATAAATGGGTTTCGTTGGTTTACATGTATTTAGTGTAGTGTATAGAGTGAAATGTAGCCTGCTTTTTATGCAAATTTTTTAGAAGCACATTCTTTCTCCTATGCTTTCGCATTTTTTAAGTAGGTATTTAAGTCAGTTGCCACTCATTTGGGTGCATTAGCGACGGACTTGCTGTATTTGATAGGGAACTTTCTGTAATGAACCCTGCCCAGTGGTTTATATAAAACATGACCTTGATGAGTTGAAGGGTGCAGAGCATGCGGTCCTTCTCTGTGGACACCAAATGGTCTCCTGCCACAGGATGGTAATTAGTTCCATTTGTCAGTCTTTCATGAGGTTAATATCTGAGAATGGTCAGCCTGAGACTGGGACAGATGCAACTGGCTACATGAGGTAACAGAAGTAGCCTACTTACACTAGCTCTACACATTTGGAACATGAAATGTTTCTTTAACCTTTATCTCAATAGCTTTAAAGAGATAATTTACCCCAAAATAAAAATGCTGTCATCATTTACTCACCCTCATGTCATTCCAAACCTGTATGACTTACTTCTCCAGTAGAAAGCAGAAACAAAATTCTGTAAATGATAACAGATTTTTGGGTGCAGCTGCAGCTGTCCCATTAAATATCGAAATGTATGTAGTACAAATAGTATGTAGGCTACTTACCAAGAATTTTGTTCGAAATCGTTCGAAAAACGTACGTACCTGTTGCAACATTTTTTCAAAACGCTAAATACGTTGCGTCGTGCACGTTTCGCGACAGTTTAAAAGTGAAATGTCCAGTGAGTGGCGCTAAAAGCGTGTTTAGTTTTTTTCCGGAACAGATGAGCGTGAATATGGCAAAGTTTTATTACGTCGGAGTTTGTACATTACTGCAGTTCTGAATTGAAATGCCCGGTCAGTGGCGCTAAAAGATTAATGCTCCATAACGTTTTAAAATAACATACACTACACACCCCAAAACCTACCCGATAGTGGTAACAAAAGCAAATGCGACATCATAACGTAATAGTACCATGGCATTTTAGCTTGTTTTTGAACTTTGAGCTCACATTTCACATTCTCAATTCACATTTTCAATTCTAGGCTACCAGCTGCAGCTGAGCTGGCTACTGAACAAGCTTAAGAAGTAGGCTACAACTGAACATATGGAGATGCTTAAGTGATGTAAATCCAAAATATATTCGTTTACAAATCATGCACTATATGGTAAAAAGTGTTTTGAGGTCATAACATAATTGTGATAAGAGCCGCGTGAAAAATCTGCCCCTGTAGACTAATAATTGTGTGTGAAAACGATTAAAAGTGCTTGCTGTTTTACTGACTTTAGTGTTAATTTCTTTTAGAAACTGCAGTGATATGTAGCCTATGTACTGGTACGTTGGCCTATTTTGCATTTTGCAAAAATGTAGCTACAGGAACGTTTCTCCAATGAGCCTGTGTTGCAAAATTAACTGTTAGGCCTAGGTCTCGTCTTTCTGTAAAAAGTATCTCTGCATCCAAAACTGTTAAAACTTGTGATTAGACAAAATAGTTCTGGTGTCCGTGTCTAAAAGGGAAGGAATGTACTAGCTGTGCTTGCTTTATAATCTTGTGCATGATATCAGTTAGACATTTCTGTTGACCACTGGGGTGAACATGATTTCACGAAGTACCACATGTTCCTGGATCAACATCTTTGTTGATCCTGGAACAACTTTCCAATCAACCAATCAGATTTGAGGGACAAGTTTACAGTTTATGTCAAGTTTAGGCTTAGAACCAGGGTGAGGTGCTTCAACATCAGTGTTATTCACCTATCATTTCCTCTGATTTTAGGGGAAAGTTATGGGTAGTGTTAGGTTTAGGGGTAGGGATAGGGTAAGGACTAAATTTTGGGACAGGAATGTTATTCCAGGATCAACAAAATATGTTGATCCAGGAACGTGTCTTACTTGGCAAAATCACTGTGACCTGATGACTGGGTACTTGAGCCATATAGCCTACTGACAGGACTGCGTGTTACATGAGACAAAAAGGTGACTGTTTAAGCCTAAGGGGTTTTGTCAAGTTTGGAAATGTTTAAATATTAATTTAGGTTTAGTGGAATCTCATGTTGTATTATATCATTTGAAAATACTTTTTTCTTTTCTCCAGCTCAAGAAGGGGTGTAACACTATAATGATTAAACCCGTCTGTGCATTTGTTTACTTTGACCTCATGACCACAAAGCCTCTAACTGTGGCTCCATTATTTAAAATATTATTTAGCATTCTGTTGTGTTCATGGACAAAGCCCTCAATGGTTTCCTGTGCTCTGCCAGCAGCAACCTCCCTTATCTTGATGTGTAGGACTCTTTGTGGTAGCTTTTATCGACTCGAAGTGCAATTTCTCCACCTCTAATCTTGCAGAAAGTAAGCTTGAAATGTCATAGATAAGCACTTTTTGGAAGTTGTTTGTGGCCTTGAGGGAATAATTTGGTATTCTCAGGCATTCCACCTTGGTGTTAGCGATGAAGTATAGAGACCGGCATTTGTACTGAAGTGTTTTGATTTTCTGTGCTTTAGACGTGCTCAGGTATAGGATATTCGGAAAAGGGTACAGCAGTTTATCATGTAGGTTTTTGTGTTTTTGTCTTTTGAAACAAACCGTCCTATCTATGAATAATAAATATGGGTGTGTAAACATTTCCAAATTGGAATGGGCTGGGATGTATTTGGCCCTGTTTTTCTTATCTACAGTTTCTGGGTATGGAAGGAGCAAGAAAAAAAAAACTGAACAAACAAAGACATTTTCAGATGACAGATTCAGGCCCATTTTTTGTCCTCATTACATTGGTGTATTTTCACAGCTAAATTGCTTTTACTGGTGCATGAAATTTATAGACGAATCCTGCCTTGTCAGATATGAGGCCAAATGTATCCATATATGCTGTATAGTGTTAGATTGTGGGGTGGGGGAGTCTATTAAACTGATGTGAAATATCCTGCAGCCACTTCTACACTCCACCTTGTGCCTAATCTGTCTGGACATTGACTAATTAGCACGGGCCTCCGGTGCATTTTCCAGTCTTGAATGAATTGTACGCATCACGCTGATGTTCTTTCTCTTCCTGTGGTTCCTCATAAATGTATTCACCTTTTCTCTGCTCAGAATCCATGCATAACAATAAGTGTGCTGTGAGTTGCATCTACTAATCTTTGGTTCTTTGACAGTTTCAATGTATGTGGGTGCTGGGAAGAGAAGTGTGTGTGTGTGTGTGTTTCAGGCAGCAGAGTGGAAGAGTATTTGATCATGTCTTTGACAATGCCTGTGACAGTGACAGCCTGCACTGCTGGTAGAAAAGCCAGTCAGACTAGAGCCTCTGCCAACAGTTGTCGTTGCCTGGCGTTGGGGGTGGTTGGTTAGGCGTGATGCTCTGATCTGCACGGCAGATGGATGATGAGTCTAAATCTTTGGAACGAGCTTAAATGTATTGTTGCGCATTTCCTCAGCCACACACTGAAGTCCTAACCATCCATAGAGTCTAGGTATTTAAAGTCCCCTGTAGTCAATAATTGTATCCCTTAAAACTCATCTTTGATCACCAAAATTAAATATTTAAAAAAAAAAATTACCTTAAAAAAAAAGTATTTATGCCTTAAAATTTAACTCTACACCCTTGTCTCATTTAGTATACACGGTTCTATGAATACGCAAATTAGCCCCGCCTCAACTCACTCACACCAGCTCAGAGATCCACTCGTTGACGATCACACGTTGATCTGATTGGTTACAAGGTAGTTTGTTGACGTCAGAAACACCAGCAGTTTCTGGTTCTGGTCTTTGGTTCACTGCAGTTTTAAGGAGAAAATACTCAGCAATGGTGCTGACTTATGAATTTGCACATGGTTTGTCTTAAAGCATATAAAAAACACCACATAGACATATAGACAACATTAAAAGCTTGATTTTCACCACGGGGGACTTTAAAGTGCTGGAGGTTACATCTGAACCACTATAGAGGCACTACTGAGCAAGTTACAGCTACTGCAAGTAATACAATCCAATATGTATAAGAACTTATTGTGCTGCAGTCCAATTGTTCATCTTTTCTAACTTTAGAACATCTTATTTACGAGTATGACCAAATTTTGTATTTTTGCATGCTATATAGCAATGAAATGTAATTATTGCAAAAGAAAAACAGACCCTAAAATACAGAGAAATACAAAAGAAATACAGCGATTCTCACTTAATATGTCTACTTACCAAAAAAATAAATGAATGGACATGAAATATTAATGTAACTGTTTTTTAATTTGACCTGTTTGATATCTTAAAGGTTCCAGAAAAATATAATCCGTTATGTACAAAATTGACTTTGCAACAATATTACAGTAATATTAACACTGCAGTCATTTTCACTACAATCGATAACTGGGGCACAAGATGGTGCCAGCTTCGTTTCTGAAGGTCATGCCCTGCTTTAAGGGTTAGTTCACCCAAAAATTAAAATTCTGTCAGTAATTACTCACCCTCATGTTGTTCCAACCGCGTAAGACCTTCGTTCATCTTCAGAACACAAATTAAGATATTTTTGATGAAATCTGAGCCATGTTTCACTCCTCCATAGGCTTCCAGTGTGACCGAAACTTGCTGGCCCAGAAAAGTTATTAAAGAGATCGTTAATATAGTCCAAGTGACTCCAGTGGCTCAATCTTAAGTATATCAAGCGACGAGAATACTTTTTGTGCGCAAAAACAAACAAAAATAACGACTTTATTCCACTATTCATTTCCTTCTCTCTGGATGTCTAGTTGGTTCGCGTAGTGTTTTTGCGCAGCGCGTCTGTGTTACACGTCACCACGTAGGCTCACTATTGGCCGACGCCGGTCATGTGTGTGTTGCGTGATGACGTGCAACACAGACGCGCAGCGCAAAAACACTATGAGGCCCAGAGAGAAGGAAATGAAAAGTGGAATAAAGTCGTTATTTTTGTTTGTTTTTGCGCACAAAAAGTATTCTCGTCGCATGATAAACTTAATGTAGTGCCACTGTAGTTACTTGGACTATTTTAACGATGTTTTAATAACTATTCTGGGTCGGTGAGTTTCGGTCACACTGGAAGCCTATGGAGGAGTCAAAATTCTGTCAGATTTCATCAAAAATATCTTAATTTGTGTTCTGAAGATGAACGAAAGACTTACATGGTTGGAACAACATGAGGGTGAGTAATTACTGACAGAATTTTCATTTTTGGGTGAACTAACCCTTTAAGCATGAAGGTCCACCCTTAAACCTAACCCTCAGTGGGGTGTAAGCAGATCTTTTGAAAACGTACTAATGAGATTGTACCAATTCACCAAAATGTCTAAGTTATCAACTGCCGTGAGTGTCAGCACCTGACTGCGAATGTCACACTTGGTCAATCAGTATTCCAGAGAGCTGTGGAAAAAACAAGTGATATCAAGCAATTAGAGGAATCCAGCTTCGTTTAATGTGACTACAATGGAGCAGTTTAAATGACATGCTCATACTAAGCTGCATATTACACACTTCTCTCTAATCTGTTTCCTCCTGAAGAGTGATCAGTCCTCTTCAGATCCTCCTCATTCTTTCAATAGCAGCAGCATCATCTCTCTGCCTCAAAACAAATACATGCCCAAAGAATATCCATTTACTTCGATCTACTGTATGAAGCGCATAATGAATTTTATTGTTTGGTGTGATTATCCATGGATGCACACGTATTTTTATTACCATAGTTATTGGGAGGAGATGCAGGGATTGTAATAAGCAGCTGTGTACAGTAACTGAAAAACAGAATGTGTACGTGTGAAATAATAATGCCCATTGAGAGACTGAATAGAACTGAATGAAATGCAAGCATGGCAACCGTGTCATTTTAGGATCCTTTCCGTCATTACTCATTCGTTCCTGATTCCTGAGTTCTGTCCTACTATATAAAGCAGATTGTACATTAAATTAATTTAAATAAACACTGTAAATTAATGTCAAAGGGGATCAACTGGTTCTCTACCTAATCATATCAGCTTATTCCATCGGCGGTCCTAAAGAAACGAAGTTAGATTGCAAAATCCATGCAAGGAGATTAATGGGTTCCTTCAAGCACACAATGTGTGATCTTCCCATTAGAAAACTGGGCAAGTGATAACATTCTATTTACAAGCATGCAGATTTCAGAGGGTATTGTTCTGCTTAACAAAAATCCAAGCAGAAGGTGAATTTGTTTTACCCCATTTCTTCATTTCTAAGTCTCAGTCTTCCACGAAGACAAGCAGGTGTAGTGATTTCCTTTGGATTTCTTATGTTTATGTTTCTTATCATTTTTCATCAAGTCTATAATATGGACAAGGCTTTACTGCGGCTTCTGAAAATTTCTGCTTTCGACCGTACGTATTGGTTTCATTTTGTTGTGCGTCGTTTTAAAATTGCATTGACTGACTGACTAGTCCTACATAAATTGAATGGTCCCTGAAGTTTGCTTGATGTCTTAGACCCCCATATCACATGGGAAATGGTCAACTAAATATAGTGCATTCACTCTTCATGAATTGAATTTGTCAGGGCTAGAGCTTTGGGACTTGATTCTCTTGCATGCCAACTAGCTCTCAAACATGCTTTGCAATTAAGTCCCTGTCCAAGTATGTCAACAAATGCGTGATTGCGTTTACCCCGTATTTAAACATTCCATTTAAAATGAGCTCCAAGATGTTGGTGAAAGGTTTTATTTCCCTCTCAAAAGCCATGTCTCTCAAAACCACAGTGCCGTAGCCATCCATACTCATTAATCACACTAGCTCGTGCTAATGTGGCGCCATCCCACCGGATGGGCAGTTCAAACTCTCATGAGGGAGAAAAGTGCAAATTTGCAGTCGCCCCAATTTATTAATTGTACAATGTCATGACCTTTTCCCTTTAAAGCACACTTCAGCTCAACGGACAAATGGCAGCCAAACTTTAGCGCTGCACGGACAGATTATGCGTCTCTATTTGGAGCCCAACTGTTTCTGAAAATTCGTTTTTGACCTTGTCATGTGTTTCTTTTTTAATCTAGGCCTGGACTGATAGATTATTGCACTGCCTGCCAAGAAAGGGGGTAGTGTGTTTGTTTAGAAGGGCTGAGATACGTGCCAATAGCAAAGTTCACCATCTCCCATGGCACTCCTTGTCTTTGAAAAATATGGCTGAAATTATAATGAATTATGGAATAAAGGAGGAGTAGATTTCACAAGGCCAGACTTCAAGATATGTGACCTCCATCAAACGAAGCGCAACTGAAGGTTTTATACAAAACCAACCATCCTTAGATGCATCTCTTTTTCCTCGTGTGATTTGAAGTGCATTTTTTACATGTACTGTAAAAGAATATCTGGGTGTTTTTTCAACTTTGTGCACTTTTATGTATCAGGAGTTGATTTTTACTTAAGCAAAAAGATTTCAGATTTTTTTATTTTGTTGTATGATCACATAAAATCTGTCTTAGAAATGTTTTACCATACCATTATTGGTTACCATACTTTTCAAATGCCTTTTATGTATATACTTTTTTTTACCCTATGCCAGACCCAGAATATTAACTTACTTGATTATATTATATTATATTCAGATACTTAAAATGGGTATGAATGTAGTCTTGGCAAGAGAAAACTCTGTCCTTTTATTCCAAAAATTTAACAGTGCTTGATTTCAGATGTTGTAGAAAGACTTTCAGAAAAATGTACAATCGCAACTACAGTACATTATGGTCATGCAAACTTCAGCAAAATACTTCTCCAACTACGAACAATTGTACTAAACAAAACTAAATGACTTTACAAGAGACCAGCCATTCTGGTCATTGTGAACCTGAGCATTTCTTGACTCTCAGCTGCACTTGTTTCTACTTTGTGAAGTGAATGAACGGCATGCACTCATGTAGGAAGTAGGCCATTATGGTGGATAGCTTTTTTCCCTGACAAAAAAAGCCAGTGGGAGTTTGAAGCCTTGGTAATACTTCAGTCCTCTTTGTGTATTTTTCGTTCCAAAAATGCAAATGAACTTGGGAGACAGGGGCATTGGGAACTTATTAACGCCCTGGATCCCCCCCCCCCTCTTTATGTCTCAGAGGATACAAATGAGTGGTCCAGACAGAAGAGTAGAGTGTCAGTAACCTGTACTGGTGTAAATGAGTCACTTATACGTCTAATGGGAGAGCTCTGAGCTACTGCCTCGTTCCTTCCAACTCCCTCCCGGCACCTCCAAGTAACACACTCAATTTTTCATGACATCCGGGACGATGAGTTCATCAGTTTTAAATGGGACATTTCCTCAATATTACCTAGTATATTAATATATAATATAACCGGGCTGTTTTTGGCACTCTCGCCTTTTGTGAAGAGAATGTTTGAAGAAAAAAGTTGAATCAATGAATATTCATTTTTGTAATAACTTGTGCTAAGAATGCTAATGGTAAGATTCACTGTGTTTCAGAAATAAGAAACACTGCTTAACAATTTCCAAACAAGAAAATACCAGTTTGAGAAGGCAATCTCTTACCTTTCCTGTTCAGACCGTTAAGAAATGGTGCCATTGTGATTGTCCTGTTCAGCAGGGGGTCATGGGCTTCTGGGCTAGTGTGATTTTTTTTTTTTTTTTTTAGACTAGTTTGATGACTGTGTTCACAGTGTCTTTTCTGTATGTCTATATCATTATTCCTGATTCAATTTATTTTTACTATGGAGAACTTTGCAATTACCTTTATTGCATGTAGCCTCTGCTGTCAATATGAAAATGTATTTATCTGAATAAACAACACTAAGTGTGTCATTACATGCATTAGCTTGCATACTAAACATAATGTCTTGTTGATGTATGTCATATTGCTTTAATTTTGGGCAGAATATAAGGTTAATTTGAAATCCAAAAGGTTATCTGATAGGCTAGTTTTAAAATAACATGTCACAAATACATATGTAAAATGTACTTTTATATAATGTGGCATTTAGGTCTGAAAATTTCTGCAGTGTTATGATGTACGGTGACAAATTTACTTTCTATAGCTTGTGTTTATAATTGTTAATTGCATTAATTAGCATTGTAATTTATTTATTGTTGTTCTGAACAGGCATTCATGAAGACAAACAGCATAACAATTTTATATTTTGTGTGATGAGTGACAAAAGATATATAGCAGTTATTTTTCATCACAGATAATGTTCATGTGCAACATTTAATAGGCAGCTAACACCCAATTATAAGCTCAGATATGCTAATGATGAAATAATTAGTTCCAAAATGACAGGGAGGAAGTCGTAAATTCACAGGACCAGTTGAATGGAACGATTCAGATTCTGACGGTAGTTTGTTACTTTATGATAGTGCAGATTTCAGGCACATAAAAGACTCTCATTTCATCCTCAGAGGTATATTTCAAAGTTTTCCAATAAGATTTATGTCTGAAATTACTGCTGCAATAAAATAATCAAGGGATGTAATTAGATTTCCTCATCCATAAGCCTTTATTTTCTGCATATTTTGTGCAGAGTGGCATGAGCAGAGGTCAATAGGGCACAGCGTGTATTCCTAGGAAAGAAAACAAACAGCCACAGATCCACCTACCCCCTGGCACCCACGATGCATCAGGCTGGCAGTGGTCTCCTCTCTCTATCCTCCCACTCGTTTCTTTCTAAAACTGTCTTGCAGGCTCCGAGATAGACACTGGCAATTCATTGCAGACTGGCATCATTATGCCAGTTGCATATGCCTCGAATACCTCTAATAAGTTTTGTACCAGTATCACTGTGATGTTACGTTGAGAGTTGGGGGTTTCTGTGACGGGCCTGAATCCCCAAAGATGCCCTGCTGTTGCTGCAGGAACAAGAAAACAAATGAGCTACTCAGTGTTTCCCCATTCATCAGGAGCGTGTGCTTTTCCTTTCTCTCTCTGTGTTTGTCTTTCTTTCCCTCATCTTTCTTTCTCATGAGGTTCGGTTTATGTGTCATCTCAAAACCAGGCCTGCATAGACACACTTCTCCCATGGGAGTCTTGGTTTTAACTATTTTTCATTCAGTGTGGCACAAACAAACAGGTTTTTGCATGTTTCCTGCAGTTCTAGTCTAATAAACTAAACAAACATTAGCTTGCTTTAAATGACTGAAATTACAATCACACAACCTGAACCTACAGTGTATATGCTTTAAAGTGCCTCCATTATGCTATTTTATTGCCTCCTAATTTTGTTTTAGATGCCTCCTACAATTGGTTTACATGAATCCAAGGTAAAAAAAAAACAATTGATTTTATCATAATATACATTGCAGCATCACCTCTTTTCTCACAGTGTCTGAAACGGTTCGATAAAAGATTCGGTCTCTCTAACCCCCTCCTTTCCGAGAGCCTACTCTGCTCTGATTGGCCAGACAGCCCAGTCTGTTGTGATTGGATTCCGTGTCGGAAACAAAACTCCTATTACCATATCTGAATTTCATCTACTCACCACTTGTATGTAACCAGGGCAAAAGTAGACTGTAGTCGTGCCTACTCGCCTCTGGATGGCGCCCTTGCACATATGTGTTTGCAGTTGTGAAAGGAAGAATAACTGAATATTGTTACGATAGAAATCCCCGAGCGCCCGTGAGCTGCAGTGTGTGAGTTCAGAAATAATGCAGTTTTCTGAAAGAAAAGAGTAAAGCCTCATTCAGGTGTTTGAGTCTGTTTGTGGAGCAGTTCGATCGCACGATTTTCTATTTCTCTCGAATGCAAGAGATTTCGATGTGACGAAATCGTACAGGCTGCTAGCCTGGAAATCCAGACCTAAATCTGAAAGATTAAACTCGCTGAGCAAATTCAACTAGTGCTCTCACGAGAACTCTGGATTTCCTGGGTAACAGGCAGCAGTGACAGATTGTAATTGTTCCGTGTGATCATTGAATGTTGTTTGAATCTTTGTATCGCAGTTCATGTGGTGTTGTTAAGGAGAAAATAAACAATACTTCTTTCTATTTTGATAAAATAATATCAGAGGGGAGAATGATGACACGTGAGTGCACACGTGAGTTGACAGCGTGAGAGCGCTTCATAGAGTGAGTGTCATTTATTTTATTCTTGATTGTTAATTTGTTTATATTCACTCAAAAAAATAGATTAAAGGGATAGTTCACTTTGAAATAAAATTTTGTTATGTTTTAGCTTACCTCAAGGGTATATCGTTTTTACCTCTACACAACCACGTCCAAGTGATCTGAGGGCGCGCGCGCTTCCTGGTGTGTGACGTACACACGCATTCTGGCTTAGTCTGCGCAAGCGCCGGAAAGTGTACAAGAGGTAAAAACTATATAAATACTGTTCGTTTTCTCACACAAACCGCTCGTTTCGTGTCTAAGGCCATCAATGTGTACTTACGATGGGGAATTGTTTAATTTGGACTCTGTGCATGCTCTTTGAGACAGTGACCATAGACCTGCATGATATGACTGTCAGACAAGAACGGTTTGACCGAAAAATATCTAAATTGAAACTACTGCGGAAACAAAGACACCTACATCTTGGATGCCCTTGAGGTAAGCTAAAACATACCAAAATTTAATTTCATAGTGAACTATCCCTTTAACAGCTATGTACCGTTTTTAATGTCTGTGTTCATTCAAGTTTATTAATACTCTGTCTTAAGAGATGGAAATTAATATACAGTAGTAAAATCACTGGTAATGTGAAGAGTGTAAAATGTGTTTACTTCTGATCTTACAAGTGTGTGTGGCTTATGAGAATGTATCTTTAATAATGTTTCTGCGTTTTGTCCTTTATCCAGAAAGCATAAAAAGCCACTGCCGTTGTTAATTCAGGATTTAAGTATTCTTACAGGTAGCCTAGTTTTGTATACTTTGGTTTATTTTTGTGAACATTTCTGTACATTTATTGGCAACATGTTTTCGTTTTGTGTTTTTTCGCTGTCTAAATTTTGTTCATACACCTACCCACAAACGGAAACCTCAGGTGTTAACGGCGCGTCTTTCTTATACGCTGTCGGAAATAAAGAATCCCTTTTTTAGATGTCTGGCTGTGTTTGAGTTTTTTATAGTGAACATGTTTACACGGCCACATATACACAGTGATACAAACAGTAACAATTATGTTTTACTGTATCAGTTTCAGCATGAGTCCTCATCCTTTGGAAGTGCATACAAAGCGGATTTGCTTTCAGAGCACAGAAAATAGCAACAACACAAACCAAACTCCTCCATGCCTCTGCTACAACAACAGTGTTTGACGGTGAGTCAAAGTAGACATTGTTCATGAGCAGCCAATGAAGACGATAGGATGCCATTATGCAAATGTGTAACAAACCTATATAGGTTTGTAACAGGAAGTGAGACTGGAATTACTTACGACTTGTTTCAGCAGTTCAGAATTGATTCTTTCATTTGGGAGACAATAACTTTATATACAGTATCTTTAAAACTTTGCATACCTTTTAAATGCACAAACAGCTATATTACACACTGAATGAAAGGTAATTTTTAGCATTTTAGGTGCTCTTTAAATTTTTATCCAACTTTAGGTTTTGCATGCATTAATGTGACAATGCCTTGTCTGCATTGTTCTCTGCATCAAATCAAAGTTTGCCCTCAGGTGAAGGTGTAATGTCTGGGGAAAAAAGTATTTTTAATAGAGTTCTCTGTAATACCAGAGACAGTAATCCACCAAGGTTGTGCTTATCACTTACAAATTACAACAAGGACATTCCAGGTGAAATCAGACCCAGCTACCAACAATGTCATTTTTGAAACAACAATAAAAAGGCCACTTTAATTCAGAACTCAAAGAAGCATATTTTTTAAGCTTTAGTTTTAATTGAAACAATATGTTAAAACTCAGTAATTGTGGTGCAACTGCTAAAAAAATGGCTAGCTGAATCGCATGTTGCGTGGCCTAAAATGTGATTTAAATATGCAATAACAGTATGCAGAATTGCATTTCAAATTTGAATGTAGCCAAATTAAAATTAATTGAAATTCATGACTGTAATCTTGAGTGTGAAAAGCAAATTTGAATGTTTACAGATGTCATTTAAATTCCAATTTTAATTCAGCTTGTGGTTTGGGGCCAGTTCAGTTGAAATGGGGCTGCCGATTTTAATTTAATTTTGATAATATATATAAAAAATATTTCCCAACTCTACTCAGGATGCTCAAAAGCATGCATCTACAATTAAGTACAGTTGACTAAAATACAATAGCTTTTTCAATGCCAAAATGTGACCCTGGATCACAAAACCAGTCTTATGTTGCACGGGTATATTTGTGGCAATAGCCAACAAAACATTGTATGGGTCAAAATTATAGATTTTTCTTTTATGCCAAAAATCATTAGGATATTAAGTAAACATCATGTTCCATGAAGATATTTAGTAAATTTCCCACCTTAAATATATAAAACATTTATTTTTGTGAATGGATGCAGCACAATCGCCAATAGAAATAGACAATTTTAAAGGCGATTTTCTCAATGTTTCGATTTTTCTGCACTCTCAGATTCCAGATTTTCAAATAGTTGTATCTCTGCCAAATATTGTCCTATCCTAACAAACCATACATCAATGGAAAGATTATGTATTCAGCTTTCAGATGATGTATAAATCTCAATTTTTAAAAAAAATTACACATAAGACTGGTTTTGTGGTCCAGGGTCACAAATGAGGAAATCATTTTTACAGTTGAAAAAGCCCATAGTAGTGGCATATTTCAACTTGAGGCTGTTCCTCTTGTATTATGAATAGAGTGCATTGAATGGTTATTTCAGTACAGGAGCAGAGGTCTGTTATTAATCTATTCCATCTAAAAACACAGTTTTTTGCTGAGCTTTACTGTATTCCATATCTAAAGGTTAATTATCTCTGCCCTTGATTTGATGTGCTAAAGTATGCTCGCTCATGCTGATTTATGTATGATTGTCTGCTAATCGACATCTCTGTATCGTTCATTATAGGAGCTGGTGGTGCTGTTTTAAACAGCTCTCATTTGACAGCACAATTTCCAGTCTGTGGCCTGTGGTTTAAGGAAATTTTACGCGTGTTGCAAAAATAGATCAAGCTGTCAGTATACGGCAAAGAATATACTGCATGTCAGTCGTTGTGAAACACAATAAGAGCTCATGAAGGGAGATCGTAAAGCATTTTTGGAAAACTAATAAAAGCAAAAATTATTAAATTAGGTTTTGATTTTTTTGCTAATACTTAACAGCAATTAGCAAAGAGTTTTAAAACCCAAGTAATGAACACAGCAATATAGTGTTTTAGTAAAACAAAGTGTTTTACTAGCATCAGCAACTGTGCATGCATATAACTAAGGCAGTGAAACCCTTCAGTGACCCCGAGTAAACAGTGCCTGTGAGCCGCTCTGAAGATGATCACTTCAAGCCCAACGGACCAGTAACATTGCTCATCCATTCTGCTCACCTTTAGACACTGCTCTGTGCTGTAGAGACAGACTGCTGTGATTTAACACAAAGGATAAAGGAATGAATAACTGCTCCAGCCAAAGAGCACAGCCATAATCCTCACTAGCAAAACAGAT
Source organism: Scardinius erythrophthalmus (assembly GCF_964197995.2). Taxonomy (NCBI): domain Eukaryota; kingdom Metazoa; phylum Chordata; class Actinopteri; order Cypriniformes; family Leuciscidae; genus Scardinius; species Scardinius erythrophthalmus. The sequence goes on from NC_138241.1 coordinate 24,442,781, forward strand.
GTTTGTGCTGCATTCAGATTAATGACTGTTACTGTGTGTCCTCCTGCAAGATCACCTGCTTTTACAGTTCACCTGAGTAATCAACCTTGTTTCTTTCTTTCTTTCAAAGTTTTCGTTTATTTATTCCATTTAATTCTATCGTTTCTTTTTTGTTCTCTATAAATTTGCTGTTTTCTATCATTTTCTTTCTTTCAATCATTTTACACTTTCTAAAGTGGCTTTCTTCCTTCCTTTTAATTTCTATACTTTCGTTTCATACTTACAGTAAATTAATTCTATAATTTCTTTCTTTTGTTCTATAAATCCTGTGTATTTTCTGTCATTGTTTTTCTTTCAATTATTAAATAAATTTCAATTAGTCTCTTTCTCTCTCTCTCTCTTTCTTTCAATTATTTTGCACACGTCTTCTTTCTTTCTTTCTTTCTTTCTTTCTTTCTTTCTTTCTTTCTTTCTTTCTTTCTTTCTTTCTTTCTTTCTTTCTTTCTTTCTTTCTTTCTTTCTTTCTTTCTTTCTTTCTTTCTTTCTTTCTTTCTTTTAATATTCATTCATTCGTTCCATCCGTTCTATAAAGTCTTTCTGTTTTCTATAATTGTCTTTCTCTCAATTATTTTACACTTTCTAAAATGTCTCTTTCTTACTTTCATTTTACACTTTCTAAAATGTATTCCTTCCTTCCTTCCTTCCTTCCTTCCTTCCTCCCACATTACCGTTCAACTGGAATCTGTAAGATTTATAAAGATGTATGTATCAATGTCTGATCAACTGAATGTGTCCTTGCTGAATAAAAGTGTTCATTTCTTTCACATATGGCCTCTGTACAGGACTGCAGGAGCATCTTCATGTAGCACAGGTTTGTCCACATGTCTTCTTCCTCTTCTGTGGAATGGAAGTGCTAATTGATTGATAACAGTCCAAGGACTAAAAATCCCATTGTCACTCTCAAATTGCATGAAACGCTCATAGCACTGAAGTCCACTTGACATAATTAGAGAGGGCAGCCCGGCACTTATATCGTTTTTTATAAAAAACCCTGCTGGTAGTAAAAGTGGGAGTGGACTTCTTGAGGCTGTATGTAAACTGTTCATTATTCCGCAGGGGTTCGCTTCATTAACCTCTCAACCATATGACCTACCCGGCACATTTGATTAACTTCACTCCCTCACTCTCTCATTTCAGTGAGCCTCACCTGGAGCGCTGCTGTCAGAACCCATTAAACCTGCAGGAGGAGAAGACATCTGGAACAGAGATTTGAGAGGAATCAAACTTAAAGGAAAGGTTCAGTTTGTTTTCATAATTGGGGAAATCACAACAGTATATATCCACCTTATTATTTATGCAAGAGTGGACACGGCTAATTGTATCTTGAAAGTGCAAGGCTTCCGATGTCATTGCTTCCAGTTATCTTACCTGTACAAAACAGCTTGTTATGCTGTTAATTCTTATCATATTTTAATGTATATGTAATGTAATCATAACACTATAGAAAACATGGATATCAGTTTACATTTTCATACTCAAATGTACTTATTCAACGTTTTTTATACCAACCCCCATCAAACCCTTTACCCGTCTTCAACCCTATATTTCATTTTAAGAATTTTGGTCCCACTTTATATTAAGTGGCGTTAAGTACTATGTACTTACATCAAAAAATAAGTACAGTGTACTTATTGTGTTCATGTTGTATTGTAAAACACTTTTGCTGCTATTGAGGTGTGATACGGGTAAGGTTAGGGACAGGTGTGGTGGATTGGGTAGGTTTGAGGTGTAAGGAAAGGGTCAACTGTGTAATTACAAATGTAATTACATAAATTAATTACAGCTGTAACTATGTGCATGAATTTTTAAAATGTAGGTACAATGTAAAAACATGTAGTTACACAATAAGTACATTGTATCAAATTATTAATTTCAATGTAAGTACATAGTACTTAAAGCCACTTAATATAAAGTGGGACCAGAATTTTAATTCAGAAAGCCAAAATTGGAAAATAAAATTTCACTAAAACAACAAAAAAGTTTTAAAATGAATTTAACAAATACATTTAAGAACTAAGAATTAAAAGCATAACAGAAGGTGTGTGTGTGTGTGTGTGTGTGTGGTCACAATTATGCAAAATGTTGACTTACACACTTTTGTTCAGTCTTTGTGGGTCTACAAATGAAAGCAAATGGGCTTCCAAAGTAGTGTTAAGTAAATGTAAGGCTATATATCAAATTAAACAAGAGAATCTGCTGATTCAGGTGGTACCAGATCGGTCCTTTAACATCCATTAACCTGATCCCAAATCAGATTATAATTTTCTACCTCAGAAAGTTTTTTGTCGATTAAATCCTTTCTATTTTTGCTCCCCTGTGCCATATTGCTATCCAGTGACATTAGATTAAAATGCGCTGCTTTTTTCTTCTTTTGCCGTTGCCATATTTTGACATGAATCTGAATGAAAATGCGCTAATTTGTTACAGTCAGTCAGCAATACAACGCCACACCAAGGGAAGGTCCTTTCATTTTATAACCTGGAGTTCCACAGCTCAAGAAAGGACACGTGAAATTGATTACGTTTTCCCGTTAGTGGCTCTTTTCCCTTAAGATTCACTTTTGGGCATGTAATTAATTTTAATTGGAATGTGATGTGATGCACACAGAAATAGCAGTGGAAGAGCGGGCGATGTAGCAGTGGCCTGCCTGTCCCCGATTCTTAGCTGTTCGTTTGAATAATTCCCACCCTGATGATGATCGGCTTTTAAAGCCATTCAGTTCAAACAACTGTACACAGAGTAGATGCTTTCTCTCCGTGCACACAACGTCGCCATCCAAAACACCAGTATAGAACATTTTCTTTCCCTTTTTGTAGTGAAGTGAATACTGTCACATTTATTAATACAGGTCTACATCAGAGCGTGACATATCAAAAGGAAGAAAATGGAGGGCGGAAAGGCTCTTTTTAATAGAGTGAATTTCAAGAGTAGAGTCCTCAGAGGATGCTGGGAAGACATAATGGCTCTGACAATCAACTGGCTGAGTGCCTTCCTCGTTCTCTTTTCATCGGCTGGGATTTGGGGATGCCTGTGTCTGTGTCTGTTTGAACCCGACACAGAGCCGGGGAGTCAGCTCGACTTAAGTGGAGCAGAGATAAGCACCAGGAGGCCGTGTGGAGACCCAGTTACCCATAATCCCACCGACCGCCCTGTGACATTGATAGATTAAAAGAAGAAAAAAAGGAAATCAGTGCTGATATGTTCAGAGCTCAGCATTGAGCTTGTTGTGTCCTTAAATTAATACATCACAATATAAGTCTTTAAAAAAAAACAGTTCCATGGCAAGACGGCGACAGTCACAGCTCTGTCGGATGCAGGTGTGATTGCTTTTTTTCTCTCTCAGACCTTGCACCTTTAACAAAGTAAATAACAGATTTTTTTTTATCTCTTTGAAGGAATCTGATTGCAGTGCCCATTGCAAACGTTCAGCTTTTTCAATAGACGTCACAGCCACTGCATATAGAAGCCTCATTAAAAAAGAAAACGAACATCTCCAGCTAATTTTGTTGTGACATGTAAAACATGCTGGAACGCTCATAAACATGCCCACATCCCCCAGTTAAATGAAGGTCACCAGACATCCTACTGACAGCTTTGATATTATAATCACAGGATACAATATTGCAAATATGTGTAATGTTTATACTTAGATGGTGTTGGAAGAATGGTGAAACCAACAGTTTTAACGGAGGTGGTATCTGAGAGCATATGTTGTGATATATTATGGTATGTTTCTCTTTATTTTTATTTTTTTATTTAATTTAATTCTTTATTTGACAGGGATAATGGACAGTAAAAAACTGCCCCAGAATTAGCTACAAAGCTAAGTTTCATCTGCTGTCCCTGGGAGGGAGAGTACCAAATCACATTACATAGCAAAAGATCATTACATACGATCAAATATTTACGGCATATAATCATCACATAACAATAAAAACTGCAATCCAAAATGCTACAGAATATCTCCCAATATACTACAAGACATCACACAATGATACAAATTATGCAAATTAAATTCCCCAAAATTATAAAACCATAACAAAACACAAAAATATTCAATGATCACAAACCTGACGACTCCTCTTGATGTTTTCATATTTAAATAAAACTGTAATAAGCCCATCTGACCAACAGGTATAGGTATAGATACACTGATGAAAAGATTTCTGCTACTATATCAACCTAATTCTACCTTCCCCTCAAGGACTTATTTATAGCCAAATACCTTAGAAGTTACCTTAGTTCAATACAAGTTAAGATCAGTCCACCGTGGAAGCTTGTTTCTGCCACAGAATAAAAAATAAAATAAGGTAATTGTGACTTTTTCTCTCAAAATTCTGACTTTTTTCTCTCACAATTGTGAGTTTACATCTCGCAATTCTGACCTTTTATCTCAGAATTGCGTGATATAGCAATTGTGAGTTATAAAGTATAATAGTAATGCGCAACTCTTTTTTTAAAATTGGACTTTTATAAATTGTGATTAAAAAGTCGCAATTATCTTTTAAAATGTTTTATTCTGTGGCAGAAACAAGCTTCCATAATCCACAGTATATTATTTTGATTGATGTGTTTTTCCCTTTCTTTTCTTTTTTTCTTTAAAAAACAAAAAAAGCCAAGTCTGGGTTAAATTGAGGGAGTGTGGGTAATCCGTAAACATTAAAGAACTATTTATTTAATCACAAGTATAACCACAAGACAGTGCAACCTCAAGTAAACAATATTCATGTTAACATTATTTTAGTTATATCCAAACTTTGTTTCCATGATAACATAATGCCTAAAACCCTAAAACCACAGTAAAAAGACCTTTATGACTTTACAAAGTTTTAAAGCTCCAATATGTAACAATTTTGTAATAAAATTTCCGAAAATAACTTGCACAGTGTGATATATTTCCTCCAGTTGTGTACTTACAATATCTCAAAAGTCTCCAAAGATTTTTTATTTCAGAGAAATTCCGATTTTAAATAACTGTCCGTCCCGGAAAAGAAATGTCGCCTCTCAGTGACGCAATGTCCGCACTATCCTTTTTTTCCCGGTGTGGACCATGTGATATTACACCACATCGGAATATCACATGGTCAAATGCGGAAGTGGTGGTTAAAGCGTTATAGCCATAGACTGTATGGTTATAGCTGTTATGGATCACGATTACTCTTTGGCGAGTATTGAGGTGCCATCAAAACGAAAGCGTCCATATTCGGATACACGCAGACTGTGTGACAAACGGAGGAATAAAACCCGGATAAATATTGGCCAGGCGTTTTCGAGATGGAGAGAGCTGCGCGACAATCTTGGACTTGACAGAGACTCTGCTCTCGCCAGTGTATTGATACAGGTAAGCAAATCAAATGTTTTTTATTGTACAAGTAACGTAATAGTTACAGTAAAGATGATTTTAATAGATATGAATTAATGACAAATAGGCTAGCTGTAAGTTGTAACGGGATAATATAGCATAACATTTCACGTTCCTTGCAGTTCATTAATTATGATGACATAAAATAATACAATCAGACATACGGGTAATACAAAAACGAATAAATTACCTCATCTGTGATCATGATTCATTAATTCCATTTAGATACATCGCTAGATGGTGAAAACGCATTAAAAACGACATCTCCCATCGTCACCTCCTTCATAGCGTCATCAAGCTTCGCCTTTGTTATTGTTGGAAACTGCGCCCTCTTGTGGTGATTTTTTTTTTTTTTACATATTGGAGCTTTAACGGGCGAATTAGCGCTGAGAATAATGTAAAAAAAGTTTTTTCCATAAAACTACAAACTTTTAAAGCCTCCAAAAATTTGCCCCATTTAGTTCCATTGTGTGCCTCACAACAACCTTCATTTTAGCTTTTTTTTACTAGAAAACGAGGGACGAGTCCAATTTATTTGATAAAGTAATCAACATTATGTATCAAACCGGACTGTTTCTTTAATTCTGCTGTTTAATTCTACAGATTCAAACAAATAATTACAAGACATTTTTAGAAAAGTTTTGGAAACAGACATTGTGAGGGTGAGGAAATCAGACTTAAGAAAGCATATTGTAATGCACCAAATCTTCACTAACTGCTGTTGATTTGAAAGCTGCATATAACATTACAGATGGAGAACATCACCTTCATGACCTTTACAACAACCAATTAAAGCAGCATTACAGGCACTGCAGAAGAGAGCCAGTGCTCCAATTAACATGATAAATAACCACATTTGGATTTTGTCCCCTCGTCTAGGAGAAATGTGCACCATCTAGTTGCCAAAGTAAATGACAAAATAAATAAAAATAAAATCACTTTTATCTATGTCAAAAACAGCATCATGAAACTCGCACTAAAAAGTAAATTGACTGATTCCATATTTTTTTAGGTTGGCTAAAACAGGCTCACTAATTCAATTGTGGACTGTATTAATGCTCATCATGCTGTCAGTCTGCAGACTAATGATAATACACCTACTAACGCCGTTTCTAAACAACCGTACTGCTTTATGTGATGAAATCAGCTCATCTTTATAACATATCCATGCAGAATGACAATCGTTGTATGAAGGAACCCTATTGCTTTACTCTTGCCTATAATTTCAAATATCAGAAGCTGTATCTGAGTTGTTTTCCTTCATTATCCCTTTCTCGTTACTATGGGAACATGATCAGAGGGACTTGTGTATAGTCTGAAATGTGAATACATATTTCAAGAAATCTTTTTCGTATTAAATCTTGTTGAGAGGAAAATGACTTTTTAAAGATCTCCTTAAATATGCTCTGAATGAAGCACAGGAGTTGAGTCTAGCGGATCAAAAATCAGCGAGTCATTATATGCTTTTGTTGAACAGCAATTGTTCCTGTGCGCCGTCTGTGGTGTATATGCCGCAATGAACATTTTCTCTCCCTGGATCTCATGCTCACGTTCCCTGGGAGGTGGACTTTATCACTTCTGTCCTGACATGTGTTCTGTGTCAACACAAGGACTTCAGCGGCGCTGGTATGGAGAATTATAATGAGGAACTTGGCTAGCTAAAGAAAAGCTCGTCCTCCTGTGTAACACAAGCTGATGAAAAAGTATAACAGCTAAGAAGCTAAGACCCTCTATATCATTCTCTTTTTGGACAGACAAAAGCCTGCCATCTGTATGTTTTTCTGCACTTATCCACATCCCTCTTTCTGTCAGAATCTCTGATTGTGATTTTGCAATTTGCATATACATGTTCACTTTCTTCTCACTTTTCTCAAATCCTCATCGGCGGTTTGGATAACAGAGCAATGAGCGGTAATTGTCCTCTTGACATTGCTAGATGAATAACATTGGTAATGTCAAGAAATAGTTCAAGCAGAAATGATTACCGGTCAATTGAGTTCCATTCGCTCTGTTCAAAATGAGTCGATTATGCCCATTGCCGGGTCTCGCACAACTCTCAAGTTCTTTCACAAAACGAGACCCTCAAAGGAGCTATTGTTCACCCTTGCAGGTGTTCTTTCAGCTTTGAAGGAGACATTTCTCCATGTCATTTATTCCAAGTTGAAAATAAGAGGTATGCTGAGAAATTAAGCCACAGAATAAGGGATATACCAAGAGCACAATTTCTCACTCCAGGAGCACAAATAACTAATAAAACGTTGTTGTTGTTTTTTGTAAAAACTATTTCAGGCAAGTTTTTAGCTTGACAAATCTGAAGTCCTAACTTGCCTTAGCACCTCCTCAAGGAGCTTCAATAAAGTTATCTCCAGTGCAATCACTGGAATTTCTGCCTCAGAAAATGCTTCAACTTAATTTTAAATGGGGGGTGAAATGCTATTTCATGCATACTGAGTTTTTTACACTGTTAAAGAGTTGGATTCCCATGCTAAACATGGACAAAGTTTCAAAAATTAAATTGTACGTTTGAAGGAGTATTTCTGTGCCAAAAATGCTCCTTCCGGTTTGTCACAAGTTTCGGAAAGTTTTTTTCGAGTATGGGCCTGTGTGACGTCAGCTGGGGCATAATTTCCTTATATGGGTCCTAAGGGCACTTCTCCCGGAAGGTCGCGTTCGCGGGCGTGCGCGCACTCGTAGACCAGAGCGAGAGAGCGAAAGCAGTACGCCATCAAAGCGCTCTGCTCGGCTTTAGGGAAGTCAAAATGTCACCAAAGAAGTGGGTTTTTGGTTGCCAGGGCAAGACAACCCTGCACAGATTCCAAAATAACCCAGCGTAAAGGGACCAGTGGATGGAGTTTGTTTTTTCAGAGCATCAATGGAGTTGAGTAAGATTGTTTGTTCCCTGCATTTCGACGATGATTGTTTTATAAACAAAGCCCAGTTCGACGCCGGATTTGCAGATCGTCTAATGCTTAAGGATCGAGCAGTCGTAATGATAAAGGTTCACGGTCTGTCGTGCGTTGGAACCGCAGGCGGTGAGTAAAACTGCTTGTCTGCTTCAAATGTCTGAGTGTTGTTAGCTATCGGCGCGTCAGCACAGCTTTAGCTCCGCCCACACGGCACGCCTCCAGCCGCTCGTTTTTTTTCCGGAAAGACTCGGTACAGCCTATCTTTCTTTTATAAATATAATAAAACTAAAGACTTTTTGGAGATTTGAAGGATGCAATACTACTCTATAGGTACTCAAGTTTAACATGAGATTGACTGAAAATGAGTGTTTCACCCCCCCTTTAAGGTGAATTACATCAGTTTTGTGACAAATATTTGTCCTTTGATTTGACTCTTCAGATTAGATTTTTAAGTAAAAAAATTTAGAGATTCATGAAGGACAACTTCTTCACCAAATGGCCAACCATCAGCAGTTTCATCACACAAAGAAAACCCCCTGACCTCCTGTTCATTTATATATTGCTAAGTAAATGGGGTTTTGAGATCTGAAGTCCATGAGCAAATGGAAAGGAGAGAAGAGACGTTATAAATTGTCAAAGTGTCTCTGTCTGGAAGTCCCTGAGGTTTCACTTCTGTTCCTTGCAGAAATTGAGGTGCAGTGTTTTCAGAAGAGACAAAAGCCAAGCAAACACGGCTGCAGGGCTTGCCACGTTGATAAGGCGAGGTCAATGCAAGCTCATAATCGACTTCAACAGCTTATGGCGCTTGCCCTCTGGGAATTTCCACATATCAACAAAAGCAGCTCGGCGGAGCAAGTAATAATCTGCTGATATCTGGACTGTGGCATGGGACTACCATCGCCGGAGGCTTTCCGAAATGGTTTCCAAACAAATTCCCTCTAAAAAAAAGAGAAGAGAGTGCTTTAAGTAATTTATCTATACTTTATGAGGCCTTTGTCTACATCTTCTGGAAATGCATTTCTGCTTAACTACAGTTTTTTTTGTTTTGTTTTTCATAGTTGCAGTTGGAATGTCTGTAGTTGCGGTTATCCTGACTGGCATGGGTGCTCTTTTTGGTTTCTATGTGTGTGCACACTTCTTCATGTCACATTCAAAGCTCCATGGTCTCTAATCAAATTAAATGAATGCATTCGCAAATAATTCAAAGTGAACCTAAATGGCATGTCAATATTTGTAATGACCACTGACGTGTGTCAAATCAGCTTTGTTGTCCATGACCCATTTACTTGCTTCTATTCAGCAGTGTTGATGTCATTAAAAATGATTATATTGAAATACACTTAACAGTCTTGTGTAAACTTTTGTAATTGTAACTAAATCATAATGACTGGGCAGGAATCGCTCCAACTGAGCATTGATTGTTCAGTAAAATATGTTGCATCCTAAGCTGATTCAGTGCATGAATTCAACAATCCCACCTGCCAAACAGTAAGCAAAGGCATGTGTATCAGAGGACACTTCACTGTGATGGATCATGAACTCTGCGGTGGGACATGAGGAGTATACATCATGCTGTCATGTGTTTTGATCCCTCACGCCAGAACTCAAGTGTGACAAGGGAAAAAGTACACAACCTTCATTCTAAAGACCTCATAAAATCATTATTTTTGCCCTTCTATATATCTCATGAATTCATTTGCCCTCTATGTTTTGACACTGCAGTCCGTAGGCATTAGGATCAAACCCAGTTATGCTGCAACACACTTTTAGCTGAGACAATGTTGAAATGTTGAGAGCAGCTCCTCTGAAACAGAAGTTTTGGTGAGGGCATGGCTCTTGAAGGGTGCATGCACCCAAATCTCACAGTTTTTTGATGCTTCTGTCAACTATCTTAATCTGAAATGTGTCTCTACAAACTTTAAGCTACTTGAGTCTTCTCATTGAAGGGATAGTATGTCATTTTTTACGAAGAGTGGTATGTTCCAAACCCTTTTGCTTTTATATTTTCTGTTGAACACAAATGATTTTTTGAGCAATCTTCATGTATACAGTATAATTCATAGTGACCATGTCTATTAAAGGGATAGTTCACCCAAAAATGAAAATTCTGTCATCATATACTCATATACCCTCATTTTGTTCCAAACCCGTATTCATTTCTTTCTTCTTTCTTCTCTTCTCCACAAAATAAGATGTTTTGAAGAATATGGGTAACCAAACAGTTAATGGGACCCTTTGACTTCCAGTATTTATTTATTTTTTTCTACTATGGAAGTCAATGGGGCCTTGGGCTTGTTTGGTTACCCATATTCTTCAAAATATCTTATTTTGTGTCCAGCAGAAGAAAGAAATCCATACAGGTTTGGAACAACATGAGGGAGAGTAAATGATGACAGAATGTTCTTTTTGGGTAAACTATCCCTTTAAGCTCCATAAAATGTGTCTCATTCTCTAAATTACAAGTCAAAAACTGTGATGCATTACAGAGATTTTTCACTGTTTAAATTATTCACTCACACTCAGTCATTTTTATTCAAGTCTTTAATAGTATAAAGTGTACATTTAGCTTTTTACTTCTGGCGATTATATTTATGTTTGAAATAATCCAAAAATCACGCTTTAGACATTCTCAAAGTCTACTTTTTGTCACGGTTTAGATATTTTTTGTTTGAAATGTTGATTTGAAGTGTTGGTTTTTCCATTAACTTTACTACAGAGAAAAACAGAGAAAGACATTTAGTAGTGTGTCTATTTTGCACTCTTGATATTTTAGAGTGTCACTTTTTTTTATTTTTTTTTTTTTTTTAATAATTTTTTTGTATTTCCCATTCATTTCCAATGGTGGTCATTTCTGACCGCGAACAACATAATTTAGCTTTTTCAAATCAAGTCCACAATTTTGCTTGTGGTCACATAGCGACTGTCACAAAAGTCCCTGAGTTTTGTACAAAACGAGAGGGTTAAAATGAATGAAAGAACAATACTTTTAATTTAAAAATTCTTTTTATAATAACTGGATTGGAACTATTCATCATAGTGGATGCCCCTGAACTACAGTACAGAACCATTAATTGTTCATTAAAAATATACTGAAATAATAGAAAACAATCCAGACGGCGGACAAGTAAACTGGCTTTTAATTAGTGATGGATAAAGGCATGTTAATGAGAGATGCTTACGTGTGTGAGTGTTGGTTCATGTGGTGTTGCTATGAGAATGAATCCTTTATGATGAACAGCTGGTGAAAATCTCACTGAATCTTATTACAAGGTTCTTCTCACTTCAGACGTGCAACAGAGCAATAAACCTAAGGAAAAAGTGAAGATTTTCACATGCGGCTCTCCTAAATGTGTTAGAAAATATTCCATTCAGGAAACTTTGCAATGGCTTTAGAAGATAACAGCGTGCCTTCAAATTTAGCCAGTGTGTTGGAACACACACCAAGCTCTTTTTCAATTTTTATCTTCTTCTCACAGAAAAGTACATTGCTGGTAAGAAGGTGAGCCAAAAAATTCGAGATTTTTTTTTTAAATTACCCCTGTCAGTGACATGTTTGAAGTTCTGATTTTATGTAAATCACTGGAGTGTCCTTGACTACAGTGAGATTTGAACAGCCTATTTTTAGCAGCTGTCACCACAAACCAGAGAAGGTTTTCCTTCGTGTGCTAACTCAGAAGTGCTCTCCATATGAACAATTTGCAAGCAGCGTAGTGTTGGAAGGAAGTCCATGTTGGGGTGGCTCTAAAATGTCTCCCATTTGTGGGATTTATTATCATGTGGAAAGAAAATAACAAGACTAATATATTAATAATGGATGATGTGAAACATGTTTTGTATGCTCTGGGTTATTTAAAGGAAGAGGGGAAGTGTTGTTGTATTAAACCCCTACGTGTTCAAAAGCGGTTTAATACAACTCTGATAATAAAGTGCCATATGCATTTTTAAAACAAATCTCTGTCCTGGGTTTGAAACCTACTAAATAATTCATTTATTTGATTAACTCAAAAGGAAAAAGGCTGAGTAGATCATTATTAGAAAAGATAAATGCATGAGAGTGTGAAAGAGCTTTATGAGATTTGGAGGAGGAAATGCTAAAGCTCTGATATCTGTATTTGAGATTTAGACAAGCTTGTGGCATTAAAACTAACTAGCATTCATGTCACAAATTATAATACAATACATATTTTGAAATAAGCATTTATCTGTAGGATGTGTAGTGTGGTTATTTACACAGTGACAATAAAATGAACAAGACGCTTAAGGTGATGGAAAAAGATCTAAAGTTGCTCAGTGAGGCACTGACTGAAAATTAGTCTTTTTTTAATAGTTTTGATATTACAACCATTTCAACATTTTTATCAAATGGGATGGGAGGTTTTAAAGTGAGAGAAACAAACTTTCACTACAAAACATCATAAAATCCACTGATATACTTAATGGCATCATCCCTCAGGAAGAAGGAAGTGGATGTTGTTAATTAACCCCTTAACGGTCACCATACCGTATACGGCACGCCTAACTTTACTTCCCTATATTACTATTTAATCCTAATCTAATTATTACAAACTATATATCGTTGGAAAGTTCTAAGACTCCTAAATAGATATTTAGGACTGTTTTTTTGTTATAAATTATGTAGGAACATAAATAGATGAATTTATGACAAGAGTGCACCTCAAAAAATCTACGTAATAACAGGAGTTCTGACCTTCGTCACAAAAAGTTGACGCACACACTTTTAATAATTGATATGTTGGTTTTTATGCTAAAATTTCATTAGAAAATATATAATCTAATATTTGTCAATAAAAAAATATAAAATAATATTATCTTCTAAAAAGTATAATATATATATTATCCTCTAAAATATTGTATTATTTTTTTTATCGCTTTTTTTATTATATTACATATTTTATTAGTTATCATAAATAAGGTGTCATTTGAAAGCTTATGATCTCAGAATTCATCCTGTGAAAACTGTTTTGAAATTGGACATTGTGTTACCATAGAAACGGTACTCTAAATTATTTTATCAGGCTCCTCCCCTTTTGGGCATCCTTATGTTTCATAATTTATGATCAGAATATTTTCTAATCTTGACAAAACACATATTGTCAGAAAGGTCTGAGTCTCAAGATTCCATATTTTGTGACAGAAGTGATATTTGGACAGAAATTTATTAATTTGTTATGGTAGAATGCATACAGTAAAATTCAATGGAATTCAATGACACCCGGTGGCTATTTTTGGTAATACGCCTAAACAAAATCTCATGGGAACATTTTTTGTGATATCAACTTCAAATTTGGAACACAACTTGGTTAGATATTTGGCTTTGATTTTATAGTAATTTTTTTGTAAAACATATTTTGTAAAATATATATTTTATATAAAATAAAAATATTAAATAAATTATATTTGATTTAATGTAAATTTAAACTTCCATAACTTTTTCATACTTTAATTTTTTGAAGTGCTTTCACTTCAGCAATAATCTGCTATTTTTTTACCTTTAATACAAGACCAAACTTAGGTCTATACTCCAAAGCATTCTTGAATTACAACCATTTAAGCTTGAATAGTGCATTTTAATGTCCATTCTCAAAAAGGGGGGTGACAGCTAAGGGGTTAAAGGAATATTACATAAGATAGAAAGTGAAATTGATTATCAATTAAAACAATATTTCCCTCCAAAACTTGAAACATTGAGAAAGTATAAAATGAGGGAACACATGGAATACTTCCTAATAAATTGCCATTTCATTTTCTTTCATTTATATTGTGAACTGTAATGAAAGAAAACTCTCCAACATGATTTCCATCTTTAAAGATTGTAATAAAGTTATAGCCTATTATTCTAAATAGTCCTACAGTGTGATGGAATGTGAAACATTGCTTATAGGACGCTGCAGTCTGGAACATTATGATTTACCCTGAGCTCAACCGTTATAAATCGCTGACATTTATGCTGGTAGCAAATAGTACAAATTCTGGAAAGACAGATTTAAATTTGATACTGTCAGACCGTGTGCAGGAATGAACCTGTTTGAGCTGTCAGCTCATCCTTACATCCTCACAACAAGCCTGGTCCTTGCCAGAACCCCCAAAAGAAAATAATTTGAATTCTGATGAACTGTTTCATCATTGAAATTCTAATTTTAGACTGTTTTGAGATAAGACTACAGCTCATCAAATGACATTGACTGTTTAGCTGTCTCCATGCAGGAGGAAGTACGCTGTTTGATCTAGTGCACTGTAATCTCAGAGCTTCCACTCTCTTTCACTGCACACCCTAAAAGTTCAGTTTTTTTATCAATATTTTGAGAGCTGGATACATTTATCCTATTGCTTATGTTCTCACCTTAATCAATAAAAAATGTATTTACTAAAATGTATTATCTCCCGTCATGCCGTATACCGTAACATTAGCATTGGAGCAGTTTGCTCAAAAGCACAATGATATCAAAAAAAAAAAAAAAAAAAAAAGAGAGACATGATCAGAAACATGACTGTTTAGGCTTTTGAAGGGATCATATTCCTCACCACATTTTTGTTTCTGTTTTCAGCCCATTTTATAATGTTACAGTTTTTCTGAATTGCTAAAACACATTTTTCGAAACCAGTACCCACTTTCTCAAAAGCTTAAACACAAAACCAAATCTTCAAACTACATTCAGAGAACATCTGTCCCTCCTGGCAAAATCAAACAATTGCCTCAAACCCATTTTCGAACCCTCAAATTCAAATAATGCTTTTTACACACAGTCGGTCAAAATATAAACACTTCAGATCATTCATTAGACACAATAGAGAACGAAGAAAAAATGGAGAACACAGCATCCAATGCATTTACAGAAAAAAAAACAGTATTTTGTAACACAGTAATAACGGAAAAAAGTATGGTAATCACAACTTGCCGTAGTAAGGTGAATAAATTGTGTATAGTATAGTATAGTATCCCATCCCTACCAGAAACCTACGATTTGTAAATGAGTAACGGCTCGTGGTTCCATCACATCCGGAATGTAGAATCCTTGACAATATTCAATAGACTCTGAAATCTCTTCCTCATCATTAAAAAAATAATAATTCTATGCTAAATGAATAAATGTATCGTACTGAATATTACTGAATGTCTGTATATTCAGCACTTGTATACTGTAAAAATACAATAGTCCAAATGCAAAAGAAACTCAATGAAAAGCATGTTAGTTACACATTTAAATGAGTTGTGCAAGTGCAAAATCAAACTCAGTGAGAGATTTATTCTGCCTCAGCATCACGTCTTTGTGCTGGGTCCATCAAACGTGTTTGTGTGAGTGAGAATGATGAATGGGATAATGATTTCTTAAAACACATTTTTTTGTGTTTTTATGCGTCTAGGTAAGGAGCTCTGCGCTGTGATATGTTCCCTTTTAAATATATATACTTCTTTAATGGGACATTATTCACTTAAATGATAAGTGAAATGGTTCCTATAGCGATGGGGTTGATATTATACACTGGAAAACTCATAAATGGTGGCTGCAGTGCATATAAAGCTAAGCCATTTAAACAGCGAATATGCACTGCAATATAACTAGACATTCAGACACAGATTTCCCCCCTTGCAGTAATAATCCAGACATGATGAAAATCCCTGAACATTGCAGTTGACAGAGCACCTCTCAAAGCATCACTGATGTGTTAGCTCCAACTTGCCAGATGCCAGACATCAGACACGCTTCTTCACTGTCACAGCAACGGCCCTCATATGCGGCGTGAGACAGGGGCTTCGCGTTTTGTCCGCATCTCTGCTGCTGGGGACAGATTTGTGCAGGAAAGAACCCCTGTGACATCTGGCCCTTATGTCGACGGTGGGCCTGGCTGCCTAATGAAGGGACATGCTTGTGCTTGGCACTGCACTACACACCATTTATTACCGTCAGAGAAAGTCACACCAGGGTCTGCTGCACACTTTAATGATGGCACACTCAAGCTCACAGTGTTCGCAAGCATTTGTGTGAGAAAGCTAGTCCTGTCAGACCAGTTTACACTTCATACATGCTCCCCTGTCCTTGAGTGCTAGTATAAATGTGTTCCTAGATCTCAAAATCGTTTCAAAATATAGATCCACTGTAAGATTTCAAATTTTAATAGCAAAATTATTCAGTATTTTCAATGAATAAACAAATTTTTTGTCTCGTTCTCTGTATTCCTATATGCGAGTAAACAATTATTGTCAACTATAGTATTCTTCCATATTTTTGCATGTTAACCATTCCACTATTCAGAATTTCACTCCACTTTTAATCATTTTGAAAGTGGAGGGCTGCGTGAATGTAACGGTTTCACACAAATTGGCACACAAAACCCAGCATACATTTTCTAAACTATTAATATTAAACTTTGGATTATTTTAAACATCTGTTAATTTGTCTACACCCTTGGATACAATTTTGATCCAAAATTGAAAGTGCTGAAAACATGCATTTGCAAATATTAAATAAGGCCCTTGGGATCTGCTTTCATGCAGTTTACATCTTGCTCCAGCGCACCTGCTAGTGATTTCCATGCGAACCTGTAAAGCCTGATGGGGTTCAGGTGTGTTTTATTAGTGCTGAAGCAGAACAATGCATGATGGGAACAGTTGCGTAAAGATCCCAGCCCAAAGCCCACGTCAAGGGGGCCATTAACACGACACCGTTTTCAACTAAAAACGGAAAATGTATGGCCGTTAATTTGCACGACACCAGCGTTTTGGGGGCCTGAAAACGCAAACTTTTAAATATGGGTTTCAAAGTGCACGTTTTTTAAAACTATACCGTTATCGTCTCCGTGTAAACTACAAAACGGCACATTTGTGAAAACTGTGACATGCTTATTACATGTTCAGTCTATAGGCTCTTAGTGTTTCTTTACAAAGTGGCATGCATTACACAGCGCTTTTAGTCGTTTTCGCGGATCCGTGTGAACGGGTGATCATTTTGACAATGTTGTTGTCTGTACTGTATGTGAAAGCGCTTTTTTCCGTTTTTAGTACATCGTTGTCGTGTAAACATACTACTATAGAACTGAAATAAAGACGTCGTAAGACATTATACATGGGTGTGTTGTAAAGTTTTATTATGTACTGTGAAGTATAAAATTGTGTTGCTGGTCAGGATTTTATCAGTGTTACTTCTACGCATTACATTACATGAGATAATTCACTTTTTAATAGGACGTTCTCTCACTGTAGCATTATCATGAAGAGTTTTCATTTGATTGTGGTTCATATGAGTTCATATGCCCAATTATTGGTGGCAGAGTGACAGAGTCTGATTACCCGGTCTGCTAAGCTAAGTGATCAAAATAAATGAAATAAAATCATTTTTTATCTCTTTATTGTCTCTATCAGCACATAACAGAGATGATGAGAGAGAACTGCTAGATTTGCTGACAACAGCTGAGGGAAATTGGCAGTAAAAGGATGAAAAAGATTTGTTTATATATGACTATAAAAACAATTATAGTTTTATTGCATCAGTGGAAATGCATTTAAATCTTAAGCCTATAGACGATTCTGCTTTCCCCATTCTTCAAAATGATATTTCATTCGTAGTCATAAGAAAATTGAATTTTAAAATTCTGTCTGAGCTGTGCTGATAACCTCAAGGGCACTTAAGACGGTGTTAAAATGCCACTCAGAAAAACATGATTGGATCTTTTGACATTTTCATTGCAAGGAGAAACACATCCAGCTGAGGAACCCAAAGCATTACTTTAAGTAAGAGAATATGTGTTCGTCATTAAAGAGTTTTGGGCTGGATATTGTGTGAAATTATGTTTTGTTTAACTGTTAAATAATTTCTGAAGCCTCAGGCTTTGAAAGCACAGGTTCCGATGAGTAGTATTTCGACATTGCTAGAAGTGACATACGCAGAGCAAACTGAGTCATCTGCTCACAGATGTCACAATGGCAGAAAGCACTGAAACAAGCTGCTTCTATAACCCCAAAACAAGCAGAACTGTTTGTGTGGCATAAAGATATTTATAGGTATTCAGTTTCAAGTAGTTGTATATCTATCAAGATTTAATGCACCATGTTAAACCCTCCCATTTAGCTGTCGTTGAGGTGACATAGCGTAGACAAAATATACTCCATCTTCAACAGCCATTTAATCCAATTATGTCCTTTTTTTTTGTCCTGTGGGATAAAAAGATTAAGCGAAAAGCGGATATATGACCAAAAAATGCAAGACCTTACAGCACAACATTATGCATGAGAAAGGATTTAGCTGTTATTTAAACCTGAAAACAATGTTAGGATCAACATAGCCTTATATTACACCACAATATATGGCATGCCTTATGTTGCTATGTTAATCTTAACACTGTATTACCATATCTCTGAAGGATTTTTAGATGTGATACAGCTGAAGAAATGTAATCTTCTTGGACCTTCTACGGTGCTCTGAATGAACCAATCCAGGAGTGAGGTCAGCCTCATGAGATACTGTTCAGCTTTCATTTAGCTGTAAAAGACAATAAAAACATGCGTCTTAACTTAGTGTCACTCAAAAGACATACATGTAGATTTCTAATAGATAACACAAATAGATAAGCGCTGTATTCTACCATTCTCTATCAATACACACCAGACAGTACCTGTGCTTTCTATTTTATTTAACTGTAATTTCTTAAAGCTCTCTCATGCCGTCCTTTCCCATCTGTCACAAACCAAGTGTGTCCGTACAGTGACTTACACAAGATGGATGCGCAGTGGTCACCTGTGCCCTGCAGTGATGTTCTGTCGAGATCAGCTCTATTGAAGGGCTGTGGGATCCATAGAAGTGGGAAGTTCAACACTGCTGGGGAAAGAAAATAGAGAGAAGTAATATATTTCATGGATTCCAAACACCACTAATTCTGGTACACTTTTACACTTATGTTTTTTGACTAACACCTCCCAATAGAAGAAAATTATCACATACAAGTAAGACAGCTCGAACACTGTGGGCGGAAACACAATCTCGAGCAATGTTGGCAGTGACCTAGAGAAAGCACAGTTATATTGACAAACGTCTGTCAGTTGGAAGCAGTTTTCTACAGCCCTGCAATTATCTTTGGTTTCCAGAACAAATCCCTCAGTCGACTTGCCAAGTGTGTAGCGTTGCCATAATGGCAGAGAATAAGAGAGTGCAAGTGCACTCCTGCAAGCAGATGGTGTCATTGTATCACTGTCAAACCTCTGAATTTTCAGTCCGACTGCATTAATTGACTCTTCAATCATAACACAATCTTCACTGCTTTTGGTGCAAAAAAAAGAAGAAGAAAAAAATACCTACATGAGACTAAATTAAATTTGTTTAAGTTAATCATGAATACAAATAGTATTATTCAAGCACTTTATTCAAAGGCGCCATGGTTTGGCTGGTTAACATGTTAGGGATGCTGTAACTACCGTACCAGTGCCTGTTTAAAGTCACCATGAAATCAAAATGGACAATTCTTTTTTTTATGTAATATTGCAGTATTTATTCTAAATGATTTATTCCTGCACATCATTTGGTAACACTTTATTGTGATGGTCATCCAACAGACATTCTACTGGATTTAGGTAACTTTGCAAGTACATGTCAACTTATGGCGCTTTTCCATTGCCAGTACCAGCTCGACTCGCCTCGCCTCGCCTCGACTCAGCTCGGCTCGCTTTTCGCTCCGTTTTCCATTGCAGATAGTACCTCCACAATAGTACCTGGTCGTCATAGCGACGCCGCAGGAAACTGCCGTGACTTAATCTTTTACGCGAGACGCGCGAGACACACCCGCTACCCACACACACAGGACAATGGAGGAAATCGAGTGTATGCTGTTTTTGGATGTTTTTGTTTTTGCTGTTTTTAATTCAGGATACTGCGTCTGGCATAGTGACGATTCTCTCTGACCAATCAGCAGTCTGCCGTGATTTCACGTCACATTTTAGTATCGCCTCAGCTTGCCTCAGCCCGCTTAGAACCTCGCCGGAGGTGGTACGAAAAAAAGTACCTGGAAGCAGGTACAGGTACAACTTTTACACAGTGGAAAACCAAACAGAGCCGAGTCGAGTTGATCGATTGACCCCGTTTGGGCTGATCGATTGCTCCTGTCTGCCTCGCTGCCTGCTGTGAGTGTGTTTGTTTGATTCGGTGCGATAAGCTCCGTCTTAGCCATATATTTCATTGTTTTGAACCATCACTTTACTACCATTTCTAGTTGTTTATACTACTACATTTTACCCAACATCTCAGATTAACCTGACATCGCTAGCTTTTGTTATTAGTACTACTAGCACAAAACGCTAGTAATTCGCTAGCCTGCTAACGCGCCACCCGTGCGCTCAGCTATTTTATTTATTTATTTTTCTCTCGCGCGTCCGCGCCTTTGAGTTCATAAAAGCTCAGGTGAGTAAGAATCACTCAACAAACACGGTGAGTAATGTCTTGTCCTGTTATTGTCACTTGCACTTCATGTCACATGTTTAGTATAGGCTTCTCTGTCGACAATATAGGATTTATATGTGATAAATGTAAGGAGACAGTTAGGTTGACAGAGAAGATTTCAGAATTAGAAACACGCATCCAAACTTTAATTGAGGATAGTAAGAGTGCTAGTGCTTTAGATGTTTTGGATGCGCATAGAATAGAGAACTCTTTACATGACGCGGTTCTGGCTGAAGTAGAGCCCGTGCAGCCGGGCAAATGGGTGACAGTGAGGGATCGCTCTAGTCGCGGATCTAAAAACCACTCTTCCGTTCCGATTACCATAACAAATCGATTTGCCCCGCTCAGTGAAACACCCACTGAGAATGATTGTGCCCTAGTTATTGGAGATTCTATTACACGGAACGTGAAAATAGAGACACCAACCACCATAGTCACATGTTTGCCGGGAGCCAGAGCGCCTGACATCAAAGCAAATTTAAAAGTGCTGGCTAATGCTAATCGTAAATTCTCTAAGATCATTATTCATGTCGGCACTAATGATGTTCGACTACGCCAGTCGGAGATCACCAAAATTAATATTAAAGAGGTGTGTGAACTTGCAAGTACGATGTCAAGGACTGTAATTTGCTCTGGCCCCCTTCCTGTTCGCAGGAGTGATGAGATAGTTAGTAGATTATGTTCGCTTAACGGTTGGCTGTCTCGGTGGTGTCCGCTTAATAATATAGAATTCATAGACAATTGGAAAAGTTTTTGGGGCAAACCTGACCTGTTGAAAAGAGATGGTATTCATCCCTCCTGGGATGGTGCTGCTCTTCTCTCTAGTAATATGGCTCATAGTCTTAGAGCTCAAACATGACAATCTGGGGCTCAGGTCAGGAAGCAGACAGACTGGCTAAACCGACCGTCTGCTAGCGGCCTCGCGTCACCAAGGTCAGATAAATCCCATCACATAGAGCCTCTTTCACCTAGCTATCATCATATAGAGACTGTGTCTGTTCCCCGAATTTGGAAATCCAAAAAACGTTTAAACCCAACTAAGGTTAAAAATTTAATTGATGTTCAACAAATAAAAAACAGCTATAATACAGATGAGCAAATGCTAAAGCTTGGGTTGCTGAATATTCGATCGCTTACTTCAAAAGCACTCGTTGTTAACGATATGATTTCAGATAATAACCTAGATGTGCTGTGTTTGACAGAAACCTGGCTAAAACCAAACGATTACATTACTTTAAATGAATCAACCCCGCAAGATTACAGTTATAAACATGAGCCTCGTCTGAAACGCAAAGGGGGTGGTGTTGCTGTAATCTATAGTAATAGTTTCAAAACCACTAAGAAATCAAGTTTTAAATATAATTCTTTTGAAGCATTGGTGCTTAATGTAAAAATATATAGTGTAAACGATAAATCACGTTTGAGATTTGTGCTGGCTACTGTATACAGGCCACCAGGGCACCATACAGACTTTATCAAAGAATTTGCGGACTTTCTATCAGAATTAATATTGACTGCAGATAAAGTACTAATTGTTGGTGATTTTAATATACACATCGATAATGAAAAAGATGCATTGGGATTGGCATTTAAAGACATTGTAAATTCTATTGGAGTTAGACAACACGTGTCAGGACCTACTCATCGTCGTAATCATACTCTAGATCTAATATTATCACACGGAATAGATGTGGATGCCGTTGAAATTCTGCAGCAGAGCGATGACATCTCAGATCATTATTTAGTCTTGTGTAATTTGCATTTAGCCAAGGCTGCAAAGCCGACTCCGTGTTACAAATATGTGAGACCTATCACTTCTGCTACTAAAGATTGCTTTATTAATAATCTTCCTAATCAGTTTCATCATCTCAGCATCTCAGATAGCTTAGAAGAACTAGATATTACAACAGAAACGTTTAACTCTCTCTTTTCCAGCACTTTAGACACAGTTGCTCCGTTGCGCTTAAAGAAGATTAAAGAAAATAGTCCAACGCCGTGGTACAACGAGCACACTCGGGCCCTTAAGAGAGCAGCCAGAAAAATGGAGCGCAACTGGAAGAAAACAAAACTAGAGGTATTTCGCATTTCATGGAAAGAGAGCTCAATTACTTACAGAGAGGCTTTAAAAGCTGCTCGATCTGCTTATTTTTCAACTCTATTAGAAGAAAATAAACATAATCCTAGGTATTTATTTGAAACGGTGGCTAAACTAACGAAAAATAAAGCTTCAAGCACCGAAGTTTCCAAGAAACACAGCAGTAATGACTTTATGAACTTCTTCACTTATAAGATTGATAATATCAGGGACAAAATTATAACTATGCAACCGTCTACTACAGTATCGCATCAGGCAGTGCACTGTAGTCTCCCTGAGGAAAAATTTGATTCATTCGTTGCTATAGGAGAGGAAGAATTTACTAAACTCATTAAATCATTTAAATCTACAACATGTATGTTAGACCCTATACCGACTAAGCTACTGAAAGAAATACTTCCAGAGGTCATAGATCCTCTTCTTAATATCATTAATTCGTCTTTGTCTCTAGGATACGTACCAAAAAACTTTAAGCTGGCTTTGATTAAACCGCTTGTTAAAAAAACGCAACTTGATCCTTCAGAATTAGTCAATTACAGGCCGATCTCGAATCTACCTTTTCTGTCAAAGATATTAGAAAAGGCAGTATCCTCACAACTGTGTTCCTTTCTTGAAAGAAATGATATCTGCGAGGATTTCCAGTCCGGATTTAGACCGTACCATAGTACCGAAACAGCTCTCGTTAGAGTCACAAATGATTTGCTCTTATCATCCGATCGTGGTTGTATCTCTCTATTAGTGTTACTCGATCTTAGCGCTGCATTTGACACCATCGACCACACCGTTCTTTTAAATAGATTAGAACATTATGTTGGCATTACGGGAAATGCACTAGCATGGTTTAAATCATACTTATCTGACCGTTATCAGTTTGTAGCAGTAAATGATGAGATGTCTCATCGATCACAAGTTCAGTATGGCGTACCACAAGGCTCAGTACTAGGACCGCTGCTGTTCACTCTGTACATGCTACCCTTAGGAGATATCATTAGGAAACATGGCATTAGCTTTCACTGTTATGCCGATGATACTCAGCTCTATATTTCTTCAAAACCTAACGAAACTTATCAATTCACAAAATTAACGGAATGCATAGCGGATATAAAAAATTGGATGACTTGTAATTTCCTACTTCTAAATTCTGAAAAAACAGAGTTTCTAATTATTGGACAAAAAACTTCCTCACGTAATAACCTAGAATACTGTCTAACACTTGATGGCTGCTCTGTTAAGTCTTCGTCGTCGGTTAGGAACCTGGGTGTGCTCTTTGATACCAATCTTTCATTTGAAAGTCACGTGTCTAGTATCTGTAAAACTGCATTTTTCCATCTTAAAAATATATCTAAATTACGTCATATGCTCTCATTGACAAATGCGGAACAATTAGTTCATGCGTTCATGACCTCAAGGCTAGATTATTGTAATGCTCTACTAGGTGGTTGCCCTGCACGCTTAATAAACAAACTACAGCTGGTACAAAACGCAGCAGCTCGAGTTCTTACCAGAACCAGGAAGTATGACCATATTAGCCCAGTTCTGTCAAAACTGCATTGGCTCCCTATTAAACATCGCATAAATTTTAAAATATTGCTGATTACTTACAAAGCACTGAATGGTTTAGCTCCGCAGTACTTGAGCGAGCTCTTAACGCATTATAGTCCGTCACGTCTATTACGATCTCAAAATTCCGGCCAGTTGATTATACCTAGAATATCAAAATCGACTGCTGGCGGTAGATCCTTTTCCTATTTAGCACCAAAACTCTGGAACAGTCTTCCTACCATTGTCCGGGAAGCAGACACACTCTGTCAGTTCAAAGCCAGATTAAAGACACATCTCTTTGACCTCGCTTTCACATAATACATTATAGACTTCTATAATTTAATGTTATGCTGCATAGACTAGGTCAGCCGGAACCGGGAACACTTCCCAAAAATCCTGATGTACTCGTTACATCATGAGAAGAATGGCATCTACGCTAATTTTAGTGTCTGTGTTTATCCCAAGGTTTTTCCTGCAGCCTGCCGGATCCAGGCCGTATCCAGATCTGACGAAGGACCTTCACCTGGACCGATGACAACGCAGTGCTGAAGTGCCAACTAGTCTCTCCCTATGGAGGATCCCACTACCACTCTACAGATAAGGCGTTGTTGGGAAAATTCGTCTCGCGGTCCTACCCCAAAGCAACAAATAAAATTCCTTATCAAAATTTATAAGGAAAAACAAGTATTTTGTTTAGGCTTGGCTTGTAGGGATTTCCAAACCTGCGTATATTCAAACGCACATAACTATAGAACCCATTCTAAATGCGCATGTGACCGCCATCAGCGTTTCTCACAGGTTCGCGTTTAAAGTCTGTGTAGAGAGAATGGTGTCGTCTTAGCGGCCCCTAATTTAAACACAAATGATCAATGCGACGGAACCAAATCAATTAAAACTAACTTTAGATGGAAATAACTTAACTCTGCTGTAAAGCCGAAACAATCTCTGTTACCTTAAATTATACGCTTATCTCTGTAAAGCTGCTTTGAGACAATCTACATTGTTAAAAGCGCTATATAAATGAAGATGACTTGACTTGACTTGACTCGAGCCGAGCCGAGCCGAGGCGAGCTGGTACTGTGTAGTGGAGAAGCGCCTTTATTCTACTAAGTCTACTAACACTCAACTGATAATCTAATGAGATTTGTATATACACACGGCATGTTATAGTCAACAGAATGTCTAAAGGAAACTAATCTTTAATCAAAATGACGTGTTTGCTGGAGTGAGGGCTGTCACTCACATGAGATCACAGCAATAGCAAACAACATTGATCCGATCAATTCCTGATGGACATAATCAAGTCCTGCCCTGCATTGTTCTTGTTCGAGAAGCCGTTACACTCGGATGTACTGTACGTCACAACAGGGAAGAAAAGACTATCGCAACTTCTGTTTCATGTTAACTTTAAAATTATTAGCATTTTCTGACTAAATTAAAAAGCTGAAAGCAACATGTTGTATAGTATAACTTCATTATAGCACAGCACATGCAACTGCCTTTGAAATGCTATATGGATCGATTTCTCCGGGTATTATAGACCTTCTTGATCATTTTTCCTCAAAGATTTCACTCAATTTTAAATTAGTCTCTGATTGTCTTGTTTTCAAATGTCCTTGAATCACTGCAGAACAAATAACTTCCTAAAAAAGCTGTAATTTGCAAAGAATTAAACAGATGAAGAAATGGGTGAGTGGTAAAATGATTACAAGAAAACAGGTGAAAACGGCAAGGCTCGCTGCACTCTGAATTCATAAACAGGCGCTAGGCACTCTGGGAATGTGGCCCCTGGCTCACACAGTTATAAGCTCAGCATGAGAATGGCTTTGTGTAATGTGTCTGCCAAAACAGCACCAATAATGCTGGAATCCATTATACTCCTATAATACTAATCAGTTGAACACCAAAAATAAACAGAAGCTATGCAAACATGGCTGTATTTTCCAGGTGCTGTGTTCAAGAGGGACTTCTGGAGTGTGATTTTCACTAGAGAAGACAGGATAAGCCACAAATTCATGTCTTCCTAAAGCGTATGGAGTGTTTTATTAAATGAAGAGCAAGGTTCTCTTTAATGAGAAGAGTGGGACTACTGCTAATTGAGATTCATTAAAAACTAAAGGATAATTATATTGTGTCTAGCATGCTGAATAGAATATTTCATTAACACACCATCAAGAGTGCTGTGGTTTCGAAGCACAGCTGTGATTCGGCCGTGGGTCGCGCTGATATACAGACCGACAGAATGATTGCGGGTGTGATATTTTTACAACAATGCACAATATTGCCGGTTACTTTGTCTATTCTTGCTGCCTGCGACAACTAAAAGAGTTACACAGGAAGTCAAAGTAGTGTTTGAACAACTCACACCATTATTGCACCGAATGACAGTCTGTCTACCTGGAACATGCAAACATGGACAAATGGAGTGCTTTAAAGTCCCAGGGCTGCTGGGATGTTTATTAGCCCTTCTTGGAATGACTCTCAGCAAATCAAATCCGAAGACCGGAACTGAAGGCCCATTCATGCCAAGGACAATAACTATAACGTTTCAATTCTAATTCTTTGAGACTCAATAATGAAAACGACACAGATGAACAATATCATTGGAATCTCTTTTAGAACGATTTTTCCAGCTGATGAACTTTGACAACCAATCAGAATCCCCCTGACTGAGTTTGAGCATTTCACAGAACGTTATTGTGCATTGGTGTGGATGAACACCATAAACGATATATAAACTGTTGTATAATCTGATATACACTAGGCTATTACTACTGCTATTATCTATATAAGTAAAGGCAGTCTACTTATTTTTTACTAAGCTTTTTGTACACTTGTAAGAGGCAAGTATAAACAATACTCAACTTACCCGGCATACAGCATCTGCACACAGACTGTTTAGAAGCACTTCCTCGGCCAAATGAGACGGAGCCCCCTCACTTCTCACTGATTGGTCTTATCAATATGCTCCACATATCGACTACAAAGCGCCTGCAATGACAAGGAAGAGAATAGATGTTACTCGGGTTAAACAAACACAACGTTTAAGGGGAGGCTGAGAAGGGATATCCTACACTTGGCAGCATAAAAGGCAGAGAGCTGGATACGTGGGAGGACTCGGGTTGGGAAAGCAGCTGATGATAGTGATACCCTCCTCAGCGATAATATTTCTGGCTAAAATCTTGCCTGAAGACAACAGGAATATGACCAGTGTATTCTGACTGACATTCTGGTAGTTGTCAAAAAACGAGTAGCCTAAAACGCCTCAGAGGTCTCTTAGTCACCAACTACATCATGAGGTTGTTTCAGCTGTTTTGTTCGTAAAAGATTTTGAAACCCTGCTGTTGATTCATACTGAAGAAAAAGCTGTATCTTCTTTCACTCTCCTCCACACTGACTCTCCGAAGGTTTAAAGTAGGTAATGATTACATCTCACATAACATTCCCAGGCTTAAAATAAAAGCTACAAGCTTAATTTAAAAGAATTTAGTGGATTTATTTTCAAATCTCTACATCGTCTGCACTGATCATTGATTATGGAAAAGTAATAGAGATTGGATTAACTGATCTCTTCCCATTATCCACGTTCATTCCAAAAGGATCCTCTGAAGAGGCTTAGGCCGTGAGGCTAGCACACCCTTTCATGCCCGGGTTGTACAAGTCTTTTTAATTCTCGTACAATGGCTTTCACTGACGTTGTGGGATATCAACATCACAAGGGTATCAAATAAAATAAGACTACATTTGAAAAGATGAAAGGCCCAACAGACTGCTCATCTAACATTTCAAATTTATGAACACTGCTTAAAAATCACAGCTTGTTGATTTCTCTTTTTGCACAGTTAAAAACTCTGTGTCCTTAAAATTTGTTTGTCGGCTCTCCTGCTGTGTTAAAAACCCATAGGAATTGAATTACAGGACCAGCACGTCTTCAACATGTTCAAGCACCATGCTGCCTGACAAAGTCATTTTAACTCATCCTTGTGTTTAAGATGGTTAAATCTGCATATTTATGTGTTTGATTTAAAATGTCGGGTTAACCCTCTGGGGTCTGGGGTGTTTATGGGGTCCTTGAGATGTTCTGACATGCCCTGACATGTGCTTTTTTCAGTTGCTTATAAACATATCAATGGCAAAAAAAAATTACACTCTATTTAGCACAAACAGGACTACCATGATATGTGAGCAACATGCATGTACATGTTTTCATTTTTGAGAGAATAATGTTTATGCATGGTTATTGAAAAAAACTAAAAATGAAAGTTTCTGAAATAAGGCCACAAAACACATACTAAATATGTGGCAATAAGACTTTTGACTAATGGATGTCGTCGCCTACATCAGTTACAGTTTTGCAAAACACTTTTAGTTTGGAAAGGCAATATGCGGATGGGGCGTAAACGGTCATGCATATTTAGTAGTTCACACCTGATGAGACAATGCCCCTGCATACTTAATGAGCCATTCATTCAGGTGTGTCACCTATAGCTAACTTAAATATACAAGCTTCATAAAAATGATCATTCTAGAAGAAAATTTCAGATGGCATTTAGAGGCTTTTGCATCTGAACTCTTCATACACACACACACACACACACACACACACACACACACACACACACACACACACACATATATATATACACACACACACACACACACACACACACATATATATATGCATACACATAAATATATATATATATGTTGATATTCTTGATTTTTTTATCCTTATGCTACTGATTGTTATGCAGAATGCTAAAGGGCTACAGACAAGTTATAGAGGTTAATAAAATGTACTGTAGCTAATCTTAAAAAAAATTTTTTTAACATAATTGCCAATATAAGGAAGGTGTTTATATAGCAATTACCATTTTTGTTATTGGATTGTTGTGCAAGTGCCCTTAGTTTTTAATATCAAGGCTATATTAAAAGTTGCTGTTTGGGCCATGACTTTACACAAACAACTATGCAAAAAGAAATGTGATGACAAGTCTAAAACCTTTTTGTTCAAACGACTCTCCATCTCAGTCTCTCAACATGATGACTAACTGTCACAGAAAACAACAGTGATTTTCAACAGTGATGGAAATTCCACTAGTATTTGACAGCAAATTGAATGTGTTGTGTGTGAATTACAGTCTCCCAGCTGAAAATATCATACATTAATCTGTTATTGTCATCATAAATGCATTCTTCCTCACCTCAGAAAAAAAAATGCATTGTGCATCACACAAGACCAGATTAACAGAAAGCTTAAAAAGTCCAGTTGCTTGTTACTAACAAAGTCAGTGTCAATTCATTGCACTACAGTCAAATTATCAGACCTCCTGCACTCTCTTTCACTAGGGAACAGTGTTTCAGGACAAATGAGCTATACATTAAAGCTTCAAAATCCACTGCTGACATGTTCAAGCCGCAGGAACTACTGCAAAATCGCCACCTGTGTGCCACTGATTAGAAGACACTGCCGATTTTAATCAGCAAGCCTAAAGCCATTCCGTCAAACCTGTCCTCAAATCACAAAAAATACCATAATATTATTTAAATAATGCATAATCCATTTTTCATTATATTTAATGACATGCTACTTTACACAAATTAAATGCAGCAGCTGAATAGTTTATTTCAAGCAGACCATTAACGATCAAAAACCACAGCAGTGTTAATGCAGCTAAAACATCTCCGTCATTGTTTCCGTTCCTATCACCTTTCCATTGTAAAGTAAGCCATCTGATTTAATCATCCTTTGTTGCTTTACAAATGGTTATCTGAGTAAAAAACGCATCTGTTTGAGCATGTCCCTGTCTTGTCCTTAATTAGACTATAAAACATGGCTGACCTCTACAAAAGACTTCCATCCATCAAGAGAACCAAAATAGTGTGACGATGGTCAAAATTAATAGAATAACTAGTTCCAAGCTTTGAATCTTCGAAAACGCTAAAATGATAATGAAAAGGTTGCGTTAATTGAATTTTTTTTTTTTTTTTTTTTTTTTGATGCACATAATTGCTCTGCTCTTGCAGAAAAAAAAAATGAATCCAAAAGAACACTGTGTTTTAGTCTCTTGTTGCTGTTATGCTCCACATGTTGGGATCGCCTGCATCGTAATTAATACAAAAAGTTGTTAATTACCCAAATGTACAAAGCATTGTTCCTGAAGGCCACATTTCACTCGAGGTCATACCATCACCCTTAATATTTTAGTGGTGTGTGCAATTAATCTGTGCATAGTTTCACAAGTCTATTTCATACTGAGAGGGATTCTGTCTTCAAGCTAACCTAAAGGGATGTTTGTGTTGCTTGCTAAATGGCTTATTAATTGTACAGTCACAACAAAACATTAATACATGCTCCTAACTCTGAAATAAAATTGTTTGCTTTATTGTTTTCTCTTGCTCTAAGACAGCTCTGCACTACATATAGGTACTGTCTTGATGTTTTCCGATGAAGCATGACAGATGCTAAATGACTTCCATAATCCATATGCCCAGGGTGTTTCCCTGCCTACCCTTACAAAAAATAAGTAGGCTATACTTCAAGTTCATTTATTAAGTATACTTAGTTAGTACTTAAGTTAAAGTATATTATTAAGTATACTTTATGTACTAAGCATACTAATATCAATGTACTAGAAGTAAACGTATAAGTGTACTGTTTTAATACTATTGGCCCACTTTTTAGTATATAAAAGTACACTTTTAGTATGCTTTAAGTGTAACAGTAGTAAACTTAGAGTACACAACTTGTTTTTAATATGTACTGCAACTATACTACAAGTAAACTTATAGGTACGCTGATAGTTTACTAGTCAAATACATTTTTTAGTAAATGAAAGTACACTTTGAAGTATACTTTCAGTAAAATACTAGTTTAGTTGTGTACTGCAAGTGCACAAGTTTTTTTAAGTGAACATAACATCATATTTATAGTTTACTATTTTTATATTATTTTTGCACTTTAAGTATACTACTATGTTTCTATTTAGGTATTCATTTTTTATCCTTGAAATAAACCTTTAACTGTACTTTAACACTTTCCATTTTAAAAAACATTTTATTATAGCTTCATGCATCCTTTTTTATCACCACAAAGAAACAACATTTTAAACAAAAAGCTGAGAAAATCACATTTTTGTCAAATACTATACATCCGGATTGGATTTAGAATGATGATCAAAACACAGATGGAATAGATCGAGTTCATCAACACCCAACATCTCGTTTCCTCTTCATGGGTTCAACATTTCATTCTGTAACATTAGGCAGTTTTGATTTATTTGCTATTTAATGTTAGATGATCAGGTTATTTTACATTTAAGTAAGCAACCTTCTATCACTTGTTTCTGCTTCTTCAACTGTGTTTTTGATCAGGAGATTCTGTACTATTTCAGAAGATGCGTAATAGCGCCCCCCTACCGTATAACAGTGAAAACATGGATAGACGGAAAATTCTGTCAATGGCAGGAAAGAGTTAAGTAGATTTGACGTAAATTCCTATGTACACTACCAGTGGACTAGCCTACACATAAATATCTGTTTTCTTTATAAATCAATATTTTCAAACAATGTAAGTTTATAAGACTTGCCCTGTAAATCTAAGTGAAAAAATGTATAGTATTTAATAGGCTACTCAATCAAAAGATTAAACACAACTACAAGCCAAGTATACTTAGAATACTTTATTTTACTTTTAAGTATGTCTTGATCAAAAGGTTGAGTTCAATTATAGGCCAAATATACTTTTCTGTCAGTATAAGTCATATACTTAAAGGTATAGCGGAGGATCTTTCCGAATTTTAGATAAGACCCGCCCTCTCCACTTTTTGAAAAGTTTGATTGATTCACCAGAATGATTGACAATTAGGAGGACCAATAGTATAGGTGATCCACCCGGAAGTAAAAAATCCTCCGCTATACCTTTAAGTGCAATTTAAGGGGCATGTTTGAATGAAGCGTTTTAGGAAGGCGTGGCTGTGCCTTAACTTTTACAAAGAATATCTCTTTAGGTTTAACACCTTGAGCTTTTTAACTCTGCAGATTTTATACTTGCACTAACAGCTACATAACACACTAAAGAAAAAATAAAACAAGAAATCGCATCATATGACCCTTTTTAAGGCCCGGGACGTTGGGAAAATGGATGGACTTGTGTCAAAGCAAGAAGTTGTAATAAACCCCAGTAAAAAGCAAACATATACAACTAAACTATATTTGAATGCACTTGTCGTGTAGAGACACTTTTTGCATCTTACCTTATCTGATTCAATCCACTGTATCTCAGCTCACAGAGAGACTGGTACCTGTTGGAAGGATAAATTATATTTAAGATACAGATTTTAAGGCGCTATTAGTATAATACACAAAATGAAGAAGAGACAATGAGTGAAACTACAAGTCAAAACAAACGTACACTCGCATGCACGATTAACAGATGGATTGAAAACAGTTTGACAAAGCATATGTTACTATCAAAAAAGTAAACCAATTTGTGGGGCTGGACAAAAGCTGTCAGAGCAGAATATGATTTGAGAGCAACCATCTTTTTCAGCGTTTCTGGTTAAAAAGCTTAGTTTAGCTGGTCAGGTATTAAAGATCAGTTTTAGCTTGTTTTAAAAGATGGATTGTTAATTGCTTTTTCTTTCTTTCTTTCTTATGTGTTAGTAAGTCATTTTTGGTGTCACTAGTTAACTTTATTAGCGGATTTAGAGGGCCGAGGCATTTATTTGGGGTTAGTGAGGGCAGGTTTACTTTTTGAAGTATAAATAACTTAATTTATGACTGGCATTCGCAACATTAGAGTTATTATTAGGGTTACCTGCTTAACGTTTAGTCATCCTTTCGAAGTCTTAATACGAGTCAGCATTCAGTTCTAATAGTCACAAAAAAGAGTTTAGGTCTCTATGGGGCCTTCAATAGTGCTGATATTTAAATGCATTGGTATTACAACAAAAATGCAGCCTTCTGATGTTCATTAACATAAATAGCAGAAGAAAATATAATGTAGGTAGCAGAGATAAAGCAATTTAAATGGATCCCATTCACTCCTGTGAGTGATGAAATATGAGTGTTGCTACAGGTTAACACCAAAGGCTGAAGGCACTTAGAACATCTTATTGGAATATGGGGACGTTCTTACCTCCTGAATCTCCATATCATTCTCAGAGTGACGTTAGTGCAGACAAGTCAGTCCGACTTATTGTTTAATAAGCTGAAGCTTAAAGAGTGTGTTAAAAAAGATTCAATTTATTGATCTAAACAGTTGATTTCCATTAACATGTTAAACATTTAAATGACTAATCAAGAGTCAATGAACAATTTAGAGCTAATGTTAAAAATTATTTAACAAAGTTTAATTCTATTAATGTAGCTTATATCTATTATTACACAAAATGACTTGACAACGTCTCTACGGTTCCTTTTTGTGGCTTTCTTGGTTAAATATATATAAAAACAACATATTAGCCATTTCAGGTCAAACAGGCATTTAGTACTAGAAACAAGTACGTACCTAATCTAATTTTACAAAAAAAGGATCTCATCCTTATTAACAAATTATAGCAACACAAGTTTAACAATTATAATCACCTATTTAGAGAAGCTTGCACAAGGCGCTTTACATCCTTTTTATTACATTTTTATGTACAAATACAAGCTACACACAAAGCAAAGCACTTGGATGTGGCTACGTACATAGCCAATTGCTTTCAAACCCAATACTGATATCAAAATTAAATGTACAAACTCAGTATTTACCATCATCAAATCAAGAAGTATTAAGAAAGATGTTCTGTACAAAATGAGTCTTTTCACTGTGGTGATACACTTTTTCCTTAACGCAAAGATTCCCAAAATCCGGGAAGCACAATGTGTAGCTAGTTCCATGCTTTACATTTGGGGGACAAACAATGGAAAACTAAAGGAAGGAGCATTCAATGACAAAAGTACACTGCCAAATTCTGGCCAGAACTAATGTTCATATGATATTTTACAAAGAAGTCAACAGTTTCAGATAAGAAAAGAAGGGATCATGTATCTCCCATCCCCCCACCCAAGGTTAGGATGAGTTTAAAAACATGGTTGACCTATCACTTAAAAATCCCTTTTAATATTATTTAGGCCTAGTAAATGCGGTTTGCGTTGTATGGAGGTCACATGATCTGGAGCACCTTTAATATCTACCATAGGGGTGATCTCTGTAGCCCCCTCGATTAAGTCTTGATGCTGGAGCTTTGAGGTTGGGCCGGGATGATATCCAGTCCTCTTCTGCTAAAAGTTAGATGATTAAACAAAAAATACAAAACTAATAATCAGGTAAAACAATTTTCATTTGAAAATTGAATTTAACACAAGTGAACTGTAGAGAAGTAGAGAAGCCTCATTCAATGTCTGAAATGCAATGCTATGAAGATTCATCAAGGGATGGATATCCTAAGGCCATGTAATTCCATGTGACACTGGCAATTTTTAATGCTTTTTTTTTTTTATCTAAGCATTACAAAATGATAAACTGAGCACCAGCTGATCATCTTACACATACATTTCAATAATTAGAGCTCCGTTCCCCACATCTCATCTTGGGCTGTGTTCGCCTCGGTCCATTATCATAGATTTCAGAAATATACAATGTCACTTTGCCCTAATTATCAGTTACCAAAGGCTGAGCAGATGAGGCATGAAATCCTGGCTGAGCTCACAGCATGACCCTGCTGTCATTTAAATACAGTATGTGTTGGGAGCCGATGTTTCATTAGGTTCTCGGAGTGTGATCGCTGGGCCATTGAGGAAACAATCAGCCCGCCTTCAGGGCAAAGAACCTTAACCTTCATTGTTGCTAACTACAGTTTCACAGAGAAAGAAGGAAAAACCATTATACATCATGACAAAATCCCTTACATTCCAGTATACTGTGTAATGATCACTACCACACAAACAGCCCTCCCTTACTCACATTATGCTTAATATGTTTTCCCCTTACATCCTTCTCACTGTGAAAAACTGATCTTGCCTACTTACAATGATCCTATGGAAGCCTGCTTCCGCCTTTGAGTAAACAAAGAAAGAAAATACAACATGTAATTGTGAGATAAAGGGTTAGTTCACCCAAAAATTTTAATTCTGTCATTACTCACCCTTGTGTCGTTCCAAACCCGTAAGACTTTCGTTCATCTTCAGAACACAAATGAAGATCTTTTTGATGAAATCTGAGAGCTTTCTGTCCCTCCATTGACAGCCTACGCAAGTACCACTTTCAAGCCCCAGAAAGGTTGTAAAGACATCGTTGAAATAATCCATGTGACTCCAAAAGTTTACTCGTGACGTTTTATAAAATTGAGGTTAAACAACTGGATTCACATGGATTACTTTAACAATGTCTTTATTACATTTCATTGGGGCTTGAAAGTGGTAGTTGCGTAGGCTGTCAATGGAGGGACAGAAAGCTCTCAGATTTCATTAAAAAATCTTCATTTGTGTTCCGAAGATGAACAAAAGTCGTACGGGTTTGGAACGACAAGAGGGTGAGTAAATGATGACATAATTTTCGTTTTTGGGGTGAACTAACTCTTTAAATATTTGAAATAAAATCACATTGTGATTTATATAAAGTCACATTGCAAGAAGTCACATTTTGAAATACAGTCACACTGTGAGAAATAAAATCACATAGCAAGAAGTCACAATTACTAGAAAAAGTCACAGTTTGAGATATAAAGTCACAATTGCAATATAAAGTCACACTGCTTGAAATAATCACAATTGAGATATATAAAGACATCATGAGACATCATATTGCAAATGATGAAGTTATGAGATATAATAACACACTGAAATATATAAGGTTGCAAACAATGTCACAATTGGGAGAAACAAAGGTGCAACTGTGAGACTTAGTGACACAGTGCAATATGAAGTTACAAATGCAAGACGAATTCGCTATTGTGAGATATAAAGTCACAAGTTACCTTCTTTTTTTTTTTTACTCTGGAAGCAGAAATCCATATGATCCTAAATGCTGAACAAGCAAAACCTTTTGTAACACAATAAAATCTTGGTTTCAAGTCAAAAGGTGGCAAAATATCAAATCATTCCTTTTCACAGAGACACTCCATTGCACAATTTGACACAATGCAAAATGGATGAGCAGGTATGTATACAACGGGAAACTGGCATCAGAGGAACACAACAGTCAATGCCAAGAACAGAGGGAATCCTGCATCAAATATAATCCAGAGAGGGCATATATTCAAAGGCAAAGTATGGGCTGAAAGGCCATTCTGACTCTCTTGGTGGGCCTCAGCAACGCCTCCAGCTCTCTAACTGGCTCTGGTCCATGATTTCAAGTGCATCTTAAAACCCAGCCCTGAAGCAGACTAGTAAGGTAAGATGGCAGCTGCTGTGCTCTGGGCCTCTGTGATTTAACAACTGGCGAATGCCGCTAGGTGTTTTTCCTTACCTTTAGCTCTGAAACATTTAACAGCAATATGGAAAATGAATGAGGCAAAGAGGTTTCTCACTGGTGTGGGCAATGTGCCATGACTGAGTTTCAGCCCGCCTGCTACGCGAAATACTGCTATGCAAAGAGGATGTTTCTCTTTGTGGTGCACCATTCAAAATGGTTGACCTAAAATGCTAATAGTTTCCCTAGTGAGCAAAAAAATAAAAATAAAAGTTTCCAATGAAAGTCATGATGCTTTAGCAGAACTGTAGATCAGATAAATTCCTTACCATAATTATTATAGGTTTCATCATTATTGCCATGTCCATATTCATAATATTCTGAGACACTGTAGGAGAAAAAATATTTCTTATGAGACATTTTGATACGCATTAATTAGCTCATGTTGTGACAAAATGTCTTTGAAGAAATGAAATGTGCACCTTTTCGACTGGTTGCTGTAGTTGTCATCATAGCCCTCATAACTCTCGTCATCATATTCCCCGTCATAACCATCATCATAACCCTGAAATAAAAGAAACACAAAAGAATAATCACAGAGGGAGACGTAAGAGGTCTGAATCCATCTCATAGCAGTACTCTAATTGTTTAGGGTTGGAAAATCAATGTTTAATTACACTGCAATAGGATTTCTCTAATAAATATACTCAGAGAGTGGTGGACTGGCACAGCTGAATCATGTCCAACAGAAAATATTGATCAGCAAGCGACAATTGTCTCATTTGCCATGTCTAAAGACAAGTGGATAATGTCTAGGTCGATTCAATATTATAGACAAAAGAAACAATAAACAGATTAAAACTTCATAATAACATGTCCAAGAGATCCTACATGAGTCATGACTGGTGTTATCCATACACTTATTCTTACTCTTGATCCATCACTGATATTGAGAGGAATTATTATCATTATCATTCATATACTGAATGTGCAGATATTTTATGGTCTGCCTGTGCTTTAATTTTGGTTTGATGGAAATCCAGAATGAAGTATTCCAGAGAGTTGTGAAGTAATATACAGTAAATGATAAAACGATAATTCTGTTCCTTGTTTCTGATTTGTTAACACAGCGTTTCATTCATACACAATATTACAGCAATGACGCTATGACACTATATTGGATTGATTAAAGTAACTATCTATTAGGTAAACTCCAAATTATTCATAAACTCATAACATACAGTTTCGTGTTTCCATTTTCTTGTTCGACAGACTAACTGAAAATGCTTCCTTTTTTATTAGGCCTAATCTGTCAGAAAAAAACCTGAAAGCTATTTTGACCCAGCCTATTCCCGTTGCATTCAAATTCTGCACAACAGTCTGCTTTTATGAGTATGAAGAAGGATTAGACTAAATGAAAATCATGGATTATGCCAGGGATTAAGTTGTTCAGGAGATCTAACGCACAAGTTTCCTTCTATTAGTTTTTCCTCCTGCTAATAGGGTCAGGGTTCTGTCCTCTTCCACTATTGACCGGTTTGTTAACATTGCCTCTTGATAGAGTGCTATGCATATCTTAAGCAGCAGAGTATACAGCAGAAGAGGCAGCATGTTGTACTATTTAATAGCATATTTCAGAACATGTCAATCACACTAATACCAACAGCTCTCTGAGGAAATACATTTTAGCAGAAGAGTGAGAGGTAGAGGCTGACCTACCCGTTTAATAGGGTCATTTCATCAAGAGCAGAAGGAGTAGCTTCCATTTTAACACTCATGAAAATGAAGATGTGTCCTTTTTGTCTGCTATGACATTTAATGACCAAACGGAATAGTTCACCCAAAAATGAAAATTCGATCATAATTTACTCATCCTCATGTCATGTTACGATCTGTGCAATGAACTTTTTGTTCCAGAAAGAAAATCAGAAAAAAAGATATGAGGGTGAGTGAACTATTCCTTTAAAACCATTACTATAAAATATACGCCAAAAATAACTTGACATACTACGATATGAACACATGAAAACGCATGAAAACACCTACATGAAATTTCAGATATTAAAACTTTTGGATCTTACAGTATGCAGAGGCCTTGCACGTCTATGCAAACATTGTGTGACCAGGGTACAATTACAATATATTACTTAGTATAATAACAAAGTGCTGTTTAAAAGGTCATTGTGTCTGACCTTCCTGACTTTACCATGCACTTACAAGCCACTGCACATAATTTGAGCAAGCTCTAGTTAATGGTGCTTGATTGTTACATTTCAACACTCATTTAAAAGAGCAATTAACTCTGGTCCTATTGAGCAAGCTAACAGGAAATAAATCAAGTGGTAGAGAGCACTGAAAGAGTAATTAATACAGCAGACAGCCAAAGGTCTTCAATACTCTGCTTCATTATCAATTGACAACCACCAACACCTCTTGACAGTGACTGATCTCTGTGTGGGACGGCAACTGAATATGATTCCTCACTGGAGAGCAGCAAAAGGAAATGAATGGTTGAAAATGCTTTTTGGCTGTGGCTCCGTCTGCTTATTGAATGAAGTCTCTTTGTCTACCCCTTATTTATCAACCAATTTTTCAGGCCTACTATTTTCAGTTTGAAGTATGAGCAAACATGGGCTTAAGGCCAGAAAGGATGAAGCAGTCTGAAATATACTGACATTCAACAGGCCATATATATATATATATATATATATATATATATATATATATATATATATATATATATATATATATATATATATATATATATATATATATATATATATATATATATATATATATATATATATGAAGAGTTCAGATGCAAAAGCCTCTAAGTGCCATCTGAAATTTTCTTCTAGAATGATCATTTTTATCAAGCTTGTATATTTAAGTTCAGTAATTTCACTTAAATGGCAATGAAAATGACCTATTAATTGTCATTTAGGTGAAATTACTGAATTTAAACATACAAGCTTGATAAAAATGATCATTCTAGAAGAAAATTTCAGATGGCACTTAGAGGCTTTTGCATCTGAACTCTTCATATATACATATATATATATGTACTGTACACACACATATATATATATATATATATGTACTGTACACACACACACATATATATATATATATATATATATATATATATATATGTACTGTACACATATATATATATATATACATATATATATACATATACATATATATATATATATACATCTGATTGTTGCAAACGTTGAAAGGACACATAATTCTTTCAAACATAATCAAAATGGGATTTCATTGCACATCAATTTTATATTAAAGGGAAACTGCACATCAAATGTTTGTCCAAATATGATGTCCAACCTGCCTGTCAACGTATGTATTTCCATACCTCTGCACACCCTGCTTGCACAGACATCACATGTCATCAGCGCGTTTCATGGTATGCAGAGTTAGACAGATGTCAGCGCAAACACCAAAACTGAAACAGCCACCTGAACCAAAACAAAGAGCTTATGCTTCAGGCCATAACTACTGTAATTTGCAAGAGATGGAAACCCATGACGTTATACTTGGAGCAGTTTGTGATTCGAATTCATGTGTTTCAATGGCTACATTATCAACAGTGAAATGAATCTGCAGCAGTCAGGTGATACAGGTCAGTGCTCTTTAAGTTGCTTATGTTAATTATTATTGTAATGTTATGTGTTTTGAGACATGAGGTAGTTTAACGCAGTCTCTCGTGACTCTTTTGTTTGCCCCCTGCTGTACGCGTTCAACTCGTGTGTTTTGAAGGAGGCGTTGCTTTGGAAAGCGCTCTAAAGGAAGGGTGGGATCTTATGCTTTCAAAGCTAACTCGCTATTGCTAGCCTCTCTGAAAATTGCCTACCCTACCTTTAAGTATGTTCAGTCAACCACAGTTTATAAGAATAAGGGGAATGAAAACAGAAATACAAGTTTCCTTCTGATAGTTTTTCATCATGCTAATAGGGTCAGGGGTCTGTCCTTTTCCACTAATTGACCGGTTTGTTAATATTGCCTCTTGATAGAGTGCTATGCATATCTTAAGCAGCAGAGTATACAGCAGAAGAGGCAGCATGTTTTAATATACAACGACTCAACTAGAGCTTTGGTATTTGCTCTTATCATTGGTGTCAAATTGGGTTTGTGTTTGGATTCATGGCATTACGGTAAATATTCGCTAGTCAAAACAGCACGATCAACCATTAGGAAATATTAAGTACTATATTAAATAAACTTGGATCATGAGTATTATTGAAATTGTAAAATAACTATTATATGAACATGTGCAATGTTCAATTTAATTGCGATTTGACGACAATCTGATTGAATCGTTTTTTTTTAAACAGCTGCTCTCTGAGTTCCCCCATACATTTCCATGCAAATATGTCAATTACCATGTGTTGATCCATATGTGGAGAAATCATTACATATTCAAGAGCACAAGATTTCAAGAGAACAGATTTCACAGAACACAGTGCTTACTTTAGGCAAACAATATACCAAATAATGTAATCAAGCAAATTATTGTCTGTGTCAGGAGTCAGGTTTTAATTTAATTATTTATTTATTTTCCCCCACAGAATTAAAATATCTTACTACTTACCACCTGGAAA
The DNA here is from genome assembly GCF_964197995.2 of Scardinius erythrophthalmus. Taxonomy (NCBI): domain Eukaryota; kingdom Metazoa; phylum Chordata; class Actinopteri; order Cypriniformes; family Leuciscidae; genus Scardinius; species Scardinius erythrophthalmus. The sequence continues at coordinate 24,484,187 of NC_138241.1, forward strand.
TGCAAATAATTGATATGTCTATTCATATGATAACAGCTCACTGAATTGTTAAGACACTTTCCACCAACTCAAGAACAACCACATGAATATTTATAGAGCTAAAATAACAATTTAGAGAAGCCTGAAAGCACAGGATTTGCCTGAAAGCACAGTCGTTTGCCAGTACTAAGAAGGTGGCAGCAGAAATGTATGCAGGGAGCTCTGTAATAAACTAAGACTGTTTATTGCCAAAGATCTCACAGTAGAAATATAGGAGCACAAACTTTTACAATCACCCAAATAAAATAACTAATTCAGTAAGCTGATGACAGACTAGTAGGCTATTACTTCTAACCTTCAGATGCCGCAATTCGTGTAACTGAGCAATCTATTTCGCATTTGCGAATCATGTCGCAATAATTTTTAATAGGAGTTATTTATGCACGACAAGGAGTTCTGATTCAGTAATCACTGACCAGTAAACATAACATTGCTCATAGAATAGTGCATGATATTTGCATGCACTGTACACAACAATTTAACCACCACAGCAAGCCACATAGCTCATGCTATTTTCAGCAAAAGCAGAAGTTCTACTTTTCTGTGCTATTTTTTATGCAGCTCTTAGACCTGAAATAATATGCAGAGCCTCTAGGCATTTCACATGCTTCTCTTCAGCAGGAAATTATTAAACTTCTTCTCGAGGTGTATGTCGTACATCTGTTTTATTAAACGAGGGAGTTCTGCATGAAGAATTCCATTTCAATAATTAGTTCACCTCAAAAATGTCAAGTCAGCGGCGTAAGCGAGCCCATTGTTAAAAAACAATTACAGCCATGGTGAGAACCTTGTGAGAACTGTGCGAGCGAAGCCTTTTTGCAACATTCTATTCTGCACGTTGAATCGGCTCTTGCCATGTGAAGTGGTGTGTGATTGTGTGTCTAAGAGGTTTACTGTGATATACGAGACACTCAAAAGTCTTCTTTCACAGTCATAGACCCTTTTCATTTATTTATCCACACTGTGCTGGTTGTGATCTTAGAATGCATTCTGTATGGTTTTTAATTGGGTTTTTTTACAGTTCGTACATTTAAACAGTATATTATGAATGGAAAATTCTAGGGTGTTTTCAGGAGCGTATATAGTCCCTATTTTAAAGGGTTAGTTTAAATGAAAAAAATTCTATCATCATTTACTCTGACCCTCATGTCATTCCATGTATATCCAAATAATGGTAAACGGACAATCAAACATGCTTGCTTGACTTCCAAAGACTTAGATTAAACCGCTTGATTAATATGGATATATATTAAAAGTAGTAGTGTGCATATGCAAAATTGGGAAGGTGCTTGATCAGGAAAAAGTCCAAATCAAAGAAATGGAAAATAAAACTTTCCAGGAAACGTAAAAAAAATTCAATGTTTCAATCAAACAAGGTCTTCGTCAGGCAATAAGAACAACATATATCAAGGGATTTTAAATTAGCATAGCCTAAACCTTCACACCTGATAAAAGACAAGGGCAATCAGCAAACTAAACAAACTATCCCTGTAAACTCTAGTTTTATCCAACCGAATTGAAAAAGTAATTATTGTTCTCAAACGGTTTTCCCCATCTGCCATTGATCAAGATAAGCAGATGGCTCCACCCCCAATCTAACACCATTGGTTGAGACCCTGTTGCTATGCCTGGCTGGTCGGAATAATCAAACAAACAAAACAATGTTTGATAACCACTGATCCTCAGTGTTGACACTTTTCAGCATACTCACCTACAAATGACTTATGGCCACTCTGCATATTAAGACGGGATAGGAAAAAGTATTTTAACATCAAACAACATACAAACAACGGCAAACACATAAGAAAAACTGGATAATTGCAAATCAACAAGTAGTTTTGAACATTATTTTAAAATGTTAGAGCACAGATATCCCACTAGTTTTCTACTTAGCCACATTCAGAGGTTTGTTTATTTTGTGGTAAGAAAAGGGGCGTCAGCTCATAGAGCGTCGGACTGGTTTGTAGACGAGTGAAGAGCCCTCTGAGAAAGCACTTGTGATCTTTAAGTAAAGCTGTTGTGCTGAGAGGGAGAGGAGGATGTCTGGCACGGCTCGGCTGATGCATAGGAGCTGATTAACTGGATTTAAATGCTCACCAACAAAAAGAGCATAACATTGCCACACAGCAGTGGATATTCATGCGTCTTTCATTTTATACATTTTAAACCCGGATGACAGCAAAGTTTGTATAAAAGCAGATAGCAAATCCATTCAAAACTGCCTGACTCTTTCTATTGAACATACAGTACATAGTATATATATACACACACACACACCCATAGAATTATATTCTTTTCTCAACCTTATCTGTGATTTTTAGTCTATTAAGTTTGTGAATACATTTCTATTTCATTAAAGAATATAACTGGCAGTGCGTATTATTTTAAGGGTTTGGATAAATATCCTAGTTTGCACAGATTTAGACATTATTCTATAATGCAGTTTTTTATTTATCAAACAAAAAATCGTCTCCAAGTTTACCAAGCTTATTATTTATATATTACAATAATTATTAATATATGTTATATTTATTTATTTATTTAATATTTAAATAAAATACAGCAGAAAGTATTTATCAATGTCAAAAATGGCATTCAAATGGCATTCAAAACAAAACTCAACTTACTATTTAAAACAGGTTGGGCTTTGTGAATTTAGCTTAATGTAGAATAATTAAATAAATAAATGTATAAATTTTTATTATTATGATTATGCAATCGACAAGTGTTTTCATTATCTAGTTAGTATATCAGCACCAAACCTTCCCATGATTGTTTGATATTACTGTAATATAACTTTTCTGCTGTTGCGTTAATCGCGCACATTTAATATGATTCATAAAGATACTGAATCCTATAAAATGATTCTTATCAATGAAATGTGAATAGTTAATACAAGATGCAATTTCCAGATTCAAATCTCTCTCTATGTGTGTATTATGTATAGAAAATTATAGAAGACATGAAGATATGCATACTATTAAACACATATTTCCACAAATAACTATTGGAATTCTCAAATTTTCTAGGGAAAAATCCCTGAGGTTGAAGATGGACAAGGTTAGATTTGGAATGGTGTTCCTAGTGAACTACTCATTTCCTGGTCCACTTTCCTCCACCTGCCTACCCAAGACCCAATTACTCAGAAATATTTCCACGTTTTTCATGTCTCCAGTAATACAGAGGCTCTCCAGCAGAACTCAATTCACGTTGGTAATGAGTCTGTACTCTAACATTTCCCCATGCAGACAGACCAATCTGCCACAGTGCTGCACATATAGGACTTTTGCATTAGGCAAAAGCTCAGAGGGAATCGAATCCATGAGATATTGCTTTTTTCATTAGGTTGGAGTTTGACGTTCACTTGGCAGAGAATTCTCAAAACTAACCTTGTGCACACCTGGGTGCGAAAAGTCTGCAATGTGGAGGTGTTGTCCTACAAATGGCGAAAAGGATCCACTATTTTTTAATAATAATGATAATAATAATAATCCTAATTATAATACTGAAAGTGTTAGTCAAACTCATTGCCACCCTCAAATAATAGTCAATTGAGTGAGCAGATGCTTTCCTTTTTGTACCACATGGCTGTTCTTTACAGTATGTGAACATGTGGACTAACATCTTAAGGCATTCAATCTGTCAAAATGGGTTCTGTCTCCACTGATTCATCAACCTTTGGTAAATAGAAAGGCCATTCCTGTGAGTTTTTGCCCATTTACCTCGGTGGATTTGATTTAAGGATTCATAAACCTTTCTTCTGCCAAGCCTTTTATTTTGTGAGCGTGTTTGTGTGGGTGTATAAGCAATACTTTCAGTAATAAACATCAACTCAACTCTGGGCATATACAGTAGAACATCAGCAAATGTTCACCAATTTCTTGGTGTAGAAAATGCACCCCATTTAACTAAAACACGTAAACACTACAGAAAAAATATTTAAAGCACTGAATCTTCACTTACGTAGTCATCATATGATTTGTGTGTTGCCTGCAGTACAGAGGCTCTGTATCCAGGGGTCCCCGTAGTTCCTCTGGTCCGGGGTGCAGAGACTCCTCTGGCTAGTGTTGGTGTGGTGACGGAGGTGCGCGTGCTCACAGTTCCTCTGGGTGCTGCTGCTCCTCGTCCAGGAGGAGTGGGTGGAGCGGCCCCTCCTCGACCTCTAAAAACAAAGTAAATGGAATGATATGATTTTAAGCACAAAATAGCATTTTTCTGTTTTTTAACTGCTTATTTTATTTTTATGCAAATAAAAATATGTATGTGTGTGTGTGTGTGTGCGCGTATTTAAAATTGAGCTAAAATACAACAAAGATTATTCATGAACCAATATTCCAATAATGTCAATAATTGAATGGCATTAAAAAAAATCTCAGTTTCATATTCAAAACAGTTTGTCTATGTACAATTAGCTATAGTGTAATGTGTAACCATTTTGATTCTTCTGAATATGCAATTTACAGTGTAGCCATTATCTTAGGCACTTTAGTAAAAGTGTTAACTTGACTCCAGTCTATCACCAAATTTACCCATAATTGTTTGACATTACCGTAATATAACCGTAATGCAGAACCACATGCAGTGACAGCACTATGCGAAATTAGTGCAGCACAACTCCAGCGTTTACAGATGAAAAATTTGCATTTTGTGTGAAGTCATTTGCTGCAGTGCAATAATAGTGGGTTGCTGTTAGCTAGTGTTTTCATCACAGACAGCCTATTAAAGCCCTGTGAACCATGAGTTTTCAAAGCTATTGCGATATTCACTGCCTCAGCTCTTTTCTTTTACAGCACTGCTCTGGTTACACACTATAACAGTGGCAGTGAAGCATGGCATCAAAAACCGACCTGTAGAACACATTGTTTCATTCACTACGATGAGAGACAGCTTTATTTTGATCTGCTACTGTTTTTAGGATGAATCAAGGGGTAAAGTTGTTTGTTTCTAGAGTAATATTCGACCTGATTACAGATGCAACATGGCAGATGGAGTTGGCAACCCTGGTGAATGGCAGATGTTTTGGTCTGTCCAGATCCACATTCAGTCTATCCAAATCCAAAGACCCTACAGAGACTAATGGCCTCGTCAGAGTTGTTTTTGCCATGCTGATGTGCGGTAATGACTTCTCAGGGCACCACAAGGAGCACATCAAGTGGAAGAGGCACTTTATAGCTTTATCCGCCAGGAACGGTAAACAGAAATATCATATTTTGAATCTATTATTACTACCTGAGGTAACGCAAGCTGTCGTTGTTGTGGGAGAATCCTAAAGGGATCTTCAGAGGCTCCAGCAAGCCAGAACAAGTGCAGTGTGGAATTTATGAAATAAACATTAAAGACGGTGTAAATAATGTATGATGGTATATATAAGTTATGCTTTTGATGAGAACCATTAAAGCTTCACCTGCTAACCTGATTAATAACACTGAGCCTCAGGGCACTTTCATGATCCAACAGAGCGCAGAGTCAAAACTGAGATTATATTTTATCATACTATTTTAAATGAAATCAGATTTTTATATCTTCAAGAATCTCCAAAATTTCTTGTTTCGTGTTCCTTGGAAGAAATCGTTTTTAGAACGACATGAAGGTGAATAAATGATGTCATATTTGGGTGAGCTATAAGGTTTCTATGATTCTTCAGAGGGGTGATGGGGTGATGGGGTGAAGCGACTGTACCGGGTGGAGGCTGTGGAGGTCAGACGTAAGCCACGTCCTCGCGTGGTTCTTCCTCGGCTTGGGTCATCTGAACCATTTAAATAGGAGAGCTCACGAAGCTGCTCCTGCCTGATCTCATCATTGTAATCCTGTGGGAGGAAAAAACAAACCTGCCATAAAAAAACACATTATATACCTAGGCAAAGGTGTTGCCTGTGAATCTCATCTGGCATGCTTCTCTTCAACCACTGCAAAAAGAAATGATCCAGTTGGATGCACATCTTGCAGACACCAGCATCAAAGCAACTGAGCTTTAAATGCATTGCCAGACAACCAGAACGTTGGCCGGGAATGTTAAATATACTGCCAGAAAGTTTTGCTGACTTCAAACAAAAAATACGGGTAAAAAAAAAATGAAACCTGTTTTAGCGTGTTTTTCAGATGTGGAGGACAATAAACATTTTAGCATACATACTAACAAAATGGCACGTACTCCAACACACACTGAAAATATGGTGTGAAATGAGGCACCGTGATGCACACATATCTTTCATTTAGAGTAAGAGGAATGATAGAGGCAGGAGAAAAATAGAGCACTGGCTTATTAACTTTGTTTGACATCAGCTATCAGTGCATTGTTGTGAAAGAATAATTCCACTTTCTGCATTTATAAAGTCCCTCTCTCATTTGATTGAACATGACAGGGCCCTGAATCACAAGGACGATTACAGAGTGGATAGCGCTTATTTTATTATCATGTCGCTGCCACAGGCAGATAAACGGAGCCTCATTTCCACCAGCCACTTATTTCCCTTCCTGTTTGGCACAACTGCTGTGTACAGGCAAATATCAGACATGGCAGCTAAAGGAGAAAGGCCTTTCCACAGAGATATGCTCAACAATCAATAAAAACTGCATTAGAGCTGCTTCTGTGTCCACTGTACATTGTAATATTAAGAGTATAGTAGAAAAAAAATTAGAAATGGAGCATAAATAGAGTTTAATACTAAAGACTCTATTACACTGCAATGGTCAGAAGAACAAACTTTTGAATGCTTTGTTAGGATTTTTCGTTAACAAATATCTGACTGTGGAAAAAAATATATATATATATATATATATATATATATATATATATATATATATATATATACAGTATATATATAACGTTCATAAGTTTGTGGTCAGTAAGATTTTTTACTTAAGCTCTTATGCTAACAATGGCTGCCTTTATTTGATTATAAATACAATCAACACAGCTTTATTGTGTTTATATTATTACAATTTAAAATTAATATATTTTAAAAAGTAATTTATTCCTGTGGTGAAAAAGCTGAATTTTCAGCAGCCATTACTCCAGTCTTCAGTCACATGATCCTACAGAAATAATTATAATATTTGATGCTCAAAAAAAAAAAACATTTCTTATTATTAACAATAATGAAAACAGCTGTGCTGCTTGATATTTATGTAAACCCCATGATAAACTTTTTTCCAGGATTGTTTGATGAAAAATGAACAGCATATCTTGTCTCATTGCTGTCACTTTTGATGAATTTAATGCATCCTTGCTGAATAAACATTATTTTCTTTCATAAAAAATCATACTGACCCCACACTTTTAAACGGTAGAGCATTTACTAAAACTCTACACAAATATCCATCGACTACTGTTGACCAAGCAGCCACAGTGCTAATTGGTAAAACAGGATAAATGAGAATGATTTTTTAAGGGGGTGATCCGTCCACAGTCCTCTTAGTAGCTACAGAGACAATCACCAAAGAAATCCAAGACCCAGTGTTAGGAATTTTTATAGTTTCTATACCAGGTTGAAAGGTGGGAGGTATGGGTAAGTGAGGTGGATTTTGTGCTTGGATCAGCATTAGCTGTTGCCAGAGAAGTCCATGTCGTAGCACCTGAACAGTCTGACTGCATTCCTTGCCTTGAAAAATTAGGGCAACGCACAGACTGACAGAAATGTATTTTATACTGATCAGATGCTATGAGAATTCTGATGGAGTCCTTATGTAGAGTAGAGTGTCTCGTGGTGAAGCTGATTATGTTCTGAAGCTGATTTAATAACAGTGGTAATGCATTGATTCAGGATATAAACAGTGAGTCTTAGAAACACCAGGTCAAATTGCGTACAGTCAGAATAAAAAAGATAGAATGAACTTGTTTTTGCTTCTCAGTCTCTGTACGAGTGTCTACATCCTCTCATGTATTAATGGTAAATGAAGAAGACTTCCTCCTACAAAATCAGTTCCCCAGTTTCCTTCTTAATGAGACTACAGTCAATAGACGTACAGTGCTGCCGCTGAGGAGAACCCACTCACACCTACTAAAGATGCTGCGTTTTGCATGATTCACTCTTTTTCTGAGGCAATGTGTGAGGTTGCGTAATCGTATTCACATAATGGGCTTTCTTTAGGCCTTATCAACAAAGGTTTGGGCCTATCAGTAGTCCAGGCTGCAAAGGCATTTTGTTTGTTTGGTTTTTAAAGACATATTTATACTATGTTAACCACTGCTTAGCTGGAATTATAAAATTCATTCAATGGAACTTCACAATTCATAGTGCAATTTAATCCAGAGCTAAAGGTAATATGTGTGCAGCTTTATTGTATGAGAATGATATAGATTTACAAACAAATTAAGCGCGTGTTCGAGAAATGTCTCGGCCCTCCATAACAGCAAGTTCTTCTCTAGTGTAAATATTGAGGATGGTGTCAATTTCAAACCAATTTGAGCTGATTCAGACCCTGACAATGTTAACGAACAAGAGGATCACTTTACAAGCACGGATTTCACAGGACGTTTCAAAGTGTTATGTTTTTTGTAATTTTGTTATACATTATATAGATACGATGTTATCCACCATTTAATAGTGATATTTGTCGGAAAACTAAGGTAATACAAACAGTAATTGATCACAAAACCATGGTTAATTGTCCTAAGGAGTGGCCACCGTCTTTAAAAAAAGAGAGAGCTTTCAAAAGCAACAGAAAACAAGTTGTTCTCCATAAAATAAACGTTGGGGTTATAATGTTCGTGAAATAAGTTTTAACCAATCTAAGTTCGTCAGCCTTAGGAAGGTCAAACAAATGAGTTTTGGAAAAAACAGTGTCTCTTTGAACAATGTCTTCTCTAATGCAGCTCAACCAGGCCTCGTCCCCTTTTTTGTGTATTCCGTGGGCGGGGATTATTTAAATTAGTACAATTGTGACTTCATAAGATCCGGAAAAATCGCTTTGTAGTTCTTGAAAAGGGGATTCTGTTAATATAATAATATCTCCCTTTGGATTGGACTTTGAGCTTTGTAACCTTGCAGATCTTTTTCATGCTCAAATAGCAACATTACACACTAACTAAAGTTGAAAAAGTGGAAAAGCATAATAGGACACCTTTAAAAATCTTATTAACTGTAGTGTTGAGCATTTAATTTCATAACCATGGGCATTATTGGGGAGTTGAGTCTTCCCTTGCTTAAAAGCTTACACTTTTCTGAGAAGGTTTTCCAGTAGATGTTAAAACATGGATGCTGGGATTTTCTCCAATCCAGACACTAGAGCATCACCAATGACAGGTATTAATGTTGAGTGAGGTGTTCTGGCTCATAGTCTGTGTTCCAATTCATCCCAGTCACAGTGGCTAGGTGTTCAGGTCTGAGCTTGGTGCAGGTCAGTTAAATTCTTCCACACTACACTCAGTAAAACATTTCTTAATAGACTTTGCTTTGTGCACAAGGACATTGTGATGCTGTAAGAGAAAAGGGCTTCCTGAAACTATTGCAACAAAGTCAGAAGCACACAATTCACTAGAATGTCATGTGTGCCATAGCATTAAGGTTTGTTTTCAGTGGAATTAAGAGGCATAGCAAAATTGTTAATTACAAATGGGCCATAGTGAATTTGTAATGTCATGTCTCTATAAAACAAATGCTGTGAAATATCAAGAAATATTTTAATTCACATGGCTGCCCGGATATTATTAACACTTCAAAGTGCACCATCTTGAGATGCCAGCACAGTCCTTTAATCCTGACAGGAATCAAGCTTTCTGACAAAGATAAATGTATAAACACATTCAAAGAAGGAAAGACATAAAGACATTAGCTTCAAACCCTAATGAGCTGCCTACATACGCAGCTGCTTTTATTGCAGCATGCTAACTGAAATGGATACACACAGTTCCTTAGAATTTGGTTGAAAAAAGGAGGCATCATAATTATGTCAGAAGCGTGTCTACAGAGTTAGCTCACTATGTTTTGGAACAGAGCTATTGAGATTGAAAACTTATCTAATTGGCATTCTGCAGTGGGCATAAAGATAAAACATGGTTAACCACTGACAGAAATACATATGGAGTATGTAACCAGATCAGTGAGACCAGACCCCTTGTAGCTTTAATTGGATACCCATGCTTATAGTGCATAGACAAGGGCTGCGTTTCCCAAAAGCATCGTAAGCCTAAGTTGATCGTAAAAACGATCGTACGACTGATCTTAATATTATGGTCTGTTTCCCAAAAGCATCGTAGCTTAGTAGCACTTGAAAATCTCCGTAGATCTACGAGTGCTCTGGAGTAATCGTACATCCCCAAGTGCATCGTAAGAAGACAGATTTATGAGGACACCTGCAGGACAACTGTCAGATTACACCTTTAACTTTATTCAAATGAAATTTGATTATAATATAAGGTTTTGATTGTACTTTATTGTACACTTTATTACTCTTTTTTGTTCTTGGTTAAATTAATGTATAAATTAAATTATTAAAAAGTTCAGAAAAAAATAAATAATAATAATCTAATAATTTTAATCAAAATTAAATGAATGACCAAAAAATAAATAAAAGAAATCCTTTAAATCTGTTAAAAATGACATCTTTGTTTCGCTCTATCTCCTCTAAAAGGAAATTCATTTCATCTTTTTGAAAGGTATCTTTTTTTTTTTTTTAGTCATTTTGTCAGTGCCTCCGCCTGTAGGTGCTTTATATCGACTTGTTTTGATTGCTAATCCACAACAGATGACAATTATTAGGTTAAACGTTCAGAATACGATTCCATATAAGGTTATATTTCAGAACTTCATGAATGGACAGCGACTCTTAAGTAGCACGTAGAGCACGCGCGTTCTCGCGCGTTCATGTTAAGTGCATTTTTGGGAAACGCTCGTGGAATTGCAGCGAGCGTTCGTAACCTTGCACGTAGAAAGCGCTCTTAAGAGCTAAGATACATCGTTATCGGGAAACCTGGCCAAGGTCAGTCCTAGAGCTCTCAAAGGAGATTAATGTGTCAAATTAATATAACTAATTATTAATATTACTAACAAGTATAAGCTAGTGACTATACACTACTGTTCAAAAGTTTGGGGTCAGTATGATTTTTTATTGTTTTAGAAAGAAGTCTCATGCTCCCCAAGATTGCATTTATTTGATCAAAAATACAGTAAAAACAATAATATTGTGAAATATTATTACAATTTAAAATAATTTTCTATTTTAATATGTTTCTTGTGATGGCAAAGCAGAATTTTCAGCAACTTGCTTGATCCTTCAGAAATCATTCAAATATTCTGATTTGGTGCTCAAGAAACATTTCTTATTATTATCACAGTGGAAAACGGATGTGCTGCTTAATATTTTTGTGGAAACAATTTTGTGTAATATAATATTTTTTCAGGATTTTTGGATAAGTAGAAAGTACAAAAGAACTGCATTTATTTGAAATAGAAATCTTTTGGAAAAAACTTCAGTAAATGTCTTGACTGTCCTTTTGACCCATACTGAGCAAAACTTTAAAGGTCCCGTTGCATGCGATTCCATGTTTCAAACTTTAGTTAGTGTGTAATGTTGCTGTTAGAGTATAAATAATATCTGTAAAATTATAAAGCTCAAAGTTCAATGCCAAGCGAGATATTTTATTTAACAGAAGTTGACTACAAAAAACGGCTCGATTGGACTACACCCCTCTACATCCTGCATTAGTGACATCACCAGAACCGTTTCTTGACTAACCTCCGCCCACAGGAATGCTCCCTCAACTCTACTGGCTACTTGCACACTTCTTATAACTTAGCCTACTGTGTTTACTCAGCTCTTACGGTGATTTTCTGAAGTAAATCTGACGCTTCATCTTTTGTGTGATGTACAATAAACTTTATTAAACTCATCAGTACATGTTTGATCATCATTCAGACAGCAGACTTGTAGGTTATTAATAAATAATGGATACATAGCCTACAAGCAGATGACAAATACGTTATAATAACCGTAATTAAACTACTAAACCATACCTGTTTCATCTCTATACAGCACTCTGTCTCTGTAGGCATTATTGTCCGACTCGAAATGAACGCCGTTACTGAGAGTTTCTGATATTATCATTCCGTGAGATGAATTTTTCCTGACAGACTGAGCACGAGCTCATGAAGCTCCGCCCCCTGTGTCGTCCAGCAGCACCTCATTTGCATTTAAAGGGGACACACTGAAACGGCTCGTTTTTCTGAGCTCAAAAAATGTCAATTTAAACATGCTGTAAAAAATGATCTGTTGGGTATTTTGAGCTCAAACTTCACATACACACTCTGGGGACATCAGAGACTTATTTTACATCTTGTGAAAAGGGGCATAGAACGAGACCTTTAAACCAGTGGTAATATATACATGAAACAAAACAAAAAAACCTAAACCTATAACCTAAGCCATACCCTAAAATTAAGTTAATTTTGAAAAGATATTATCAGAAACTAGCAGTATTTTCAGCCAATTCCAACATATTCAACATCCAATTCTTTTATATATAATCATGCATAACTCTATAATCTTTTTTCCCCTTGCACTAAACATAGGCAAATTTATGCATGCAGGAGAAAGCACTAGAGTTCAGCACTGGTTAGTGTACTCATCTCATCTTGGCTTCCAGCTCCCCATCTCTTTCAAGGAATTCAAGTATATAAACTTACTGGAACAAGGAATTTCTTAATCTCCTCCAGGGCATGGCTCATGCGGGAATAGGCTTCTCCAGGTGGTGCGAAAACTTCAATTAAAACATGAAGATCGTTGCTCAAATGGCCATATTTCGCCTCTCCACTTTTTCTCAGCTCTTCCTCCTAGAGATGGAAAAACATCAAGTCAGGAATTCTGTGTGAAGAATTAATCATATCATTAATGAATTAGATAAAGAGAGCTTTTCTTCCTCCAAACCGTATTATGCATATTTTGAACTGAGAGTGAACTGGAAAGGCATTAAAGGGATAGTTCACCCAAAAATGAAAGTTCTGTCATCATTTGCTTGTACTTTTATGTCTTTTCAAACCTGTATGACTTTTGTGGAACAATTATTGACTGACTGACTGACTTATTGAAGCAACACTGGACCACATTGGTTTTCATTATGTGTGCACAAAAAAAAAAAATCTTTTTGTTCCACAAAAGAAATGAAATCATATAGGTTTGGAACAACACGAAAGTGACAGAATGGAAATTTTTAGGAGAATTATCCACTCTAAGAAGCTCTTTTTAAGATGATGATGTTCTTGTAATGTATTTCAACAAAATGTCACAGTCTTTTTTTGTGTGTGTGAACAATGGGACCTATCAACACCTTTACTCTGTAACACAGATAATGGGTACGTAGATTCAAATCATTAAGCTTAATTCTGCCCGAGGGCTTTTTGTCAGAAATACATTTACACTGTCACCTTTCTGATTAAATCCTGCCATTGGAAAAGCAAAAAAAGGTTGATATTTAACAGAGGTATTCAGTTTTTCAATTCTCTCTGATTGCTGAAGGTGTTCTGTGGCTCTTCACAAAACATGAAACTTCAGAAAGCTTGTAATTACGGCAGACAGCGTTTCTGTTTTATGTTGATTACCGTTCGGCTGTGGCTGAGACAGAAGGGTTTTGATGACATAGAAGCCTGATCACTGATACGGGCCCTTGTAGCCCCTTCAGCTTTAATAAACACTTACCAATGTCATCTCTGTATCATGTCAAAGTGACCCAAGCACTTTTTCCATCATGCTTTGCATGGACAAAAGGTCAGGAGACACTTAAGCTTTCACAACATTTCTGAGAGGCGTAATCATATTTTGTTGGGCTCCGGTATACGCCATGCAGCTGACGAATTGTGCAGATGAGATGGTTCAGACGGTAATTTTGTGAGTAGACACAAATATATGTGTGTAGGCGTTGGCACTGTGGGTGTCTCCAGATTGACTTAAAAATGGACAGACAGACAAAAGTAGAAGGCAGGAGACGGTGAAAAGGCTGCCGCCTCATTTCCAGTCCTGGAAAACTGTTCGTCAGATGACATTTGTTCGGTTTCAAGTCTGAAAGCTTTAACTTTCCTTTCATGTCAATCCACGAAGAAAATGTTCTGTTGTTTCAAAAGGTAGGCCTGTCTCCCAGGATTCATTTCAAAAGGCACTCAAGTAAGCATGTCTAAGCACAGCAGAATCCTCTTCAAATATGACAAAATGAAGGGTTCCTCATATTTATTCCCAGTAAAGTACAAATAGCGAATCTGACACTTATAAGCTTGACAGTTATCCAGTACCCCTACGGAGTTAAAGAGCTCAGTTTTGATACATTCTAACAAAATATTATAGAGCTAAATAAAATCTACTCCTAAAAGGCATCTACTTTTTCTTACATAAAAATTAAGGATATGAGTTCAATGTTTCTGCTATAACATTTGTGTCTATCCCCAGATTAAGATTTGTGATACACAAATGTCTTTTTGCATGGTGGTGAATGTAATGTCCAAATTCCTGCCAATTTGCTGCACTCAGACACATGCTGTTCATCTACCTGCCCAGGGAATGATTCCAAATGCAGTATTTTTTGCTTTGTTAAACCCTGGATGAGGAGAGTCTTTTATACGAAGACCTCAGTAGGACTCTCAGATACTGCACAGACAAATCTATGGCCATAAAGATGCAAGGCAGACTCTTAATTTCATATGTATAACAAACCTGTACTAGCTCAAGGTGACTCTTTATAATGGAATATGTTTGCATTAATGATTGCCTTTGGGATTTAAAACAATCCAACAGGCTCTTGTTTGAGTTCTGCCATAAATTTAAATAGATTTCAGACCACGGTTCATCTGCATTGTTAAGAGTGTGAAATTCCATTGAAAAGTGTGTTTAGAAAACTTAAAAAAGAACACTCTGTCTGCTTGTAGAAACCCCACACAGCTATTTGGAAAAAAACAATGCATATTCCGGTCTCATTTGTTTCTTTGGACACCTTTTTAGCATTTAACAATATAAGGCATTTGTCAATAAGATCATAAGACATTGGTCTTGTTTGTTTCTATGAAGTTATTGCAATGACGAAAATGCATAATGTATGTTTAAAGTCTGAGGGGTAATTAATTAAGAAAGCATTGAGGCTATAAAATAATCTTTTATTTGCATGCTATCTGTATTGCGTGAGAACGCAATTCATTTAATGAATTATGTAAATCAGATAATGGTAAATTTAGGGCTGTGTGCACAACGCGATTCCAGTTTGAGACGATGCAAATGTAGAAATGGACGCGAGGCCACAAATACACAGAAACACATGTATGTGTGCATGCAAAAGAGGAGATAAAAATAAGTCTGATTTTAAAAGATCAAATTTTATAGAGCTTAGTTTAAATAGAAAGGAGTTTTTTGAGCTGAAAAGAATCACAGCGCTAAAGCATACTTGCAGCACCTGGTAAAAATAGATTGCAGGTGGTATGTGAACAAGACACAGGATTTTGCACTGTATACTACATTTCATTCCTCTAACAAGTTCTGAACACTTTTCAGAGACCAAATGAGGTCAAAGCAGATTTTGTGTAAATAATTAACTGTAATTAGATAACTGTAGATGCATTGCTGATCGCACAAACAGAAATTTACTGGTGACTTTGTAGAAAACAATTCTCAAGTTTAATTCTCATCTTTGCGTCGTTAAAAAAAGTTTTGTTCTTGGTTGAACAAAATTCAACATGCACACAATGCAACCGAATGCTATAATAATATGTCACGTCTCCATGCTTCAGTTGTGCCTAACTACACCCCTTGACAGCAGTAAAAATCGCTGTAGCACACATCCTCGTTTGCTTATTGAATTATTCTATTTCATACACTATGAAAGAAAACGAATATTTGCTTGATATGAATGTTTTTAATTCAATGGAGTCACATTCAATAAAAATTAAATTAAAATGAACAATTTATTGAACTGGGGAATTCAGGATGGCCTATCATGAGATGATAGGAGCAGCAAACCGAGAACTATTAAATTTGGAACGATTCTCTGGCTAGGTTAATGATCAGCAGGTCTCTTAGGGCAGCTGTTTGGCTGAACATTTCACTCACCACCGCTCAATCCAAAGCACGTAAACTAGTTCCACTGAGAAAGATCCATATAGTGAATAGCCTCAACAGCTCCTTCATAACAAGGATATAGTTGATCCTCCAAACAAACACTGATCATTTTTTTCCAAAACAACAAACATAAGTCTGTTAGGGTTAGCTAACCCTAACCCTAAGTCTGAGGAGTTGTCATATCAACATTCAAAGACCCCATGAAATCAAAATAGGAGTTTTGTGGATTTTAATCCATGTGTATTTGCTAATTCACTGACAAAGTCATCTTTTTACAGATACATTTTTTTAAATGTAGTAAAATGCACAGGAAAATCATCAAAAAAAATGTACATGTTTCACTAACAGGCATATATCCTCATTATATCTTCATCAGCCTATCAGACACCTTACTGCAATGTCCGAACTAAAGCCCTTATATGTCCCCAACTTTCTGTTTCAATAGGAAATATATCAACACAAGAAAGAAAACTGTGCTAATCAAACCATTTCATGACAGCTTTTGAGCTGAATGAGAGAGAACAGGCTTTATTTTCAGCCAAATTACACAATTTGTGAGTCAATGTTTAATCATTTACCCACTCACTCATGGGCGAAAAACATTGACAATGAAATTAGTAAACTGCTCTTTTATGAAAATATCATTCATTTATTGTGCTAGTCCTACCATGTGCATTACTTTACACAGGTCAGTGCGCTATTATTTGTGATATTATTTGTGATGTATACTTCTCTTTTCAAGAATGTGTACAACGTCAGTAAATGCTAAAACAGCAGTTCCTCCTCTATCTAGGGGCATATGTGCAGGTAATGATCTTCGGTCTCAGCGTCCTCTCACACTTTGCTCTGTCAGCTCTGATGCTTGTTAGACTCACAGAAATGAAAGGTTTACAGGATTTAAGGGATAAAACACTCTGCTCTGGAATAAATGCAGTTGCTTTTGCCATAAGTAGTTAGCTTAGATATTTAGGGCCAGATTTACTAAACAGGGCAAATAAGCGTGAGAGCGCAATCCTACAAAAGCGCTGATGGGATGGGAATGGAAAGTTCTGTATGAGATCTACTGATGACGCACAAATTAAAGAACACAGACACAGCCGGATCATTTCCATAATGATCAATGCAATCAATCAAGAGCAGCACAAAGTAGCGTTTGGTTTAAGACATGCTTTTTTGGTCAGTAAATAATGGCGCAAATACCAGTAAATTGACCAGCAAACCTTAGGAAATGACCTTGCGTCATCCATTTAAATACGCTCCTCCCATAAATTGTGTGTCTAAATGGAAATGCATATGCAATAAGGTCAGCCGCAAAAACAACTGTCCACGCCTTTTCAGCACTAATATTTCACTGCGTGGCTTTAGTAAATCTTGACAGTATTTTTTAAAGCCAAAAGAAGGTTTGCGCTGGAGCAAGCTGTCAGTAAGTCTGGCCCTTAATATCTGGAAATATGCTGATTTAGTTATGGCATTTATTTTTAAAAAAACATATCAATGTCATTAATAACAATTCCCAAACCATTAATAAAACATTAAATTTATACAGTACACATGGCGAAAAAAAGAGAGTTGTTGCCAGTCATCTTACCTTGCCTTTATCCCTCATTGAACCCTTGCCGAGGATGGACATCTTTGCTCCTGTTTCCTCTTGTAATCTTTTCATGGAATTGCCCCTGGGCCCCAGCAGTTTCCCAACAAAATTAAACTGTAATAAGGAGAGAAAAGGCAATAGGTTGGTCTCTCACACTGCCTGCTTCTTAGATGGTTGCCTCAGTTACCTCACAGTCAATAATAAAAAAAAAACATTTGGTTTTTCTCATCATGCACAAAACCAGTTACAGTGAGAGAATGAAAAATTCTTTTCTGGTTTAAAATTAAATCTGTGGCAGTCGTCGATCAAACGTATTTTTCCGCTGTTTTCACATTTTTTTAAAAAGTTTGTCAGAAACGATTAAAAAAGATGTGAGAGTCTACACCTGTTTCTGTAGGGCACTGTAGCCACTCATGTGTCTAATCGATGTTTGGGGTCAGTGGTTGGGCTCCACTGCTTTCAGAGATATTATAACATGTACCAAATGCCAAAAGGGATCTTCAAAACGATCCAGGAGTCCATGCTTGAATGAGGCATAATGTAATGAGTTCATTTCCAATGGGGATTCAAGTAATACTACCCAGATGATGAGCTATCCAGCAACTGCCTTGAGGCAGCAACTAACATTTCGGTTGCACAGCAGATCAGCGGTCATTGAGAACACTTGGTCATCACCATTTTTTTTACTCTCTGTTATTTTACTCACATCTGCGCATCATACAACTGTATCTTCAAAGGATTACAGAGTCTTATACATTACAATCAGATTCGGGCTGCTGAGGATTGTCTACTGCCCATGATAACAACAAATCTTAAGTAGTCAATAAATGCTGCCATTGAAAGAAAAAGTGTCCTTGTATAAAATGGTGCATCAAATTCCCTTTATAACAGTGTCACTTCATCACTGTCTGCTCATGTTCAGTGTTCATCACTTTTTCTGATGCATTGCCACAATCCCCTTAGCCAGCAGCCCCTCTAAATTCACTTTAGATTTAATATGTTTTTGAGAAACCTTTTAAAAAGACATTTTTCACTGTCTTTACTAAGGACAATAAAACAGAATAAGATAGTGATCTTTTGGATGTTGAAAATGCATCTAAACAGATTGTTGTTTCTGGTCATCAGATTCTGATCACTATATCAGTTATATATATATATATATATACACATGTATCTAGTTCAGTCATAAAACTCTAGATGGTTGATAGGTACTGCAAGCAATCACATTATTACCACATGGCACAAACTGATTGGCCTCTGCTGATCCTGCAGCCAATGAGATTGTTTGTTCAACATTTAAATAGTCTGGTTCAGGTTGCTGTAGGGTAGCCCTGCAGCGAGCTATCAGAGTTCCCCTGAAACCCTCCACCACCCCCAGCTCCACCTGTCTAGATCTGCTGTGGGATTTATGTATGCATATTCATGCAGCAACAGCATTACTTACACTCACAGCAGTGTTTCAGTGTATCTTTGGGCAGTAGCAAGCCCATTGCTCTGCAGCAGCATGATGACATCAGAGCAAATACATTAACACTGTCATATTCATAGACTATTGACAAGACTATTGTTGTCATTATTTAAATATATATCACAGATATATATTCATAAGAGAGAGAGAGAGAGAGAGAGAGAGAGAGAGAGAGAGAGAGAGAGAGAGAGAGAGAGAGAGAGAGAATATACACTCTCACTATTTTTCACTATATTTTAACTTGACACACCATTTTACAAAACACACGCTAAATGGGAAAAGACATTAAGAAACAGGATAAAACATTTCCAGAAATGCCCAAAATGGGCTTCTCTGCAAGAGTTTACCGAATTTTATAGTGCAAAATGTGTACATAAATAAATATAGGTTGTGTATAACTAGTCAACAATTGTGACAATCCATAACTATAACATACATGAAGCATTCTGCGTGGAACACATGAACAGTTGCATCATTTTGGAGAAATTGCTGTTTACTAGTTGCTGTTAGTTTCCAGACCAGTAAGTCAGGCATTACTAAGGGAAGTGAATTTGCCCTTCAAATATTTGCAAAGGTTAGCTGATTTGTGGCGGCCAGAATGAAACAGTTGGGTATAACACATGTTGACATACCCTGCCTAGCACATTGCTGGAAACTCCTCAACACATGCTCTTCCCAGCCAGGCTGTAGAAGCAGCTGTAGGGAACTCTAGCTGGTGGAACGCAGAAGAACTGTCACTGAATTTGGCTGGAGCCACAAAGCAAATGCAAACAGTTTCAGGTGAAAGGGTGAGGTGTGGGTAGGGCAGTATATTTAGCAACACCGCAGCACTGCGCCAAAGCGTGCTGACCGACTCTCTCAGAGTGGAGGTGTGCTGTTTGCATCCCCTCCAGTGGGGTGTGTATGACAGGAATACTCTGCAGCTGGCTGGGTGCCTCGGAGCAGATGGTTGCCTCAGCTACAGTGTGAAGATGCTCACTGGGCGGCTGCAGTGGAGTGGCCTGTTTTCATTAAGCTAATGAATGTCCGGAGTCACTCTCCTGCTCCATGGTGGGCAATTTAGGCTTTATTAGGGGGCACAGTTCAGTGCTGGATGAGGTTTGAAGCGATGCAAGCTGTCCCTTGCAGTCCCCGGCAGAGGCAGGCCGCAGAATGATGGGCATTATGCAGCACTGACAGGCTGAGGATGATAAACCTGACAACCGGAGGCGTAAGTGTCAAACCGCATTGGCTTATTATGAGCAAATGTGACTTCTAAGAAAGTACACATGGTGTGCTGTTGTGATGGAGAATAGATCACTAACCCACACTTCTAGAGCCTGGAACAGTGTGTACGTCTGAAATCACTGCAAAAATCCTTGGAATGCATTGTGGTGTTCATTGATAACTTAAAAAGCCCAGATGGCTATTCACTGTGCTGTCATGCAGAATCACTTATTTTTGGAGCCCGCAGTGAGTTTAGTGTGTGTGTGTGTGTGTGTGGCTGGCTGAACAAATGACTTTTCACACTTGAGTCCCTTTGACAGGGACCTTCACCTGCGCTCAGCGCTCGCTGATGTGCATTACATTGATTTCTCTGTCAAAATCTTTTCAGAAGCCATTCAAGACCACTGAGCTCTTGATCAGCTTCATATTGGCATGATCGCCGCCAGACACATTTTACCATCATCACATACTGACAGACATCCCATCGGAGACATTTCTGTTGACTCGTCATGTATGCTGTAACTACACAATATGCAGGCAAAAAGCATATTTCGCCATTGAGGATTAACGTAACCATGCATGCACATGAAATTTCCTTTCTTTCTTTTTTCTTTCTGTCAAGGAACAAATATAATCACTAATATTTAATTACTCTGCATAAGCATAGATGAAATTTGGTATGTTATTTTGTAAGGAATAGAATAGAATAGAACAGAACAGAATAGAATAAAACAGAATAGAATAGAATAGAATAGAATAGAATAGAATAGAATAGAATAGAATAGAATAGAATAGAAGTTGCCATAGACATGAATGGGAATGCCAGTGGATGGCTCTCTCCAGGAATAATAGACCCTCTTTTTTTTTTTTTTTTTTGCCAGGAATTAAGCCTGCGAGATCGTCAAGTTTTCTGACGTGGAGTTTTTTAAGAATTTTGGAACTTAAAAATGGGTCACAGACCAAATAAGGTTGAGAATCCCTGCACTAAGACCAGCTTTGCTTGTTAATTCAAACTTCTTCAGAAAGAGTCTTAGGAGTTTAAAATCTGTCTCCTACCCTCTAATGCATTGTGAACTTAATGCTGAATTTCATTTTGTGGTGCACTAAGAAAGCTGTTCTAGAACATTTCTCTTCTGCCATCTCAACAGATGCAAATTAATGCAAATTGTTCCTCTAAGTCCTATTTTAATCTGCACTTTCATTCAGCAAAAGTACATATTCTTATCTGTCATGAAAAAACAATAGTATACTAATCTATTTTTGATGAACATCACATCCAAAACATTGGAACAGGAGATCTTGAGGGACACAGGTAAAGTTTCAATCTGCTGCCAATTTACAATGACTGAATATGATCAACTGAGCTAAAGAGAGATTAAAGGGGTCTAATTTTGCTAATTTACAGGTTCATACATTTTGGTTTATGCAGTCTACTAGAATATGTTTGTGTCATTTAATGTTTTGGTTTCTTTAAAACCCGCCTTCCAAAAAGCACAGTCTGTATTGACTGGTAGACCGGCCCCAGTCTGTTGTGATTGGTCTACGACCACTTACAGTGTTACAGAAGTTTCAGCTGCGGAGGCTTCCTGAGGTGCTGTAAACACTACTACGCTAATTATGGTATCAGTTTTGCCATATCAGTTCGAGTCCAAAAAATTACAGCCAAGAAGAACAAGTTGATCAACCCAAAACACTTTAACAAGCACAAATTGTGCAGGTACTTTTGGACATTGTGACAACACAGTACTAATGCAGCTTAACCAGACTTTACCCTTTTGTTTTTGCATATGCCTTGGGTGGGAATTATTTAAATGAGGGAAAAAGCATAATAGGACCCCTTTAAGCACAAGACACATGCCATCTTGTGTTATTTACGGATTTAGGTTTCAGACTGTGGCAATTAAACTTGCAATTATAGACTGCAGAAACAGCTACAGTCTGCATCGTATCCACTATAAATGACTATGATGTCTAGAGCCAATAAACTTCTAAATATCCTCAAGGCTGTTTCAGCAAAAAAATGGCACAAAACTGCTCAGGCTTCACAACAAAATGTGCTGCCAGCCAAAGCTGGCGAAGTGACCACTTAACATAACCATTAGTGCAGTTTGAGTTGGAGGCTGAAACACAGCACCCTTCCCATAAGCTGTGAAACCAGATAAGATCCGCAGATGGAGTTAGATGACTACTGCCAGTGTAAGCCAGCTGTGCTGCTAGCGAGGTCTAGCACTGGCTGATAGCAGGATTATTATTGGGGACTAGGACTGGGAGAGATGTAATAATGGCCAGGAGAGATGGCTTGGCCACAGTCAATGGACATGGGTATTAGCAGAGAATGGTTTAAACAGTGGCAGAGTGCTATGGTGTTAAATAGAGATGAGAGTCATAGAGCCAGTGTTGGGCTAATGAGCTAGCAGAAGGAGGGAGAGCTTTAATACTGGGCAATATTCATCAATATTCACCACAGAATAAGCCAAAGGGCTTTGCAATAATGACTAATATAGAATATTTGAATATTTTTACACTACTGTTCAAATGTTTTTTTTTTTTTAAAAGAAGTCTCATGCTCACTGAGGCTGAATTTATTTGATAAAAAATACAGTAATGTTAATGTTGTGAATTATTATTACAACTGAAAAGAAAAAAACTTCTCTATTGAAAAATGTAATTTACTCCTGTGATGGCAAAGCTGAATTTTCAGCAGTCATTCATCCAGTCATCAGTGTCACATGATCCTTAAGAAATCATTCTAATATGCTGATTTGATGCTAAAGAAACATTTCTTATTATTATCAATGTTGGAAACAGTTCTGCTGCTTATATATGCTTTATGATTCAAAAGTTTAAAACAATAGCATTAGTTTATAGAACTTTTTAAAGTCTTTACTGTCTCTTTTGATTAATTTAATGTGCTCTTGCTTAAAAAACTATAAATATTTGCCTGAAGGCAGAAAACTATATCTGACTTACTTTAAAACGTTATTATATAAATATTTAAGCATATTTATGCGGAAAATTAGATGCACATAAACAGAATGCATAACGAATACGTATGATATCAAACTAAAAATGCATGTTCCAACGTACTGAACATTGTGTTCAGCGCAGCTCGAGAAAAGGTAACAGCCTGAGGTCAAGTTGATGATGGATCCTCTGCATTAAAGAACCCATATTGACAGCACAGATGCAGGGTTTAAGCACCGATGCAGACGAATTAAGACCATCTCAGAGTCAGGAGGCTGACAGGTTAAAAGACTGCTACCCATACAGATGAGAAGCATCCACTCTCTTCCCCAGACTACATTTCCCATGTTCCTTTGGTGTTAGCTCTTAAAACAAACATATGCCCTGGAAAAGTCCAAAAATTGGAAAGTCACACATTTACAATTTTCCAAGTGCAAGAATATTTGTTTGCTAAAGATTATGGCACCAATATCATTCCGCTGGCTGCTTAGTGAGTGTGTTATCCCATGGGGTGTTGGTCATTTGAAACATACTGGGATAAGCCTTATAAACCGATTAGGAAAGAAGCCATATTCTCATAGGCTCAGTGTTTCTGTCCATGACTTCCTGTCTCTCCAAATCTTGAACCAACAACTGTGCACAGCAAGAAAACCATTTTTATCTGACCTCATGTTTACAATTATATAAATAACCTTCCTGAAAACAAATAAATGTGCCTCAGCAGGCTTTTAATTCATTAAGAAGATACAACTTCCTCACTATTGTTGATTTTTATGTTTCCCCTCTGTATTCGGTTTGATTTTGAATCTGTTCAGCAGCTTATCTATGTTAAACACCTTTGACAAGGTTGGTCGGCCTTTGGGACTAGGGAATTCTTTAACAAGACAACAATTCGATTATCTTTGTGTGCAGAGCTTGCCTACACCTCCATGTAAAGGTCATAAAACTGGAGACAGATAAGCCACAATCTATAGGGACAACAACCACCGGCATTACTACTCAACGGATTAGTCGTGTTTCAGAACTATAAAGGCAAACCTTAGTGGTAGATCTGTAAGCGTCTTTTCTCGTTGCTGATTGGTTTTGACGAAAGGTTTAGGTAAAGCTGGAAGTTTACCACAACAATAAAACAGCATTGTGAATTCGGAATGCAAGATTTCAATGCAATAATGCAGAAACACACTACATTTCTTGCTGTTTAATGCTTAAAAACATGTTCTCATGTAGTAGAAGGAAATCCAAGGCACTCTTCTTTAGAAATTTATAAAAAGCCTTTATTTGACTGGCTATTTCATGATAGAAAATTTAAAAGACATGGGGGAAAAAACAACCCACGCGTAGCGGCACAAACAGCCTTCTTCAGGGTAATACATGTTCTCATGTGTTCACTTTCTTTACAAAACTGTAAATGATAAGCAACACACTGTAGAATTAATGTAAAATAGAAACAAAGGCCCTGAAACCTCTGAAATTTTTAACATTGATTAGTAGATATAACAACATCTAATTTAACAGTTTGACTTTTTTAACCGAGGATGCTGGGTGGCGCATCATGTCCAAAAATGTCCCCGGTGCAGATCCTTAGAAAGAGGTTTAAAAGAGAGACGCTCTCATTCGCTCTAGACAGAGTGTTAGCTACTACACTCTTTTTTTCATTTTTGATTTATAGTCTAGTTAGTTTTGTATCATATATACAATGTGATTTTTGTTGATCAAGATCTAGCAGCAACAGCACATTTGACCTCTTGGGTGAGCGATTCAGCTTTCCCTGCGCATGAAATCCCCCATTTTCCAGCAAACCAATGAGAACGCAAGAAAATGGTGATGATGCATAACAACAGAGCATATATTAGGCGCCAAAGCTGCCATGGATCCGCTTACCTAAAACCCTCCGTAACTGGCAGATTTGAAAAAAATTACCGCAGTTCTGCAAATAAATAAATTACATACATTTACATACGTATTACCAACATTTTCAATGTAGGCTTTATGGTACACCTCAAACAATGGATTTTATAGTAATTTAAACTGTTCATATTAATTAGCATGTAAATATGAATGGCTTGGGTATGAAGAGCATCCACAGCATATGGACCGCACGCCCCTGATACACACACACACACACACACACACACACACACACACACACACACACACACGTGTAATTATGTATATGTAAACATTATTATATCCTATCTATTACCTAAATATTTCTTTAGATATTTGTCATGTTACTCCATTCAACTATGATCAACAATATTTCTAGCTTACGATTTGACCTGGGTTTGAAATAATGCAGCATAAAAATCAGAAAACAGTTGTTTTGCAATGCAGCAACCACATAGGTTTTTTTTTTTTTTTTTTGTTTGTTTTTTTTGCACCACTAGCATGTGCTGCTGCTGCCTGGACATGTGTTTGTCAATTTAATGTTCAGCCCAGTGGAATCAGATGAATGATAGCATAGCATAGCATAGCATAGCATAGCATAGCATAACTACACAACACACACTCCATACCATTTTGATTCATCAGTGTGCACTGCACCAAATAAGCATAGCATCAACTCTGCCTCTAATGAGTCTCTGCACAAACAGATGTGCCCAAAGGACATTTGCTAAGTCTTAATTACAATCCTCTGACAAATCAGACGCCAAGGCAGTCTGGCTACCTTATAAACCCTTGCAAACACAATAAAGTAGACTACAATGTAAAGCAAAATGTCCCAAATGTTTATGCACATGTCCCAGTTATACCTACTGAATATTGTTGATCAAAAAAACACTATTACCTATGGGAAAAAAATCCATGGACACTCATAAGACAAATTTGCAGTGATGTTCAGATGTGCAGATATGCCCTTTGATAGATTGCCCAAATCCATCTCTTAAATCTAAATACAGTGGTCTCCATGGCGACCGTGTCTTTGACTTTAATAGATGGTGATGCAGGTACCCCATTCATCTCTTGGGCCTCCCTTTTGGTCTCTCTCTCGCTCTCTCTCTCTCTCTCTCTCTCTCTCTCTCTCTGTGTGCGTGTGTGTGTGTGACACTCTCTTGATTTCTATCAGTGCTCACAGGTATCAGAGGTCTATGTCAGCAGGGACTATATTTCATTGCAAACCACTGACTGTGCTTTTGTGCAAAGTATGGTAAATCAAACACTTTTGCATTCAGATAACTGATGAAAAAGGAAAACAGTGTAGTTTTGTGATGTCACAATGAAATATATCCAGGTCTGTGCAAAGAGATATAAGGAAGAAGAGTTGTATGAGTAATAGTATCCAGGATAAAAATATCCAGTGATTCAACATCTGGTGGACACCATCCACATAAACTAAGCATATTTGCTGATATTTTCAAAACAGTAGCAATGTGTACGCACTAAAAGTTCTCTATCACGTGGGATGAGACTTGTCTCTCTCTAACTGAGAAAAAAGGAGTGCTCGTATTGTGAATTTTCCATATCACTGTAAAAACGAAAATAAGTTCATAAGTTCATTTCACTCACATATTGCTGAAAGTTAATTGTATTTCTTTTAAAAAGTTAACTTTTTTGAAAGTTAACTGTTTTCCCGCCATTGACTGGATTTTCCAGCAATCCATGTTTTCATTGTTATAGAGAAGGGGGCGCTATTGCGCATCTTCTGAAAGAGTACAGAATCTCCTGATAAAAACACAGGCGAAGGAAAAGCAGAAACATGCGATAGAAGTATTATCAAATTTGGGATTATCAAATTTTAAACTAGGGATGTTAACAGATGACCGTTTGACCGATGGTTGACCGTATCAACGTTAACCGATCAAAGTTGTCGGTAGTCGGTTAAAAAAAAAAAAGTGATCTCTAAATTAGGCTATTATAGACAGTGGACTAAACGCTACTACAGTTAGCCATCTCATTCCAAGATCTTTTTGTGTGAAGTGAACAAATCCCTCACACTCAGTTTTTCATAACTCGCCTGTTTGTACTTAATAAACCAATAAAAACATTTGGCGCGAGGTCACAGCGTTTGGGTTCGCGCGCTCACAAGGTTTGCGAAAAGTAAAGGCTACAGGCTAAAACCCTCAAGGTTAAAGCGGCGTCTCTTCGGAGCTGTCATTTTCTTAAATGAGCTGTGGCAACGTTTCAAATGAGCTTCTAACGCTAGACAAACATCTTTATTTTCAACGCGATCACCTTGTACCCAAACCATTTCGAAACTAAGTAGCCATTTGTCCTCCGATTACATACAAGCTCCTCGGCGCCGCGTTTGCGGGACTCATGTTTCGCGCTGTAGGGCATTTAAAAAAAGTGACGTGAGTGTGAGTGTGTGTGTGAGCTGGAGGCAGAGCGGCAGAGAGATGCGACGCGACAGAGTTGCGAAATTGCAGGAGCGGCTCGAAATGGCTGTTATTTCAAATAGCGTAGCATATTTTAAACTAATCTGTTAACCGGTTTCAACCGGCTAATGAGGCTCGGTGGTCGGTCAAGAAAATTTTTAGTTTTTGCCATCCCTACTTTAAACAGCAGAAGAAAGAAATTCATACAGGTTTAGAACAACTTGAGGGTGAGTAAATTATAGAATGTTCATTTTTGGGTGAACTATCCCTTTAACTGTGTACATGCAAAGGTATAGTGATAGTTTTTCACATTATAAATGTATTAATAGCACATTTTTTTGTTTAATATGTAAATGTTTAGTACACCCAAACAAACATTAGTAGTGATCTGAGTATTATGAAAGAAAACGTTAAAAATGTTACAATTACCCAATTCCCAATGTTTCCCAATTCCCATACATAATGTGATGTTTTAATCAGTGAGGTGCATATTCAATCAATCTATCAATCAATCAATCAATCAATCAATCAATCAATCAATCAATCAATCAATCAATCAATCAATCAATCAATCAATCAATCAATCAATCGATCAATCAATAAACATGATGCCTCTGAATTGTATAATTCATAAAGGGCATTGTGGACAATATGGCTGCAAATCATAGAAAACAAACAGTATTCTTTAATTAGAATTAAGTTTTAGCTCCCCTGTCTTATCTAACCTTGTCAAACTCTCTCAGCACAGAGAAGCCTGTGAATTTAATATTCACTGACTAAATAAAATCATTTAAACAGAGCCTGCTGTCAGTGCTTCTGTAAATGCGTGAATTGTTCTTTCATATTTCTCAATAGCTAAATAAAGTGATATGTGATAATTTGGGGGGGAAAATAACGTGCCATGAATATATATTGAACACGTCATTGCATTATAACACAACAGTGATGTGCAATTAATATCTTGTCATGTAAAACAAAGGTCTTCAAACCAATGGAGCACTGCATAAAAAGTCTCAATCTGAAATGATGCAGAGGAGTAATTACTCAGAAAAAGGAATTTATGTCAAGGTCAATATAAACATTAGAACAAAAAGGAAAAAAGAGCACAAAACAAACGGCCATTCAAGGTCCAGAAGGCCAATTCTTCATTATGCAAATATATAAACTGAAGTTAGCCTGATTTAATTTGAGGATCAAAGAAACCCAATATCGACTCCAGCTCATGCACTTATTCTGAGCTGCAGCAGAGATGCTCTTCCTTGGAGACGGTCTCATCAAGCATGATTAAACAAAACTCGGAGACAGCGCTGTCGTCACACACGGATTAATTAACTGCACGTAGATAAATCCTGGGGATTTGTAAAAGAGAGCATAACATAAAGTCTAGACTCTATAAGCTATTATCTGTTATGGTCCACAAGTTCATTGATCAACTGATTTTGAGGTGAGGTGGCTTCTGAGTGTTAAGCTAACCTTTTTTTTTTTGGCCGCGTCTACACCAGAGAAATGGCTTGTATATGCAAGCTCTATATGAAGTGCAATGACAAGTAAAAAAAAAAGAAAAAAAAAAAGTTTTCTTAAAGGTGCATTAAGCAGCCCGGTCTCACCCCAAAACGTCACATACTGACGCGTCTTGACCAAACGGCAATATACGACGAAAAGGGTACCCCTAAAACGTCCATATGAGACGAAGACATAAGCGCACCAGCAGCGCCTCTTAGCGGTACCCTAACGCATACCTAAACCTACCCATAACCCGAATAGTCACATACGGACGTTTTAGGGGTACCCTTTTCGTCGTATATTGCCGTTTGGTCAAGACGCGTCAGTATGTGACGTTTGGGGGTGAGACTGTGTTACATATATATTAAGCAAATATATAACCAAATATTAAGCAACTTTTCATGTTAAAAATACTCGTTTTCTAACCCATACATGCTTAAACAATTGCCTGATGGGCTGAATGAGCCCTTCTCTGATCACTGAGATTGTCTCTATAATCCTGTAAAGTAAAATAAATAAGAGGGATTCGGGCCGGAATTTTAGACTGGGCGTGACGTCATGCGCGTTCACGGCACGCTCACCTGGCTATGTCTGGCAGGTTTGTGTATTCGCCGCCATTCTCCGTAGAAGATGGATTCTAAGAGACCGGCTTGTAGTTCATTTCAAACACCAACGCAAACTCCACGTAAGATAAAAAAAAGAAAACTTTTGTCCGTGAGCGTGCACACTTCTGGTTGCAGTTTCGCTTGCCGCCAGAGGGGGCATAGTTCTGCAAAAACTCAGACACTTGCGCAATGCACCTTTAACAGGACTTATTTTAAGGGATGAGCCAATATTAAATGTGCTGACACAATAAGCTGATAATTATTTTGTTGTGTATTATATTTTGTTATTCGATAAATGTTATGGCAGATAACCGATATATGGCTGATATTAAAATTCTATATTTTTAAAATTCTACAAATTTTGGTCAATTTGTATTGTATTAGGGGTTAACTGCAAGTGAATTTAACATCACATCATTATAACATAAAGAAAAAATGTATTTAATCTGAGATTTGCTCAAAATAAAATAAAAAAGTGTTATTAAATTATTAGTGTTTTTAATAATTAAGTGAGTTATAATGCAAAGGTCATCTAAATGTAAAATTAGGAGAATTTTTCAGAAAATTTACATACAGATAAATAAAAAACATATACTGGCCGATAACCGATATGATACCGATATTGTGTCATGTCTCAGATCAATAATAACCTAAGATGCTAAGATTAAATTCCAAAATAAAAATATCTTGCATGCATTGACACTATTTTGTGCAGTCACGCTTCGCAACAAAACTTGCATCTGAAAATTCTAATTAACTAAAATACACCCTCTTATCATGTAACAAAAACAATATGTAAAGTAAAATCCTAAAAAATTACATAAACTACACTTAATATTAATCAATGCGATGACATTTTACAGATATTTCTCACATTCCAGGAATATCACAAAAGAACTTTCCCATAAAATTACCATAACTACAAAGCAGCCAAGATCCTCAGGAAAGAAGGATTTGGGAAAACAAAAAGCCACTGTTACAACTCGAACAAGACATGTAAAATCTAAACCTAAGGCGTGTTCTTTGTACTCTTTTTCGACAGCACAAATCTACTAAACCCATCAAACAGTCTGCGCATTTTAGTGCTCCAGGGATTCATTTCCTAAAGCAGAAACAGTAAGAACGAGAGAGCATATGAGAAGCTCAGAAGCTTTATGGATCCGTCTGTGTGATGCTCATGGGCTTTTTTCACTCATTTTCAAAGCATCATTTTAAAGCAGCACAATACTGAATAAAAGAGTGCCGTGTGCACCGAACGTGATAACGATAGAGTAGTCTGAAGTAAATATTACCAGTTCCCTAAAATACAAACCATTTCCTTTTAAAATATAGCACTGACTTTACTATTAATGGCAAAACATGTAATATTGTTTCCAGATGAATCAAACCAGTCAGTTCTGGAACTTTAATGACTGAATCACTATAATCAAACTATCAGCGGAAATCAAACTTAACCACCAAATACACTACATGTCTTATTTTATTGAGACTTGGTCTAAAACTGACCATGTTGCTAAATAAAATGCAACTCTATTGGCAAATTTCCTAATAGATGCATGAGAAGCCAGCTGGTAATAAGTAAAAAAAAAACAAGATTAATTTCCTGATTACAAGATGAGGCAGAATAATGGTTGAACAGCTAGAAGCAGTTGTGGCGTGCCTGTTACTCTGAGAAAGCCATGGAACCAGGACAGAAATATAAGGTGTAAATAACAGCAGATCTGCAGTGCAGCACAAATCAGATTCTGACACCATCTAGTTTGCTCCTGCCAGATACAGAACGCATTAAGTCATTACCAAGAGCACAGCGATCCCATAAAGCTAATGAATTGCTTTCGATCCTCTCTGATCTCCATATGACTATAACATTGATTTGGCACTCACGTCATCACTCCTTTGTACGTTGCATGGAACACCGAGGTCTTACCTTGGGATACTGCTGCACCGGGATCAGCACGCGCTCTGATAGCTTGATGTTTTTGTTGCTGATGATATCCAAGTATTTCTTCACCTCACCATCTTTCCTCAACTCGTCTCCTTCAAACTTTTCAATCTCTAAATGAAAGAAAAACAAAGTGTTGCGGTCAAATAATGTCAAGATTTGCCTTGATCGAAAAAAATCCTCATCTTCCAGTGGAACATTCAGTAACAACAATTAAATAAACACTCAGCGTAGAACGTATCAACGTAACTTGACGGCGTAAGCCTACTAAGCCCTCATTCGCATGACAAACACAAATTGAAAAGCTGCTGCGCAAAACTGTAATATTTTGTGCTTGAGGAATTTTATGGTGCTTTTGAGAATTGAGCCGGAGACTTAGCAGCCACACAACATTAAAGAGGCTTGAAATGAAGCTGTCACCTGGCTTCCTCCAGGGAACCCCTTCTGTCGCTGCTAAATTAATGCTCAGCAGAATTGAGAATTATGAACCTGTACAAGTCGTGTAAAACATGGAGCAAGAAAGGGAAGGGAAGGGAAGGGAAGTCAGCAGGTGAAGGGAGACCATTATTTTTCACCTCCCCTCTGGTGAGACTCTCAGCTGCTTATAGTTTTGAAAGATATTTCCAATATTAAGACAAAGTTGCTTGTTTTCAAACGTTTTATTGATATATTAAAATTAATTAACCAAGAAGATTCATTTTGTGGTTCCAGAAGATATGTTCTGTATAGCAGAACTGTTTTCAATAAAGAGAAAATAAAAAGAAATTTGATTTCAGTTTATCTTGATTTTATGTATTTATTTTTAGCATTTTTATTTCGATTATTTTAACATATTTAAAATAATTAGCAATTTAAATATCTGCGGGGCCCACTTGGACTCCTGGTTTCAGCCAGCCCCTGGTTAAGAACCACTGCTTTAAACCAAACCTATTTTCTCTTGAAGATCTTCTTTCTAACTCTCTAGCACTAACAAGAGGTCGTACCCTTACACTCTCAGGCGGCTGTAAGTGACTAATAGCAAAGAATCTGAAAAAAGACACAGCAAGAAAGGGTGACATTTTTATCACAAAAGTAAACAATGATGTGATTTAAGTAAAAGTCGCCTGATTCTGATGATTGATTTACGAAGCTTTTTTTTTTTTTGTCCTGAGGATGCCATTCTTACTGTCGTCTTACTCTTTTCTCTAGCTGAGAGGCATGAAAGAAATCAAACCAGGCTGAAAATGAGGCATATTTGGAAATATGGAAGCTTGTTTCCGCCACAAAACTAAAATTAAAAAGGTAATTGCAACTTTTTATCACACAATTCAGACTTTTTTTCTCACAATTGCGAGTTTGCATCTCACTATACTGACTTTTTATCTCAGAATTGCATGATATTAAGTCGCAATTGTGTGTTATAAAGTCAGAAATGCATGATTTAAAGTTGCAATTGCTTGTTAAAGTCAGAATTGTGAAATATAAACTCGCAATTGCAATTGTGAGATTTAAAATCAGAATTACATAATATAAAGTCGCAATTCCGTGTTGTAAAGTCAGAATTGTGAGCTCGCAATTCAGAGGAAAAAAGTCAAGATATAGAAACTTATAAACGTACGGAAGCGTATTGCATTCACTTGAGGAAAAAAAATCGACACTTTTTTTTTCTGAATTAACGAGTTAATTATCTCAGAATTATGAGATAATTTTTAATTTAAAAAAATTTGCTGTTTTTCTGAATTAATGACTTAATTATCTCAGAATTCTGAGATAATTAAGTCGCTAATTAAAAAAAACAGAACAAAATATTTTTTTATGAAAAATGATCTCATAATTCTGAGATAATTAAGTCATTAATTCAGAAAAACAGAGCAAAAACTTTTCATTCATGAAAAATTATCTCGTAATTCTGAGATAATTAACTCATTAATTCAGAAACACAGAGTAGATTTTTTTCCTCAAGTGAATGCAATTCCGTATAAACGAGATATAAACGAGAAAAAAAATTCTCGCAATTGTGAGTTTATATCTCACATTTCTGACTTTATAACACAAAATTGTACGTTTATATCTCACAATTCTTACTTTATAACACGCAATTGCGACTTTATATAAAGCAATTCTGAGATAAAAAGTCGAAATTGTGAGATGTAAACTTGCAATTGTGAGATAAAAAGTGGCAATTATCTGTTTAAATGTTTTATTCTGTGGCGGAAACAAGCTTAAAAGGGAGACCCAACAATATGAAATGCTGAGAAATTATGTTAGGGAAAGTGCATATGGACACCTTCCTGAAATAATATTTGATATTATAAAAATAGACATACAGTACATTGAATGTGAGGAAAGTATAAGCTCTTTGTCCTCTTTCTTATGAATATATATGCATTTGAAACATGAAAAGCACTTCAGCGCAGACTTAGTAACTGCAAATGTATCTCATTGTAATGCACAGGGAATGCTTTTTTATTTGCACAGAAAAGATCTGATCACTCAAAATACAAAGCTGCTGTATTCCTTTGACTTTTTGCATCATAAGAACTGCCAGTGAGCTGAAAAACAAACAAATTCAACATGAAACTAACAACAGTGCTGTAAGACCTCATGTGATTTTGGATTTCATTGATTTTGGATGGCCTTAAAAACTATAAAAAGACATCTCTTGAGAATGCCATGCAAGCATGCATGACAACCCTAACTAACAAAGGTCTCTGGGTGCTATTTAGGAAATGGTCATCTGATCTTATTGAGTGAGTAAAAGACCAAAAAGTCCACAAATGGGCTTTTAGTTGATTTCAAGGGTGAGTGGCCTTGTGGAATGAGTATCACAGCATAATAGGGAAGATTCAGGCTTAAATTCTGGTCTGGCATCTTTCTCTGGCATTTGTTGTTACACACTTCCAAAAACACTTCAGCCCAGTTTAAGGAGTACCCTATACGGTCACCGACGTATGAACAAAGATTAAAAATAAAATAAAAACTTCATGCATTCAAATCAAAAACAAATAAAAAAATCGATTAAAAGCTAGCAAAATGTATTCACTGCACAATTTGTTCATTTGTAAATTCCATCCTCTTGACATTTCAATAAGCAGGAAAAATGAAATGAAACATCACAGAATGAAACTTGTCAAATTTATTCACTCATCTAAGGGCTCTGTGAAGTTTCTCTATGGTTGTAGTTCACAAGAATTATACAGTATGATCCTTGTTCAGCTTTCTGAATGCTGGATCCATCCAAATAATAATGTTCTCAAAGACAAATTAAAATGTGATCTGAGGTCGATCCATTACCATAAATTGACCAAAAAAAACAGGCTGGTATGGTTTTCCGAATTTTACCGGTATTAGTGCCACAGCCCACAGGATTGTTCCCTATATAATACATTTTGCACCCCTTGATTCACCTTTTTCTTACAATCCATAAAAAAGACAACCATAGTGAACTTTGAAAATCTGAAGATAACATCCTGCTGGCTGGAAAATGAAACTTTTAACTGAAAATGACTTTCACATGGTAAAATACATCATCTGACCTCTTGA
This sequence comes from Scardinius erythrophthalmus, assembly GCF_964197995.2. Classification (NCBI taxonomy): domain Eukaryota; kingdom Metazoa; phylum Chordata; class Actinopteri; order Cypriniformes; family Leuciscidae; genus Scardinius; species Scardinius erythrophthalmus. Next base: position 24,519,372 of record NC_138241.1, read on the forward strand.
TCAGGACCCTGTGGAACATGGAAATTCAAAATAATACTGCCATGAAAAAGGGAGGAAAATCACCCTTTTGTTCTAGTATACATGCATTTTTCAACCTAAAATCATTTCAAGGTTATTCGTTACAATTCCTTTGTGTTCACCTTTTCTTCTGTAATCTGTAACAGAATCAGTGCACAATTGCTTTGCGCTCTCCTGACCCAATCTTACAAAGCTTCAAAGTTGTATTTTAAGAATGATTAAATCTAGCTAAAAGTGATGACTGACAGGATATGGATGAGGCAACTGAAAATTGTGTAAACTAGTTTAGGCTAATTGTATGTTACTCAAACCAGCCTTACTGTATGTTTAATATTTCTTAAGAATGTACCATGGAAAATAATCACAGGACCAATCCCATTCAGAAAAGACAACATAAGTTTATAACGAAAATCCCACATTGAAGGATATGCTTGATCTGTAATAAAAACCCAATTTGGACACTTTCAGTCATGGAGCTGTAAAAAGTCTTTAGCTGAAAAATAAACTGGGAGATGTGGGTGCAGGTAACATGTAAAAGTGTACACAGTTCTACCGTAACAACACAAAGCTGGTTGAAAAATGTCAAAATAGGATCATATTCTGATTAATATCAATATTCTTGTGCATGTAAATGCAGTCAAGAATAACAGAGATCAAACACAGACACAAAACTATCCACCAAACACGGCATATTCAAAGAGTGAGATCTTCATGTAATATTTTGCCATTTAAAGCTTTATAATTTGACATGTTTGAACATGTCACTTCCCAGCACTAGGTATTTTACATAATATTTGTTTCAGATGAGTTTAGGAAACTCATTTCAGTTTCTGAATACAGTATTATGATGGCTCCATCTTCTGCCGATCTCAAACCCAAGACATTACTAGAAACCTCTTCTCTTTTCATTTCTATCCACATCATACATCACCTTACATCATCCATCACCCTAATTTACATTACTTAATTAACCTTACTGGCCCAGCGGGAATGTAGATATTTCTTTATAGGGTAATATTTACATGTCGTACAGCTCAACACACTGGACCATTAATCTTTTACACAAAAACTTCTACACAATTAGATGTTTCTAAGTCAAATATTAATGCAGGCATTAAGCATTCATGTCTCCGAAACAAATTTGTTGTAATGGTTGAACAACAGTTCAGGGTGAATGATAATGTTTTTTCCCAGGATGTTTCTTAGGGGGCAGGAAAAGACACCAAACGGTAATGTTTAACCTCCACAGTAAAGAACATCCTGTCTTGCTTCATAATTAGAATAAAAGTGAGCCTGACGTGTGCTGCATCACTCCTCTCCCCTGCTCTCTGAACTTCTAATAAGTAGGAAAATAAACTGTCAGGTCTAAAGGATAGCTGGTTGACATATGCCAGCACAGTTGGTTTCTGCACATTTCGGGGGGCCATAATAAAGTTAGAGTGCCGCTAAACGAATCAGGAGAGTTAATGTATTACAAAGGGTTTTTTAAATGTAATTATCATCTAATTATGTTTTAAAAATATCAGCTAAAAATAAACAGGCCTGTTTACACCAGAATGTCAAATTTCACCCAGCAGGTAGAATGTATTTTATATATACTGTATATACTCCAGTGTTCAGTGTCACATGATTCTTCAGGGCTCAACACCAAGGATTTTGTCCACTGGCCCCGACTGTTTTTTGCATCTGTCAATTTAAGATAATGCATGGAACCAATACTGATGCTGTATAAATGCGTTCCCCCACCCCCCACCCCAAACTGTTTATGTTCGCTTGAAGGGATAGTTCACTTTGAAATTAAATTTTGGTATGTTTTAGCTTACCTCAAGGGCATCCAAGATGTAGGTGTCTTTTTTTCCGCAGTAGTTTCAATTTTGATATTTTTAGGTCAAACCGTTCGTGTCTCTCAGTCATTTGATGCAGGTCTGTGGACACTGTCTCAAAGAGCATGCACAGAGTCCAAATTAAAACAATTCCCCATCGTCCAAATTAAACAATTCCCCATCGTAAGTACACATTGATGGCCTAAGACACGAAACGAGCGGTTTGTGTGAGACATGAAAGCCTTTGACATGAAAAAGAACACAATTCAGTATTGCAGTATCAAGAATTCATAATAGAAAGTTTAAAAGAACAGCATTTATTTGAAATCTTTTGTAACATTATAAATGTCTTACTGTCACTTTTGATCAATTTAATACTTCCTTGCTGAATACGACCATTAATTTCTTCCAAAAACAAAAATCTTACTGACCCCCAACTATTGAATAATATATTGCACACACACACACACACACACACACACACACACACACAGAGAGAGAGAGAGAGAGAGAGAGAGAGAGAGAGAGAGAGAGAGAGAGAGAGAGAGAGAGAGAGAGAGAGAGAGAGAGAGAGAGAGAGAGAGAGAGAGAGAACCAAAGTGTTCCGATGTTCATACATTAATTTGAGAAAAGACTGACATACATGTATGCACATATTACAGACTGCAGACAGTTGGACTGTATTCATGCAGCTTTGGACATCTCAATAACTGTAACACAGAGACAAAAACACAAACATGCCTAAAATCATTCTGCCATGCTTTTTACCAAATCTCTTTTCTCCATTACAGTTTAAATGGCTCCCCAATCATAAGAAGATTCCTTAATTGAACTTTTGCCGGGGGGCTCATATTATGCATGAATAAGAAATTGAGTGTGTGGTTGTCATGCACTAAAAGGACAAAATGATGTCTGCTCCAGCTTTGCTCAGTCTCCTTTCACACAGCACTACAGATGAGCATTGAGAAGAGCACAGGGACAGAGACTGCAAGCTTTTAGATCCCACACATTTGCTTCACCTGTGTAAAGCCCCCAATATATTTAAAAATTAAATCACACGCTTAATCCATTTTCATTTGCCAAGTGCACATTAACATCTGCCATATGTTTAATATTGAGCAAACACATGCAAATTATTCCAGGAGCACAAGGACAAGTCCATTCGAATCTGCTGTCAGCCTTCTCCCATTCTCCCCAAAGAATAGTATTTCATCAAGTCCCCGAACACGCTCGCATGAGACTGCTACTCACTGGCTCTCAGAGCAAGTGTAAAGGCATCCCATTTTTAGAATGTGTTGCTGCAACAGCAAGAAGAAAAAGAAACCTGCCATCCAGCCAGAGAAACAAAGGCACTTGGGAACCCTTTGTTCCAGCTGGAGTTTCAGGCACAATCTATACAGTGCACTTCACTGTACGTATATCTCACAGCAAGCACAAGTTGCCTGTGCCAGTTATGCTACAGAGAAATCCAAGGAAAAATAAAAATCGTGGTAAAAATATCCTGGTGGAATTTATAAAGACAATACCTTTCATAAGTAATACTTGAAAATTCCTTCTATGAGGAAATGTATTCAAACACTGAAAAGAAATTGTAAAATGAAAAATTCTGAACTATTTTCAGCCACTCCATTATTCTTTCCACCAACTGCGAACCGCACAAGACTGGGGGATATTTTAGACTGCAAAGGATCTAAATCTACACTGGCTTCAAAAACCAACTTGGATAAAGGCACTGTTACTCATTGTTCCTTGATGCCTTCTTACCTCCAAATACTGCCTCCGAAGGCATCATTATTCAGTTTTCACAGCCAACCACTCCAGGAAGCCAACATGCTAAAGAATCATGATGCTGAGGCACAAATATACAGTGAGGTGGCTGGCAATCGTTTGTTCCATCAATAAGCCTGAGAGAAGGTATGAAAAATAAAAATAAAAACTTCTAGTAGAGTCACAATTCTAGTAGCTCACAGCTACACTACAGTAGGTCTTCCTGTGGCCTCCAATGCCTACAAACCATAAAAGAGACCTGGCACGTCCCTTATTGTTTAGAACAGGGAATCAAGCCATCTATCAATTTCAGCTGTGGAACAACATCAACATATTTATCAAAATATTAAGGTAGCTGGCATTAACCTATTAGCCTGCACATGATTACTCTGTGATAGAGAGCTGTGGCCTGATAAGGTTTCAAATGGGAAGCTGTTAGGAACAGCTGATCCTATCAACATACCCATTTTAAATAGCTCGCACTCATACATACTAATGTCCGGAAGATTGCGATAGTTAGTCTATCAATGTCTGTGACTATGCAATCTGCAGGTCATATTTATTCTGCAGGAGGACTAAATCAAGTTAAAAGGCTGCTTATGAAAGTAGAAACATATCATTAAACATTCATTTTATCTTTAGACACGTTCTCTGGCCTAATGATTTCATTTTGTCAGTACAAGGTTACTGCTAGATCACACATTTGATCAACTGTATTCATTATCAGTAATTTAAGACATCTGGAAGCATTTGACCTACGATAGACGTGTGCATTAAACCTCAAACAGAAATAGATTCACTTGAATATCCTGGTTAATTCGGACTGCAAAAATGTGCAGTTACTCTACAACCACTAAACTCAAAGCAATGGGTTATAAATCTCTGTTAGACAGACAGAAGCAAAAATGGTTTATAAATTGTTGGTTAACATAGTCCCATTAGCCTATGCTGGTAGATGTTGTAACTATACCATCTGGCATTAAAAAGCACCAAAAAAAATGCAAACTCATATAAACCCCAAATCACTTTAGTACATAGTGTACTTTTTGAGGGCTCTCGAAAGCATTCTTTGACATCACACCTTAAGATACTTTCTAGTGAAGGTCTTTGGGACTGTTTGTATTCTTGTTTGAGCAAAAAACGGATTCCAAATCTCGTACTACCACTCGTGATGCACCAGCCGAGCAACTGCCATTGAGATGAATAGAAATACTAACAGATACCTTTCTGTAGATATTATGTCGTTGGTAATGAAAGAGTATGTTTTATAAATGAAATATGACACTCATGCTGTTCTATATAAGATGTAGTGGAAGAATTTTCCCTATCAGGCACAGCAATCTTTAAGAGTCGTATATTACTGTTGTTTAAACCACAATTTAATCACTACAGTTGTGGAAAAGCATAATATAATATATGTACTGTAAAAACATTCTCTGATTTAAAAAATGTTTTTTGTACCACTTTTCATTTGAGTCACCATCTACCACAAACATCTATCCAGCAATGAATAACCAGCTGTTTAAATCAAATAAAAGCACTTTGATTTAAATATTTTGTTTTCATCTCCGTATTGAAAAGTTCTTAAGGGAGGAAACATTTCCGCAAAATCCTGCCTCATCTTTAAAGCCACCTTGTAATATCCATTCCTAAAATTAGTTGCTAAGCAGATTTTTTTTGTGCCTCACTTTTTGTCCCTATGAGGCAAAAGGCTCTATTTTAGAAAAACGGACTCTGAAGTGGATGCAGTAGCAGTCTGTCCTTTTCTAAAGTAAGTAGTTTGCATCAAGTCACCTCTATAAAAGCAATTCAGCAATGTGCTTTACAAGATCAAAATGACAGACTGGAATTTGAAGCATTCTCTTTGTTCCCCCAAGAGGAACAGCTTATTCCAGGTTAGTGGTTTTCTGAAGAGGACTGTCTAACCTGGAAATCAAAGCATCTGGACGGAGACGATGCATAAACTTTAAACAGTCTCCTTCAGTCACACTTCCCCTATCTCTCTGCAGTTTCTGAGACAAACCTGTCAACTTATATCACTTATAAGTCATGATATATTATGAACTTAAAGGGGTTATGACACATATTTTTTATTATTATAAAATGTTCCTTGAGGTTCATTTATAATGATAAGTTTGTGATGTAGCTACAGTCAGATCCAATACAATTGGCTTTGTCTTTCAACAAATGTTTCTTTGCGACCTTTTCATTATACTGTGCCTCGTTTAGAAAACAATCTGCAGTCAAGTCCTACGAACCAACATATAACCCTCCGACTCAATCCAGGACGCAATTAAAACGAAACCATCCACTTGTTCCTCATGTAGGTATCCCATCTGAAGTCTATACAGAGAGGCAAACGAGCCGTTTAAACAGGACGCGTCGAAGTGAACGTTTTTTTACTCTTCCATTTTCCCTGTTGTCAGCAGACACACGTGGAGTACGTCAGAAACTGAACGGGCACCTGTATACTGAATCCAGTGTAGACAGTCAGTTATTATAATGGGTTCTATTTGCTATTGACGCGATGCTCGTGCCAGGTGTCAGTTGCACATTGACTGAATGCCAGTGGACTTGGCCAATGGTACGATGATGTAAAACTATTTGTCAGTAGCCGCGTTTCCATTACCCTTCAAATTGCGCAAATTGAAATTGCGAATTGAAAATACGCTCAATGGAAACACGTCAATTTCGCAAAAACTCCCATTTATCGCAAAAAAGTTTTTGCGCTCGCATGAGGAGGTTTTTCAGGCAATTCAAAAAACGAAAAACGCAAAACGGCAATGGAAACAGTTTTTGCGCATTTACAGGTCACCTGACTTAGAAGGCGCGGTGTGTTTGGACAGAATAACGTCTAGTGCGGTACGTGGCTGTGATATATATAAACTTACCAACGTCCGTTGCCATGATTTTTGGAATGACTTATCGCGAGAGGAAAAAATGACATTTTAGTCGCATAACATCAGTTAATGGAAACGCGTCATTTCGCAATAGTTTTTTGTCGATATTTAGAAAAAAATCGCACCTAGTGACTTGACCTTTCTTTGCCCACGTCACATCACAGATCCCACAATATTAAAACGAGCCATTTTTGGAGCTTGATTTCATAAATGCATTTTTTTTATAATGAGTAGGACATTTTAACTACTGTATTAGATACCAATATACAGATTAACTGAAAAAAGTCATCCCCTATTGTGTGATCCACAGTTATATCTGTTGCAAGGCAAATGTGACCCTGGACCACAAAACCTTATGGGTAAATTTGTTTTAATTGAGATGTATACGTCATCTGAAAGCTGAATAAATAGGCTTTCCATTGATGTGTGGTTTGTTAGGATAGGACAATATTTGGCTGGAATCTGAGGGTGCAAACAAATCTAAATATTGAGAAAATGGCTTTTAAAGTTGTCCATTTCTGTTGGCGATTTGCTGCATCCACTCACAAAAATACATTTTTGATATATTGAAGGTAGAAATTTACAAAACATCTTCATGGATCATGATATTTTCTTAATATCCAAATGATTTATTTAATATTTACTTAAAATAAAATAAAAATCTATCATTTTGACCCATACAATGCGACTTATGACTGGTTTTGTGGTCCAGGGTCACAAATGATCTCCTGGATAACAGATTATCAGATTATCAAAAGCAGCCCTTTATCATCTCTTTTTTTTTTGTAGCTCTAAAAAACTACTTTTGCTTTGTTGCACTAAAATATATGCTGATAAGTATCAGTTCTTTTTTCACATTATATAAAAAATCTAAAATTAGCTATTCTAATCATTTGTACAAGTTCTTTCACAGTGAATATACTGCACTGGAATTGTGTCTTTTCAGAGAGGTCTAGACATTAGAGTTACACAGCAGGCACGGGCCATTAGCTAAAGTGCTTAGTCGTCAGTTGTTTCCAGGCCGCCTGGTGTTTAGGATAAGTTACGCTTGTATTGATCGCTGTTGTAATATTAATCACTTCCCTCTTAAAGGGTGTGACAAATTTTGTACCAAAATAACTAAGCTGTGAGAGACTCCTTGCCTGAACTTTTCTTAAACCCAGAAACTTTGAGAGTGAAAGTATTTGATATAAATTCCTTTAATATCCCAAAATGTACAGCTAACAGAAACAGTGCAGAGTTTTAAATCTTTAACAATGAACACAAGTTAAAATGTTCCCTGAGCATGGGCCAGAATCATTTCCTACCCATGTTCTGGTCAGCTGTACTGTTCTCTGGCCCTAAAGGTACATGCAGTGCCAAGAGGCTTGACTATCATTCGACATTCTGAAATAAATAAAATATGTGCTTGGGTAAATAAACACTGGCAGGCTACCAGTAGCTCAGCATGAAATTTAACGAACCACAAGGTTTGCCTTTTTAATCCTTGCCACTATTGAAACAGTCTTACTAATGTGCTACCAAGGTGAGAGATAATACAGTCTTTTTTATATATATGTATTTTGGAGTAAATAGCATACTTTATATTATGACGCAATTATATAACTCTGAACATGACAATAGCTAAATATAACAAAGATAATCAGATTCAAATAAATACACAAACTCTTTTTCTGCATGTCTTGGGGCAAAGCACTACAAATTAAGTCTTTTAAGACAGTGGGTGTCTACTTAGATTAAATATGACCCACAGAAGTCTATGTATCTTTACTAGACAGCCACTAATTACCATTAATTCCAGTTCAATAAGCCTTTTTGTGCAGAGGCTAAATATTCAGACTGAATAATGGTGACATAAGCTATATGTAGGCTTTCACAACCATGGCCAATTTAGTTCATTTGAAAGATAGCATACAAATGACTTATTATCCCTTTTGTGAAGAGACATCTTGATTTGTTTTTAAGATTACAGCTAATTATTTTGCACCATTTTGAGGTTGTTACTGGACACATTTGTTACAGAAACCCCAGGTAGCATTTCCCTTCTTGAGAGTGCACAGCCAGATTTAGTTTCCAATTCTTCAGAACCAGAATTATCAGCTCACTCTTTTTCTAACTATCAGATGGAATAGATTACTAGCCTGATCAAATTCATCTGACTGATATGAATAATCCTTTAGACAATGCCATATCATGAGCTTGAATAATGTTTTTTGTTTCTGAAAGAAGATGAATCTAACCTTCATGAATTAATACAACACAACAGATGCATGTGCTGCGAAACAAACTAAAGTTTAGAGTTTGAAAATATTTCCAGTTTCCTGATAACCTGGACCAGTTAAAACGGTTGTCGTTTAATTATATGCATGCTTATTCAACCGCACGCACCCCACTGTGCTCCCCTGCACTTGAGATAATCTGAGCCAGTGTGAGTACTTTGTAATAGCTGTAATTGCCTCTTAATTACTCTGCTTACTATCTGATGAGCTGTCAAGGACTGCTTTTATCTTACCCAACTATAATATTTTCAGATCATAGCAATGCTACCATGTTTGGTTGTCGTCATAACCTTACACTCATGAAAAATGGGGTTGGCAATGCAATATTTAAGCAACTTCCCTGTGCTGGACATTAAATCAATAGAGATAGGCTAACATTTGATCAACAGAGCAGCATATTTATAACCTAAGAAGTGAATTAAAGCCAGAAGCTACCCCAAGGAGAGTAAAACTTATTCTTTTTTCATACAAGTTCATAGTTTTTTCATAAGAGGAAAATTGGTTTTCAAACGTATCAGTAGCTAATGATCAGAGTTTTAAATAAAATTAGGCATAGCCAAATACAACGTTAACAACAACAAAATGCAGAGGTAATCATAAAAAAACAAAACGCAGGTTTGGGCGGTAGGCTACGTGCAAAGCATTAGGCTACAAGTCGATAATTTTGTGATTGTTTTGTATTTAATGTTTTGATCAAATTGTATTAAAGATGTGATGATTTTGGTCGAGACGAACATCCAAATTACTTTTACATTTAATAATTTAGCGCGTTTCATTAAAAAAAAATGCTTTAAAATATCAGACTTCCCTGAAAGTCATGTATATAATTAGCATATTGATTAGGCAATTAAATGAAGATGAGAGATAACATCCGATAAATTGTAAAAATAATTAGTATTAGGCTACATTAACACTGTTCGTGCATCATAAACCACAAAAAATATGAGGCGGTTGTTCTTCAGTTCATGCCGTTCAAAAAGTTAATGTGATTCAACGATGTGTCGCTTTCTATTTTAGACGTTTGCCTTTGCTTCATTTCTGTGATAAATTAAGAGGCGACACATCGTTGAAGCACATTAACTTTTTGAACGGCATGAACTGAAGAACAACCGCCTAATATATTTTGTGGTTTATGGTGCTTGAAAAGAGCGGTGTTGCTTCTAATTTCTGATCGAAGTTGAGCATAGCCTACCAATAACTGGAAAACACTAACCCTACACACACAAAATATTTATAAAGACCTGTCTGTGGACAATTCCCTTATTTTACTAACTAAATGATCACCTGAAAACATAAATGAAACACCTGACACGCCTGATTCATTCTTACATGGTTCAACAACGGGCGTCCATATGATTAATGAATATTGTATACGCGATAGCGACACAAACAATGTACAGCAGCGACACCACAGCAAACAGACACGAGCCTAAAAATGATGGCAGAAGAAGGCATAGTTTACCTTCTGCGAGAAGGCGCATCGCGTGCACGAACGACGTGTCCAAGCTCTCCTTCTCGGCAATGAGCTCTGGCAGGTACTTGTCTTGATCCATCACTGGATTCCTCTCCTGAACACCGCGAGTGCAGGTGAGACGACCACAGAGGTGAGTGATGGAATGGGTGTGTGGTTGTTGAGTTTAAATAGACTGCGTAATATCTGGGAGGGATCGTGTGGTTTTCGCGCACAGCGTGGAAGATATCAATGCAGTGTACCCATCTCCTCGAGTCTCTCATGTAAAACCTCCCACCTCAGACTCCGAATCTGTACTCTCACTCCGCCCATCTACATCTGGATTGGTCATGGCAGAGAGCAAACTGCATGCAAATGTCAGATATTGTGTATAGGATTGAATTTGGGGACATTCCGTAAACTAACCGCTGATCTGTCACCCCTGTCCATGGTTCTGAACACCTATCTTCTGTGCAAATCTGTTTTTTGTTTTGTTTTTTTTACTCTCCGCCAGTAGTTACATTGGATATCCTTTGCATATTTGCTTTGGAAAGACGTCAGACAACAAATGTATGTGAACAGGATATGCAAGTATTGGTATGATTTGGCTACTGAAATGATGGGAGATCATTCTTCATGCGGTTCATAGTAAAAAAAAAAGTGGTAAAAAAAAATGGGTTAATTGGACATGCAAAATAATAAATATCCACGACAAACATAAGTTTTCCATTGCAGACGGCAGAGATGGAAGGGAAATTTGGTAACGGCCATGAATACTAATCAGTGGATTTCCCATTTGCCTCAGTTTGCCAACATGGATTAAGCTGTTGTGACAGACAGTCACAGATAGTGCAAACACTCGCAAACACACACACTAACACTTAGCCAAGCAGCTAAGCACGTATGAGGGAGAAGGAGAGATAGCCACAGAGGAGAAGGGGAGAGAAGATGCAGAGAGAGAGAGAGAGAGAGAGGCAGTGAAAGGAGGAAGAGGGACAGGACCAGCTTGCCTAATTAATAACTGAATGGATTACAGTGCTGTTGGCAAACATCTGCACCCCAAGTGTCATATTTACTGTCTGCCTGTGAACTGTGAACATAATTACAGAATCCCGGTCCACACAGAGAGAGTGTTGAGCGGTAGTGCTACAAATAAAATAAAATAAAATAAAAACATTTGGAATAAGTAATCAAAAAGTAAACAATCAAAATGTCTCATGTGAATACTGATTTATCCAAAAATAATTCATAATATAAAATGGGTTTAAATAAAGCGTGCTCATGCATATACAAAATATTTTATGTATGCACAAATAATATGTCACACAAAACAAGCTATGCAAGCTGAAAAATATATGGTCACAAAAAATAAACAAATTATATATATAAATGAAAGTGTTTCTATATAGGGGCTATTTCTAACACCAAAGAGACACTTTCTGATTAGTTATACAACTATCAGGTACTTTTTTAAAACATTTTAAATGACAAAAATGCCTGCAGACGTTTTTAGATTCTCACATCTTAGTTTCCTCAAGTGACTTCCAATTCATGTATAGCTGACAGGTCCATGTTGTATTTTTCGATTTAACACTCCGGACGGAATCAGTTTGGCAATAGGATAATCAAATGGATTTGGGGGTTTTATATATTGATTCTGAGGGTAGTGAATGGGAAGGGATTAAGGAAAAAGAAATAAGGGTTTGGGGAGGATCAACACCTTCTATACATCACTCACCACCACTCAACATAATGAAACGCTTCTGAAGGGCAAAAGCCATCAATTGCTATGGCATACGCTTCTTTTGTCGCATTTCTACAAGATGAAAAAGAGTTTATTGCTTCATCAAAAGATTGTGATACATCAAAAGTCTTTCACTTAGGCTAATTTGTTGATTGTGTCCTCGTTTTTACAAAATGAGAGTCTTTATTTTGATATAGGCTGGAGAGAACATCAGTGGATGTCAATTTATGATGATATTGTGGTATTTATTATACAGCAGCACACCATCAATCATTTCCTAGCACTTTTATGTTCATACCAGACAGAAATAAATAAATAAATGAATGCTGCTAATATTGAACTGGCAACTGGTCAAGAAAATTATCTTTCTTTAATTGTTAGATTTTTTTACATTTTGCTTAGTTTTGTGTGTGATTATTGTTTTATTGTTGTTTTAAAAAAGCCTATCTGGGGCTGCAAATAAGCCTTTGGTTAGAAGCCTGTGTGTGGAGCATTGGCTGCTTGAAATTATAGCAACGTTTCTGTATTGTCCCTGTTAAATAAACAAATAAATAAATCAATTAAATTAAATACAATTAGAGCAACCTCTGTAGTTACACTTAAGACTTAAGGCAAAATTTACTCTTTTGCATCATGTATTCAACTAATAAGAATGGCTTTCTGCAGCACTCTAGTGGCCAAAAATAACACAACAGGAGATAATACATGCTTCTAAACTGGTTTTGCTTCAAGACCAGATTCTACATTGGATGAGCAGTGACTCAACACATCACCAAAAGTGTTAATCGTATAAAAGTAAATAAATAAAACATTTATAAAAAATAAAAAAAACTTGATATTATAAGGCCAAACATTATGCAAATGTATTAAACATGGCATAAGCTGAACAGAAACCTGCTCATTTTGGATTCTAATTATCACTTGAAATTCAGAGGTTTCATCCTGTTGGCAGACAATAATTTACAGCACAAAACAAACTCTGGCCAGCACACTATTTTGTTTTTGTTCCCTTCTGTGACTTTGCCTTGTGTATCGTCAACACTAGATGTGACAGTTTTTAATTGGCAAAGTGATGCATTTAACAAATATTAGCTTTCATAAATAATCTTTTAAAAACAAAATAAAAACATCAGTCATTAAAACTTTAGAGAATGCCTTTAATATTCAAAATATGACTGTCAACCATCAAATATGTCTCCTGTGTTGTTTTTCTGCCACTTTTTTCAGAAAAAAAAGAAAAAAACATTTAAACGATCCAGTCATTCATTATGGATTGATGACACATTAAGCACTGAAGGATAATTGAAGGAAAATACATGATGAATTGCAAGGCTGTGACAGCACCATGTGTTAGGAATAATCAATCTTTATTATATATAGTCAAAATAAGTAGAGCTATGGTACATTGCCTTTACACCTCAGAGCAAGCTCCCTAACACCTAAAAACAAATCACATTTAGTAGTGAGCTGCACTTTCATGAAGCACTTTTGTGCTTCTCAAACACTTGTGAGTGAATGTAACCAGCTTTGGTATTTTAGCAGAGTCTCAGATTGTGGAAATGCAATAGCCCACAGTGTGAATTATTAAGCAGCACTATTGGGAGAGAAATCGGGAGAGGGGAGGAAACGGGGTAATGGGATATTAAGTTTTGCTCAATTTGAGGATTAAGGGTTCACATGACATCTCAGGTCCTTGTGTCACATCAACCTCCTGCTTCTTCGCTTGAGATTTATGCATTTATTTATTTTTACAAGCTCTCTGCTTCACACAAAGCAATCCATTCTACCCAGATCCATGGAGAGAGCTATTGAGACAATGCTATAAACAGCATATGCTGGTAACTGTCTTAGTTTGTAGGACATTCTGTTTGCAGTATAAAACTTTGCTGCCACTGAAATTGATAGAGGTCAGGTGACAATCTTAATAGGAGCCAATGCAATCACACATTCATCAAATTCTAAAATGAAAATAAAATTTTGGTAAGAAAAGATCTCATGACAATCTAAAGACACAAGACCAATAAGTCAAGTTAAATATTATTTGTAGAGTTTGATTCATTCTAGTTTACTTCAAAGCTGCATATGGCCCTGTGAACCCTTTGGAGGTTTTCACAAGTAAAAATATAATTTTAATATAATAAAGGTTATGACCTAAAGCAAGCAAGAATTATATCAGAATTAACTGTATGCCTGATATTATAATTCCAAATGTATATTTTGCAAATGTTAATGTGCGGCCACATTTACCGTTATTTAGTGAAATTTCACGAGCCATTCCCATACGAATCTGCACAACCGTGAGTTTCGCGTGAGGACTCATGTTCAAGTTAGTCATGCACATTCACCGCACTGACCAACAACAAAAAAACGTGACTTCTGTGTGAGAGTTGCTTCATACATCTCTATGCAATTGTTTTGACAATGGACCTTATTTTTGTGATCGCATCTTTAGTCAAGTGGCTGTCTGGCTGATAAAACTCAAATTGATGCAGGGCTGCATTGTTAACTGAACACATTCAAGCACTGTTTTATCTATCAATTTTACTAAACCTTGTTTTCCCAGGTCAAAGCCTGTGGCAGTCAGGGGCCTAAAGGCACTGGTCATACTGGTTTTTCATTTACTTACAGCACAATATGTTAGGCCTAAATCGAGCACTAGAGCATGTGTGAGTGGTGGGCACAGTTGTTCGGTAGTGTTCATTTAAAGATTATGATTCATTAAGTCCAGCGTTCAGGCAAAACGTGTTAAGAAAATGTTAGGACAGCGCACACAGGCTTGTGATAGCGAAGGCCAGAGCAGATAATGGCTGGCACTGCCCCTGGCCATAAGAGTCCACGCAGCCAGCAGGGTTAAAAAGTGAGTCTGCAGTATCCTGACAAGCCCAAACCCTTTGTCATCCACAATAATTTCCCTTATAAAGGAAAGTTTAATAAGAGCCTCTGGGCAAAAGAAAAAAAGTGGATGTAAAAGACCTTACATTACTAATTGAAATAGCTTTTTTGACCCACAGGGCATCCTAATATGAGTAGTTATTACAGTTTGCCTATTCTACTGAGGGCGCTCTCCATGATCAATTAAGATTAATTCATTTTATTGCTCCTCAGGCTACTTGTAAACAGTGCTGGACGTGTCTTGTCTTTTGAGGACCACTACTGAGAAAAAGAAAAACAGTACCCCAATAGCTGAAAGTTTGCTGTCTATGAAACAATTTGTGTTTTCAAAGAGACCTAATCATCTGTCATGGAAAAAAAGATATACACTACCATTCAAATATTTAGTGCTGGTATGATTTTTTAATTTTTAAATAGAAATCTTTTGTAATATTATAAATGTCTTTACTGTCACTCTTGATCAATTTAATCCATCTTGATTTATTTATAAAAAAATCAAATAAAAACTTACCGACCCCAAACTTTTTAATTGTAGCATACAGTTTCAAAATGTAAATTTCCAATATAAAAATATTAAAACATAAAAGGACTGATAGCTTTATGAGTATATTTACAAAATTATATAGAAAAGCATTTCCTAATAATATTAGATGTTATAATTGAGGCTGTAATAGTTGTAAAAATGGTGATAAGCAGCACATCTCTTTAGTGTGGACACCTGTTAAGATGAATGCTAGAATTAATGATACAAGTGATTATAAAACGTAGATGAACTCCATCAGACCCTTCAGCTGAGGCTTCAGGCTTCATCATCACACTAGTCATAAGTACAGTTTGTGACATATTGGGTGCTACACATGGAATAATGCCCAGGGAAAATGACGAATGGACTATACTGTAAAATAACAGTGAAATTTACTGCACGAAGAGGTCGAAAAAATGATGAATGGACATAATCAATGCAACGACATTACAAATCACAGCAGCTTAAACCAATGGAGTCAAGAAGTGGTATACGGTCAGCCATTTTTCTCATTCGCTTGTGGTGGGGGGATCTAATACATTTAATTGCCACAAATGCACAACATACAGAATGTTTGTAGAAATATGTGGCATTGATTTTAAGAAACAAATGGTTCTAATGTACAAATGAAAGTGCAAGTGGAGGAGAGCAATGCATCACATAGTGTATCCCTCCACATACATCATAGTGCAAGTCATTGGGAGTGTCTGGCATTAGTTTTGCAGTGTGGCAGGAAAGGAAATGAGCTTTCTCAGGGACAAACAACAGCTAGTATTTCGCTACTCATTAGTCGCAAACCACATCTAAATAAAGAATCCATAGCTTAAGTGTTTGATCTCCCAGTTGTCTTCTTAAATGCATGAGCAATGCTCAGATCAATATGCAAGGCCCACTAGGAGAAATATGATACATTAATTCATCATTAACCCAATGAGATTGGGTTAATACCTGCCCTTTGGCTCTAAAATGCATTTTCTTTCATTTTTTTTTCTTCACTAGAGAAATCTGTCAAGCTCAATCTGAAAGACGTGAATTGCCTGATGATTCACTTCTAGACATGAAAAATAGATCACAATAATGTTTTCGTTTTCCCCATGCCACCGCTTGTAATGAACACATCTGTTCAACTCAGTCACCATTTGTTATCATACACAATAATCTTGGATTCTTGAAGAATATTTCAGTCAGTTAAGAAATGAGTTATGGTGCATATTGTATTGGTTGAGAGATTAAAACATTATATTGAGTTCTATTTAGTAAAATACTAAAATAGTTCACTCTTTACAATAAAATGACAGGATTAACCTATAGTGTAGACATTTTATCAAATCCAAATAATGCTGCAAGGGTAAATCAGGATATGCGGTAATATTTAAATATCTGATTTAAATATCAGATGAAAACATAATATTTCCTGCTGGACTAGATTTAACAGAAAAGACATCTGATATGAGGGAATAGTTATTTTCCTTACCAGACATATTTCCACTGTTCGTAACACAAACAGTTAACATTGTTTTATTCACTGGATATTTTTAAAATGCCTGATCTCTGGGTTATTTCCAGCCTCCTTGCATTATGTTAAAAAAAAATGGTCCTTTTTAAACTTATGTAGGCTACTTATGTCTACAACAAGTATGGTGTGCCTGTGCTAAATAGAAACTCACGAATTAACAGTATTAAATGGATAAATCATTTACACCAGCCCTTTAATGAATGTCTCAGACCAGACTTGGCCTTTGTCCACAATATTATATAACACAACAGCACAATAAAAGACAAGCAGATAACGTTAAATCTGTTTGGTCATCCTAAGAACAGATAATACAAAAGACTTGCAGCCAACGAAGACCCGAACAGTGAGTATACATTTAATTAAATGTTCAAATGTTCGTAGTCTGTAAAAAATATTTGACAGCGCCACACAATTAATTCAGATTAGCCAATAGCCTATTTGAAAGGAAACTGCCCAGAACCGGTCTTTTGTTATATAACGATTAAGCGGTAGTCTGCATTTATTTAGTTTTAATGTTTTAAAAACAGCGATTGTTGAACTTTAAAGTAGCCTACTGGCAATAATAAACGAGTGTAAATAAGTTTTGTTCTAGTTTGGTCTAGTTGAAAGAGCTTGACTGATTTAGCCTACAGTCAAATGAATTGAATGGATCTTTTGTTTGAGTAAAAGCTTTTATGAAAATACAGTAGCCCATAGTACAAAGATATAAGTAGCCTACATTTATCCTGCCCTACGAAGGCAAAACACAGTGTAGGCTAAAATAAAAAAAAGTGAAGAAAACAATTGCGGGGGAAAAAGTGACACTTTTAATCATTTTGACACATTTTTCACATATTGTCTAGTTGTCACAGAACATGTGAGAGAAACCTTTGGTCATAACTCATTTTAACCTGTTGTGCTTTGCCTTACATGAAAGTGCACGAGCTGCCAACTCTCACGCATTCACCGCGAGACTTTTCACACGCTCTCACGCCACACATCCATTTTCTCACACACAGAAATATCGCGAAGCAAAGAGGACACGGAGACCGACAGACTAGACAGAGCAGGTTACTTATTATGATATTAAAAAAATCAGCTCTCAGATTCTGTCAATTTTATTTAATAAATATCGTTTTGGCGCTTGAAAATGTGACGTGACCGATCCCTAGCGGCACCTACAACCGATCATCTCTAGCTAATAGTAAATAAACACGAATATATATGAACAATGTTGAAAGAAACAGTACAACTTACCAAAATGTATATTCCTCATACATAATATCGATCAATCAGTGTTCTTCAACTGCGGAAAGGGTCAGTAAAACAGCTGGAGAAAAATTATGTCACAAAACATTTACCTCAGCCAGGAAAGCTATTTAATCACCATACCATAGTAGTTGGCTAGGAAAAAAAAAAGCTATAGAGAGTATTTTGCTAAATATGTGTAGCCTGCTATATTACATATTTATTATATTTTTAAATAAAGTTGTTATTATAATAAAAACGCATTATATTTTAGTTATTTTTAACCTTAAATAATACCCAACCCTGTAGGCCTATGTTTAAAGCATTAGGTGAGTTTTTTTTTTCTTGAGAAAAATTAACGCCTACCTTGTTGTGTACCTAATATTTATCCAACTGAGTCAATATTAAATCAAATCACAAGAATTGAATTGAAATCGTGAAATTTGTGTCAAGCAATAATAAAAAACATATATAGCTTACCAGAAATTGTACCATATAAACATTGTAACATGTTATCACTAAACCTAATAAAATTCAGTTTAGTTACTAAAATGTTTTGACAGTCACAATACACTTATTGTGATGCAAGATACATTTTTTTACATCACCCACCCCCCTCCTCAAAAAAAAAAAGTTTTTGCTTTCTGTGTAAAGTACTGGCACTAAGTCCAGAGTGAGTTTAATAAGGTAAGAAGCAGATTTTTGTGCTGGGTTTTCAAAATTTATTGAGTTCTGAGCGTTCTCATAACTCTGTCCTCATTCGTTGTTTGAGCTGTTTAATATTAGGATTTTGTTTAAAATATTCTACCACAATATCAAGCCCCGCCCCCAGCACCTCCCAGCACCCCACTGATAAAACATGCTATGTGCTTACCTGTCCGCGACGGCCTTTTGCTTCAGACGAACTGAAAGAACGTCCGTTTTCCCTTCCATTTTGGCCTAAAACACTGTGTTCGTGATAATCCAGTTTGAAATGTTGACTAGAAACACGGCCTTCGCAACAGCCTCTGCCTACAACCCGCTGGATCCTGGAAACCCGTTTACTTTTTAAAGTCTTGCAACCGGGAACAATACAAATCGACACCATTATAACTACAAGTTTGCTAAAAAGCATTTCCTACTAAAGCAAGGCGGACTGCTAACGCTAGGCTTGTTCGACTTGAACCGGCGCTAAACAGACCGATCGGTGAATGACATCAAAATACCGCGAGAGCGAATAGAGAGCAGACGGCTCCTTATGCTTTTGAATTGCTCTCGCAGTATTTTGATGTCATAAACCGATCGGTCTCTGCAGGAAGGAATTTGGCACAACACCAGTTCAGCAGACAGGTGGGAGGGGCTTTGGGCGGCAACATTCCCAGTGCAATATGGGTGTTGAAGTTTTCAACAGCCTTTTTTTCTCTGTAGCACCAAATACATTTTTTTCACCTTTCAACTGTATAGGCAGCCACCCATTTTTGTGGTGGTGGGGGGACCAAAGTTTCTTTATTTTATTATTATTATTATTATTTTAAAATGCGGGAGGGGGGATGTTATTAGTCTTTTTATTATAGGCCTTATTAAAGGGTTAAAGGGGTGGTATAATCCGTTTTTCACAAGATGTAAAATAAATCTCTGATGTCCACGGAGTGTGTATGTGAAGTTTTAGCTCAAAATACACCGCATATATTTTTATTTAGCATGTTAAAGTTGTCACTTTTTGAGGGTGAGCAAAAACGCACAGTTTTTGTGTCTGTCCCTTTAAATGCAAATGAGCTGCTGCTCCCAGCACTGAGGGCGGAGGGCACTTCATCAGCTTGTGTCCTTTTACCTCACACAGACATGCACTGAACAAACAATGTTCTCAATGCTCGAGTTCATGTGTAGAGCCCCTGGTGATACTTCCAGCAAAGTTTCATGTTGTGTCGAACCTTCTTAGTGTTTTAAAAATAGCGATTTTTGATGCTATCATAAAAATGCCCCATTCTCAAGGCATTTAACCTAAAACGAAAATACGGTCAAACTTAAAAGTGTCGTTTCCATTCTAATTATGCTTTTAAACGAACGTTTGCCTCAAGTAGATTAACAAAAAGACCCTAGGTTGCATTTTGGCGAGAGTTACCCTTTAATTATGCACTAAATTTGCTGACCAGACCAGAGCCAGTTGTGATTTTGTGCTAATAATAAAATAAAATATTAGAAGAATTAATATTTTCTTCCACATTCGTCAATTAAGTCTATAAGAGTGTTGTAACTGTTTTTCAATGGCTCTGGGCTAGGCAAGCACAGCAATACACCCATAACAAAAACCACACATGAATATTATATCTTGTAAGTTATTTTATTTTCATTATTTTTCCAGTATTTACCGCCAAAATGGCAAACAGCCCTAAACATTTTTATTTTATTTTATTTATGTTTATTTTAGTTAACTTTTTTTTTATAGTGTGCTGCAACTGTTTCTATTAACCCATTTAAACCCGCTGCCGCTGGTCATAATTGTGACCACAATTTTTCCTTGCATATTTTAGTGTAAAATTGAAAAGCACATTCATATATAATGAAAATGTAAGATGTCTATATGAGTTTATGGCAGGTCTAACATGATTGGATTGTTTGGTTATGTGACCACACACATATATTTCCTGGTGCTGCCATCTTAACGGAAGGATGACATCAAAGCTCAGAAAGGACAGGTAAGAATACTAACCAAAACTCACAATTCAAACAAGAAATATCTCAAAAAAACTTGCTGCTTCATCATCTTTATTGCCATCTTCAGATGCTACTACTGCCACCATGCCAGTGCCCTTGGCAGAAAACATCCCTGAACCTTCCTGCGGCGACCAACCAAAACTCACAATCCGAACAAGAATTGTGCCCTTGGCAGAAAGCACCCCTGCTCAGCTGATTAAAAGTTAATTTTTTTTTTTTTTTTTTTATGTTTCCTACCATAGGCTCATATTTAATCATTTGTTTATTTATTGTCATTTGTTTATTTATTTGTTTTAATTTATTATTTTATTTCTGTAAGGTTTTTTCATTTTGTAATTTGAAGTATTTTGTGTCATTTATGATTACATTCTAAGCAATTTCCTATAATTTATTATTTTATCATAATTTTATTAAAATATTTGTGCCATGCTGCTGCATAGGATTGCTATTTTGTCATTTTTGAAACTGAGCCAGATAATGTTTGCCTATTTGTTAATCAAATAAAACACTTCAACAATTTAATCCAGTCTTTAAACTAATTTCTGGAGATTTTTTTTATTTATTATATATATACGCCATAGACTCCCTGTGCTCTACCACCGGTAACAATTGTGACCAGAGATAAAACTCATTTTTTCATTATTGACATTGATTGTTTAATATACTTATAAATATATGTCATCTCTGGGAAAAAAATTGTGATTAAATTGGTTAAAATAGGTGAAAATTTTATTTTATTAAAAAAAATATACTAAGCATTCAGAATCTTTATGCATTTTTCCATTCTGATGACAGTGATGGTTGTGGCATTTTGGCAAAGACCCTGGTTATCATGGTACATTTTTGTAGTGGTGTTCATTTCAGTCATGGTGTGGTTTTGGTTAGTAGAACATGTGAAAGTTGTTTCAGGTAAACCAAATGGAATTGCTCCTTTCATCTCACAGAGTCCTCACTTTAATAGAGCTTGAGTAAACATGACAGGAGCCTGAGAACCTGGTTCCTGTAAACAACCCCAGACACCCTTCTCATGGAGATGAGCTGTGAAAGTTGCATTTACCCACTCTGTCAGTGTTCATCTGAATAAATTACACAGCTTAGTAAAGTTCAAGGGCAATATATTAAAATGTTAGCTCTCAGTAATATCCTCTCTCCTGACACCACACACGTTTGTTTCCTTTGGGCTAGAGGAAGACCGAGGATGAAGACTGTGATTGTGGTGCACGGTGGCGCGTGGGCCATCCCGGATGAGTTAGCCGAAGCATCCGTGGCTGGAGTCAAGAATGCTGTGCGGGCAGGGGATACTGTTCTGAAGAATGGGGGGAGTGCACTTGATGCTGTAGAAAAAGCTGTGAGGTCTTTGGAAGATGACCCAACGTTTGATGCAGGTATACATATACACACAATGCCCGGCCCAAAAAAAGTCACTAAGTATTTTGATTTAAAGTGTATGACTGGATCATTATTGCAGTGATTATTATGTTTCTAGCATGTTATATGTGTGGCAACAGTCCTTCTGACCCTAACTGATGGAGAGTATAGCTTTTCATTTCTTAAACAGCCATGTAGGAAGACACATCATGGCCATATTCCAAGATGACAATATCAAGATTCCTCAGGCTCAAATTGTGAAAGAATGGTTGGAAGGGAGCATGAAGAATAATTTTCACACGTGAATTGGCACCTCTGGGTCCAGACCTTAAATTCATTGAAAGTATTTGAGATGTGCTAGAGTAGACTTTACAGAGTGCTTGACTCTTGCGTCGTCAATACAAATTCTTGATCAAAAATTGATGCACCTCTTTTATTTCCATCAAGAATTTTTGGTTACACACACAAACATTTGTAATACTACAATTTTTTTTAATGTTGTTGAAAGAAGCATCTTCTGCTCACCACCAAGGCTGCATTTATTGGATAAAAAATACAATAAAACAGTAATATTGTGAAATATTAATACAATTTAAAATGTGTTTTCTATTTTTATTCAAATGTAATTATTCATGTGATGGCAAAGCTGAATTTTCAGCATCATTACTCAAGTCTCAGTGTCACATGATCCTTCAGAAATCATTCTATATGCTGATTTGGTGACATTCATATGTGTGGGATAAGTAAGATTTAAAAAAGATATTCAAAATAAATAGATAAGAAATTAATACTTTTATTCAGCAAGGATGCATTAAATTGATCAAAAGGGACATTAAAGACATTTGTAATGTTACAAAAGATTTCTATTTCATATAAAAGCTGTACTTTTTTTCAATTCATCAAAAGAAAATCCTGAAAATGTTTCTTAATACATTTAAATTAAAAAAAATATTAAGCAGCACAACTGTTTTCAGCATTGATAATAATAAGAAATGTTTCTTGAGCATCAAATCAGTATATTAGAATGATTTCTGAAGGATCATGTGAGACTGAAGACTGGAGGAATGATGCTGAAAATTCAGCTTTGATACCATAGGAGTAAATGACAGAGAACACAATATTTCACAATAGTATTTACTGTATTTGTATTCAAATAAATTCAGTATTTGTGAACATAAGAGACTTCTTTCAAAAACATTATTCCAAACTGGTAGTGTTTTTGTTTTATTTTTTACCTTGACTGACTTTTTCTATTCAAGACTTCAAGCAGAGGAAGTACAGATTCAGTAGTTTGTGAGAGACTTCATCTTGGCTCTGAATGGGACAGTATTTCAGCACATACCCTTGACACTTTGTTAATAATCACCTCGAGAGTAAGGTGAGAGGTTCTCCAATAATTATCAGATTACAAGGAGGAAAGCGAGGTAAAACAAGACACTTCATTAACACACCCGGCCTGTCGGTGCCAATCTCATTTGTGATGGCTAACTGCCACCATGAGTGAAATGGCTAATCCTCCTCATATCAGAGCTGCACATTCAGCGGCTCATCAGGATCATTTTATACACTGGGGTAGCCAGAAGCACAATCTGATCAATAGATGACTAATGCAATCCTCTTTAGAGAACTGAGAGCTAGACATAAGAGTGGATAACAGTCTGGAGTATGTCAGGGTGCCATGACAGAGATAAGAATGAGATATGTGTGTGAGAATGAGATCATGTTGAATTAAACAGGGGTATCCAATCTTGCTCTTTGACTGTCCTGCAGAGTTCAGCTCCAACCCCAATGAAACACACATAAAACAGGTAATCAAGCTCTTCCTGGGCATACTAGAAACTTCTAAGAAGTTGTGTTGAGGCAAGTTGGAGCTAAACTCTGCAGGACAGTGGAAAAAAAAACATTCACACAAAGTCAAAAGGTTATTTTTTACAAAGATCATACTTAATATTTTCTTTAGACATATATCCATTTTTTTTTGAATAAAATATTATTTAATGTAGGTCAATATAATATTTTTCTTGGCTTTTAAAAAAATATTTTCACCATAAACAAATGCTAAATCACCTTAAAGGTGACATATCATGAACATCTGAATTTTTCCGTGTTTAAGTGCTATAATTGAGTCCCCTGTGCATCTACCAACCCAGAAAATGTGAAAAGTGACAACCCAATGAACCCAGTAACTTTGTTTTGGTAAGCCTTTCTCTGCAAGCATGTCAAAAAATAAGCCGATCAGATTTTCCTCCCCTTCTGACGTAGGAATGGGATCTTATTATAATATTATTGCCCCTTAATCTACTACGTTTGTTCTACGTTTCCAACCACGGCGCCGTCATTTGGTTTTTGCATGCAAACTGTTCTGCAGCTCATTTGCATTTAAAGGGACACACAAAAACGGCGCGTTTTTGCTCACACCCAAAAAGGGGCAAATTTGACAAGCTATAATAAATGATCTGGTGGGTATTTTGTGCTGAAATTTGAGCTGAAACATCTTGTGAAAAGGGGCATAATATGTCACCGTTAATGTTTATTGTGATGTCTTTTAAAAAATGCATATTTTCTGATCTAGGCCTTTCTATCACTCTTTACGGGAAATGTGGTCTTTTCAGATATGTGGACTTCATGATGGGACTGTAAAATGTTTCATGTACAGGTCATGGTGCAGTGCTGAATTCTGATGGAGAGGTGGAGCTGGACAGTATCATCATGGATGGGGAAACACTTGCCGCTGGAGCTGTGGCCTGTGTTAGAAACATTGCTAATCCTGTTAGTCTTGCTCGTGCTGTGATGGAAAAGGTATGTTTTCTTCTCAAAATGCTTCGCTTCACAATTTGTCATTAACTATTACAGCAAATCTCAAATTCAAATATTACTTAATTTGAGTACAGTGTTCTCCTTGGTGAATATCTCTCCTCCAACCCATTTAATTCAAGCCATTTTTCTGGATACAAAAGTGAATATTTTACTGAAATGTTTGGGATGTGATACAAAAACTAAATTTCACACACATTCAGTACATTTCTATATACGGCACTGCAATACATAATTTCAAATTCAACAACCATTTCTCAATCATTAAGGCTTGTTTCATTTAGGGTTTTTTCTATTTTTTTCTGTCATAAAGACTTGTCCAACTCACTAATTCTCCAGTGTATAAGAATATCACATAGTTGCTATAAAATATGTCCGGTATACATCTGAAATTGGAATTCAAAATTATTAAGGTTAAGGAAATGATCTGAGTGCTAGTTCTTAATGCCTGCCCTTATCAAGGAGGTCTATATGTGGATCACTTTGAAGATTATTGTGAAACTCAGAATTGGGCGATTTGAATTGGACCCAATTTTTTATATTCTTGTAAAAGGATATTAGGAAAATTAGCCATAGTGTTGACTTCAAAGGTGAAATTATATGACACCATAAATTCAGGATTTTCCAATGACTGCAAAGCTTTCATTGGTCATTTCATCAGCAGCTTTGTAATGACAGGCAGGCTCAAAGGGAAATAAATGCTAGATGATTTTCTGATTGATTTCAATCAGTGCTCTTTGTAATGACATAGCAGTCTTATACAATGATTTATCTCCACATGTCTAAAAGACAAAAGCCTAGCCAGGATTTTTCTACTTATTTCTCAGGTTTAGAAGGTAGGTTTATTTTTAAAAATTAATGTAGGCACGAACCTTAAAATCTTAGCTACAAACATATAAATCCTATGTTAAACATTGAACAGCTATTATTGCCCAAATAAGGAATAGGTTATTGAACATTAACCTACTACTGCCTACTACAAACTTTACCGGCCAAAAGTCGACTACAACCTTAATACAGATATGAGCAAGACACCTTTATTCACTCTGTTTTAAGATCAGCTTAAGAGAGAAAGCAAACTGCAGTAAAACATAAATGGCGATTAGCAACGTTAGCCATTTTAGACTTCCACCAGATTTAGCTGAATTAAGGACTGTTCACATTGATAACTATAAAGATAATGGTATATAATGATAACTATATTAGCATGCACACCAACAGATGATAATGTTCAGTTTATTATAAGTGCACACTGATTGGATTCTGATTGGCTGTCAATTTTTTTTATCCTTCATCAGCTAGAAAAAAAAAATAAAATTCTAAAAGTGATTCCAACGATATCGTTCCACTGTGTGGAAATTGCTGTAGCTGTGGTGTGGACTTCTTTATTCGCATACATTTATTAAAACTTTATTGTAAAAAAATATTGTTAGTTATCATTCTTGGTGTTAAAGTAGGCATTAAATGAAAAAATGTAGGGCGGACTTGATTTTGTCCATTGCTTTGATCGTTGGATGGTTGTGGTTTGCTATTGCTGTGATATCATGTGAGCGACAGGTTGTCCCGCCCTCACGCCAGTAAACACATCATCAGAAAAAAGATGACTTTGCAAGAGCGGGGAACTTATTTTGATTAAGACTACGAGGGCCCATGAATTAAAAAAATAATAATGATGTGCACGGATAAATCATTTATAGTAGGCTAAATACTGCAATATTAAAATTTTTTAAAAAAATGATGTCCATTTTTATTTCATGGTGACTTAAACAGGCATTCAGACACCAAGTGGAGCAAAAGCTGCGGTAAAACTCGCTGTGAACACAAAATGTTTAGCAAAAATCGCCCCAAAAGGCCTCTGATTGGCTAAACAATAACAACAAAAACAACAAAAAATCTTTATTTAACTTAACAGAGAATGAGGCTGTCACTGAGATCGGCCTGATATCCCAGGTCAGTTATTTCAGAGATATCCAGGAGGTAGGATTGTTTTCTGCATACCATTTCATAAAGAAATCTTTTACAGCACATTTAACAGCATTAGATTTAAATAATGATCCACACAAAGAAAAAAATATGAATAACCACATAGCTTCGGTCATAATCTTTTAGATTGTAGACAGCCTTTATATACAAATGATATATGATAGGAGATATGCTATATCAAATAATTATTATGTCCAAGAGATTTTCCCTTTCACTGAGTTCACCTTGCAAGGCGTTGGACATGGAGGAAACAAAACCCAAAGAGAATACATGATAATCGATTAGCTGCAGCACCTGTCTTGACTGCCCCAAAAGACCTTGGCCTTACAGTGGATTGGCAGATCTCCTTAATAGCCAGTATTAAAAATTCATCAGGTCTTGATCAATGCTGCGATCAAGCTTCACTGACCTCATGCTCTTGCTTTGCAATCTAGTATTTGACAAAGAAAAATGACATTAATAACGTGTTAATATTTAAAAGTTTCCTAAGTCAGAGTTATGGTTTAATCCATTGTGATGTTGTACAGAAAGTTACACAGAGAAATAAAATTGCATTATTATTGAGACAGCAGGGTATTGTCTCAATATATTATAGCAGTTCCACATGGAGATGTGCACAGTAAATATGGAAAAGTGTACAGGTTGTAGTGCATTTTATGCTGTGATCATATCACCATGGTAAATCATTTTTGTTGTGGTGTTTATGTGGGAGATTAACACATGATGGCACACCCAAGGAAATCAGAATACAACAGAAAGACTGATTTAGTCAGCACAAAGAACTAACCATGTCAAAACATGTCACACCATGTCAAACAAGGCTAAACTCAATTTGTATCATGTGCATTAAGGCACTTCTGGACACTTACTATAGAGATGTTTTGTAGGTCAACCCTAAGGGTAATTTTCCTTGGGTTTCCTCTGGAATACTGAATGGAATTTTAGACTCAATTATGCCTTCAAAACATGATTTATGAGTCAAATAAGGTGCATGGTTACATTATATGATGACAAGACTTCGACATGAAAGTTACATTATATGACAATGTTACTTCTTATGACAAGAAGCCCTGTTCTACAACATAAGTCATACCTTAAACATGAATTTTTTATAGAGAACCCATAAATTGAAAAAGCTAGTATGTAAGCTGCTTTCTAAGTCATGACTTATTGAATACTCTTTAGAGGTCCGAGTCTCTATTCCAGTGGTTCTCAACTCTGGCCCTCGAGGTCCACTTTCCTGCAGAGTTTATCTCTAACCCTAATCAAATACACATGAACAAGCTAATCAAGGTCTTCAGGATTACAGATAGCTACAGGCTGATGAGTTCAGTCGAGGTTTGATCTAAACTCTGCAGGAAAGTGTATCTCAAGAACCCCTGCTCTACTGTTTCAACTGAGAATAATAACCCAGCAGCTGTTTATGAGCAGAAGCTTTTAAAAACTCATGGCTTCCCCGACACCAAGATTTAAACTAAAAAATGAATCATTGTCTATCCAACTGAGATTTAAGTAAGGAGATAAAGGTTAGGATCATGAATCTTCAGTAATATAGCACACTATAAGTGCATATTAGCACCATTTGTTGTATGCTTTTGGGATCTGATGCAGCATTTGGACCCAGAAATGGTGACATGTGATGTCAGACTTAACTGGATTGGTTAAAGTAAACATTTAGACTACTAATTATCTTTTTGAAACTTTTTTTTGTGCTTTTTATTCAGACAGATCATGTCATGTTGACAGACAGAGGCGCGAGCATGTTTGCAGAGCGCATTGGTACTCCAGTAGCTCATGATTTGGTGACTGAGCCAGAACGTAAAGAGTGGGAACACGGCAAAAGCTATAACGCCGGAGTCAAAATGCTTTTCAACACACAATGGTGGGTAATTTCATGTTTGTTGCCAAATTTAGTCGTTTTTCCCCCCTCTTAATGCACCAAAATGTTTTTAATTTTAATTTTGATGTCCATATAGTTACAAAGTGGTCACATAAAAGGTCTGTTTTCCATGGTCAGTAATGTATCAATGAATGAAGCTCTGCTCACAGAGCAGTCACTTTCAAACCACAGCAGCTTTATTTTGGTAATAATATTTAAATCTATAAAATTCTACATAGCATTTCAACCTATAACATTTTTATCTCACAATTCTGACTTTTTTTTCCGCACAATTGCAAGTTTATATCTCCCAATTCAGACTTTAAAACTCACAATTGAGAATTACATCTCAAATATGAAAAATAGTCAGAATTGCAGGAGAATTTGCTGCCACCATATAAAACTTCATCACTGTTTGCAAACACGCAAATGGTCTATTGGCAACAGCATCTTTGGAAAGAAGTGTTTTGTGTGCTTGGAGAGAAAGATAAAATGACTGTTTCTCTTGAATGATTCCTCTCTTGAAAACACTAAAATTAGCATGAAACGAAAGTTGCGATAGTCTTTTCTTTCCTATTTTGAAACTGCTTCTCAAACAAGAAAACGTGGTTTTGTCTAACAGGAGTCGATTGGATAGTTGAGTGACAGGTTGTCCCGCCCTCGTGCCAGTAAGCACATCATCACAGAAGAGATGAGATGTTGTTGCAGGAAGGAGGGGAAGTTTTTAGGATCACAAGGGCATATGAATTAAAAAAATAATGATGTGCATGGATACATAATGTATAATAAATCCTGCAATATTCCATGAAAAAAAATAAGAATAGTAGATTTTGATTTCATGGTGATTTTGAATGATGATTCACGAGTTCGCCTGCCCATCCAGTCTTAATAGTTAATGGTAAACGAACTTGACTTGCTGTCCAATTTACCTAATTTTGTGACCAATTTGCATGAATATATTGTGGAATGAATACTGTGATAAATCATTATCTACCCTCTTTATTCTTTTATCTTTATTTTATTATACTGATTCTAATGATGTCTTGATATATAACATTCTTAATTGTTTAGTTTTAAAGGGACAGTGGTTTTCCTTGGCATTGAGGCCATGAGTTGATAATGGCAGCATATTCTCATGCTGCACAGAGCTCAGGTCATTCACTGAGGCCTTCAGGCAGTGCAGATAGAGCTGTGTGGGCTCCAGCAAAGCAGCCTTACCTGCCACCTCCACTTCCCCAGGCTGAGTGTTGAGAAGTAGTGGAGTCAGGGCCATGCCGTGGTGTAACCTCAGCCCCTGAGGGAGTCTGTAAAAATAGTGCTGTGGAGGTGCTAAGTGACAGTTGGCTGAGCTACTGCCTTTCATCCCACCCCGCTGTGGCTTCATTATTGATAGCCTCCCTCTACTCGCCCTGTACCACCATCACTGGGCTTTTTAACATACAGGCCCTAGAATTCAATTACCCTCCACCTTTATTTAGGATTACACACCTCTGCCCTGCTGGTTTGACCAGGCTTTTATAAAACCACAGATGTGCCAATACGTATTATTCACGCCATGGTGGTGGTTACAAATGTAAATTTTTTTTGCAAATTTCTGTACTTAAAGGTAGGGTAGGCACTTTTGGAGAGGCTAGTAATAGCAAGCTAGCTTTGAAAACAGAAGATCCCGCCCTCCCTTCAAAGCGTTCTCCAAGGCAACACCGCAAAAAACATTAACGCATTCTGCAAAGTGTCACGAGAGACAGCGTTAAATTACCTCATGTCTCAAAGCACATAACATTACAATAATAATGAATGTAAACCAGGCTTGTGCAAAATTCAGAATTTCAGAATTGGTCTCCATTCAATTCATGAATTGGAATTTGAATTGAATTTACTCCGCCCCACAGGACGTTGAATTGAATTTGAATTGGAATGACAGGAAGTGGAATTAAATTCACGGCAATTCAAAGAAATTCCACACAGTCACACAACAGAAAGAATGTGTTGAGTCTCGCATGCATTCAGTGTTAGGAAGGTTACTTTGGAAATGTTATTGCTTACTGTTATTGGTTAGTTACCCATTATAAATGTGGTTTGGATTACTTTATTTGGATAACTTTATAAATGCAAAGCAATTTCGTTTTAAGTTGATTAGTAACTAATTGAATTAAACATTTTACCTCAGTAATACAACTAAATACAATTACATTAATTTTGTAAATGAGAAACAGAAATTTCATTTCACGTAACTATTTACTCCTCAACCCTGCATACATTTTGTTCTAAAATAGATATTAGATAGATTTTCTTGAAATAAAGTACCCCCTCAATGTTGTTTAAATAGTTTTGTTCCAATGTCATTTTCATTTCAAAGTAATCACACAAACACAAAGTTGTTGTAAATGCAGTTATCATTTATTCCAATGCAAAATATTAATGAAATCCTTATTTTCAACAGTACAGAGAGGGAGGAGACCATTTGCAATATATGTAACAACACTGTGAGTAAGAGCAACTTGTCGTCTATTAGTTGATGACCACTTAGAGCTGGAACTGGCTGTTTCAGAAGGATTACCATGATCTCCATTCTGGTTTGGCTGGATTGTGTAATCGCTGGTTTCACAGTACATCAAGATTTCCTGATGTTTCTTCTGTAGGAAAAAAAGTACCTCAATGTATATTACTCTTTAAGAGAACAAATATTTCTATTAATTCCACAATTGACAATAATTGTTTTCTTGATTTACAATAAGTAATAAGTAAAAAGTGTGCTTGCATGCTTTTAAACACATATGATATCCAGTGTTGGGAGTAACTCCTTACAAGGAGTAATGCCATAATAATATAATCATATTTGGCTGTAACTGAGTAATGTAGCACATTAATATTACTGTTACTGTTGTGTTGTGAGTTAAAGGTGTGTATAACCCTTTATGAGCTATATGCCAGGCTCTTGCTGTGTTGCACTACAGTAATGTAATGAGTAGAGTAATGAGTTACTATCCATAGAGAATAACAAGTAAGGTAATGCATCATGGTATTTTTAAAAGTGAATAATGTGTATTACACGTTCTTGAGTAGTGACCCCAACACTAGTTATATCAAATATCAGTTGCATAATACCATGAAGAGATGGTTTTCAAAATAGAAGACTGTCTGTCTGTTAACTTTTACTTGTAGATGCCTTTTGAAATTTGAAGTAGCCTTGACAGAGCCACAGACTGGAGCACTGCAGTGCTTATATGGCTCTGTGGTTTCCAGGTGTTCTTGATGGAATTGGTTCTTCAAAATGAGCTAGTACAGATGACCTTTTATGCCTGCTATTATTTTCCATGTCGCTGTTGTTACAGGTGTCAAATCTATCAACCTTTGTATTCTGAAGTTGTAAGGGACTTCTGAAACTTAAAAAGTCCAGTGTTGCCCATCAAATTGTGCTTTCAAACAAATGTCTACCTGAAATTGTTTAGCAGCCATTTTAAATACTTGGTTAAAGTAAAGCATTCTGGGAAATGGAGTCAAGTTCCATCATGTTCCACAAAATTACAATTACAATAAATCAAACTTAATTATTTGTTCTGTGACTAGAGCTTTTAACATTTATTGCTGGGGGAAAACATATCCTTTTAATGTAATCTGTACAAGTAGTTCAAACTAATATCATTTATAATGCAATCATATCTGACATATACTGTAAAGCTTCATTGTTAAACACTTCACTTAAAATATGTATATGAATTTCTTTGAATTTTTATTGAATTGCAATTCTGCTTCCTTTAATTCAAATTCGAATTGTAATTCTAGATCCTGTTTTTGACATCAATTCAAATTCAATTCAAATTCAAGAATTGAATTGGAATTAAGGAGTCATTCTGAATTCAATTCTGAATTGTGCACAAGCCTGATGTAAACAACATACAGAGCTTTACCTGACTGCTTCAGATTCATTCGGCGTTGATGTGATGGCATAGAAACGCAAAATCTGAGTCTGAGGACATGAACAGCTCCGAGTAGAACATCATGATGGGTTGCCATCTTGTAATTGTGGTTATGACATGGCATGAACAGCATAAGCTCGTTGTTTTGGTTTGTTAATTTGGCCCCGCCCCAAACTCGCGCTATTGGCTGAGCCAGTGTTGCTATGCTGTGCTGGGGTGATTAGTATTCTCATACAAACAGCAGATCATAATAGAGTAATGCAGGTATGGCGTCACTTTGTAGGCCAATCGGCAATAGGATTTTCCCATAGGCTTTTGGATTATCGTTAAAAACAAGCTTTGTGATCAACAAAAGTTTATGATACTTGCACGTTTTGTCCATCAAGATAATTATCACAGATGAGCACAACTTTGATGAATTCTGAAGCCTATGTTCAGTCGCCAGAAGTAAAAAGCTAAAGGTAGGGTATAAACAAACTACACCACGGTCCCACAACTTCAACGTCACCATCACTAAGCTCTAAAAACATTTTCCCAGAACTTTTGAGTTAGAATCGTTTGTAAGAGCACAATTATAAGCATAACGATGCTGTTAAAGCAGACTGAGCTTACCTTTTCGGCGTGATGGCATTTAAAGGGGGGGTGAAATGCTCATTTTCACTCAATCTCCTGTTAATCTTGAGTACCTAGAGTAATATTGCATCCTTCATATCTCCAAAAAGTCTTTTGTTTTATTATATTTTTAATTGAAAGATAGGCTGTACCGAGTCTTTCCGGAAAAAAACGAGCGGCTGGGGGCGGGCCGTGTGGGCGAAGCTTAGCTGTGCTAACGTGCCGAGCTAACAACACACAGAGACATTTGTTCAACAGTTTTACTCACCGTTCCAACGCATGACCGCGAACCTTTATCATTGTGACTGCTCGATCCTTAAGCATTAGACGATCTGCAAATCCGCCGATCTGGGCTTTGTTTATAAAACAATCATCATCGAAATGCAGGGAACAACAGTCTTACACAACTCCGTTTATGCTCAGGAAAACAAACTCCATCCACGGGTTCCTTAACGCTGGGTTCTTTGGGAATCTGTGCAGGGTTGTCTTGCCCTGGCAACCAAAAACACACTTCTTTGGTGACATTGACTTCCCAAAAGCCGGGCAGGGCGCTTTGATGGCGAACTGCTTTCACTCTCTTGCTCTAGTCTATGAGGGCGCGCGCGCCCGCGATCTTACCGGAGACATGCCCTTAGGACCCATATAAGGAAATTCCGCTCTATCTTACGCAAGACAGAGCCATACTCGAAAAAAACTTTCCAAAACTTGTGACAAACCGGAAGGAGTATTTTTGGAACAAAAATACTCCTTCAAACGTACAACTTAGTTTTTGAAACTTTGTCCATGTTTAGCATGGGAATCCAACTCTTTACCAGTGTAAAAAAACTCAGTATGCATGAAATAGCATTTCACCCCCCCTTTAATCTCCTCTGTAGTCCCATTTAGCCACTTTTTAGCAACCACCTTTTTCAAGACACATAACAGCTTCATAAAATGTTACACGAGTGGTGTAATATTGATGTATTTTATGTAGTAGAAGTGTCTTGAGCTTGTGTTCAACACAGACCTTATTTCAGCCATTTAACCAAAACTCTTTGAGTGTGTGTGTGTGTGTGTGTGTAATAATCAACATATAATGGCTTACTGATATCTCTGAATATTAACATGGGATAGATAGGAGAGTGAATTTTAATATTGAAAAACTGACAAATTTATGGAAGCCCTGTTGTATCCCTAATTTCAACTTGCGAATTTGTTTCTCACAATTTTATGTGATTTTATGTTTTGCAATATGACTTCTCAAATCTTGAAATTGTGATTTTATATCACATTGTGTATATTTTTCAACAGCGTGACTATGTCTCACGGTGTGACTTTCTTATTTGAAACTTCTAACAATTACCTTTATTTTTTACACTCAGACAGAAACTAGCTTCAATATACAAATGCATTCTGTCATTTAGTTTTAGTGATAAGCATGTAGAAAATACATTTGCAACAAAAAGTTAAGACAACCACTTGTTCTTCATAATGAGAACTCTATTGGAACTTTTGTTCCAATATCTGCACACTTCATTAGGCTGTTTATGGATGTGTGAAGATTTACTGCAAAACTCTGTGATCACTTTGAAGTGTGAAATACAGTCCTCCGTCAAGCTGATTTTAAAAGCCATTTTCACCTGAACCGATGAGCAAGATCCAGCCATCGCCGGTGATTTAAAAGAGCAATCAAGCGCCTGCCAAAAATGATTGATGCCTCGAATCTGGAGCCTGCAAGTGATTCTTCGCCAGCTGCTTCAGACAAATATTCTCCACGAGGACCATGTTTGCTCTCCCATTTCTGGGGAGAAAGACATGGAGGCTGTTTTCTTTCATTTAACCTTGAAGCATTGTCCTCCATGTGACTTCAAACTCATAACACACGCTTGTTTTCCACAGCCCTGCTGCCTTAATCAGAGTTTCATGGGATATGAAGCCTGTGAAATACAAGGGTCTCTGTTCATCCCACTTTCTGCATGCTCTCTATTCTATTTCTTTTAAAGTGATCTAGCAGCGAAGACTGATGTGCACATCATAAGAATTGTGTTTTGTTTGTTTTTTGAAGAAGAATGCATACTTTCTCATGTGTCTACAGAAATATCACGACTGATCTCCCAGCAATCTCTCTGAGTGTACTTTGCTAGACTAGCGGCTGTGATTCAGAGTGGCGAAGGCCACTTATTCTCACTCTCTTCCTTTGTTGACAGGCAGATGATGATGAGTCATTTTCAGGTGTGCTGGCACTCTTAAAAGCATGCGAGAGATTGTCATTAGCACGCTCCCTTTCAGACATCTCTCACATCACCAGAACAGAACTACATGCATTTGTTTCGGGACTGAAGTTCACAACAATAGTAATTGCTAAATTTAAAAGGGAGGGAGGCTTCTGAATCTAGCGTATTAAGTTGAATTCCGGGACAAAAGTCTGTTTGATGAAGAGGAGCTAATAGAGGCACATCTCTGAGTGTGATGAATAATAATGCTCTCTCTTCAAAGCACCTTTTTAAAATACCATGTCTGAAACCATCAAATTAAAGATCTGAGAAAAGAAAATATCAGAGCTAATCTTTATTATTTAAGGTTATAGAACTTTTTTTGTGTGTGTAATTGTAGGGGCCATGATACTGTTGGAGCGGTGGCTCTGGATTCTTTCGGTAATGTGGCGTGCGCTACATCCACTGGAGGAATCAGAAACAAAATGGTGGGAAGAGTTGGAGATTCTCCTATTATAGGTGAGTCCGATCAGAGATAGAGGACAGAGATAATCTCAGTGTCACACCAACATTCATTTTGAAGCAGTGCCTCGATTGAATGAGCCATTTCGGTTTGAAGGTGTCAGCTCTGATCAATACTCAATTGTCAGAGTGTTTTTTCCTGAGGTAACACACATTAACGTCCGACTCTCTCTGCGCTGCTGTCTTTTCCTGTGCGATAAGGATCTGGTGGATATGCAGACAATAGAAGTGGCTCGGTCTCCTGCACTGGTCATGGAGAGTCTATTCTCAAAGTCACCTTAGCCAGATTAATCCTCTTTCATATGGAGCAAGGTATGAGACTTTTACACTAATCCTGATGAGTGTGTGAGTGTGCATGCGTGCTCGTTTACCTTTAAGGGCTACAAAAGTGTCCATATTTGCTTGATTAGTTCTGTGCCTAATCCATTTTGCAAAAGAGAAAATTCAATATGCACTACCTTTCAGAAGCTTGAGGTCAGTGTGATTTAAAAAAAAGATAACTTTTATTCAGTAAGGATGAATTACGTATCATGAAAAGTGACAATAAGGATATGTATAATGATACAAAAAAATATAATTTCCAATTAAAGAATCCTGAAAAAAAAAATGTATCACAGTTTCCAAAAACAAGAAAAGAAAAGTTCTCAACATTAATAAGAGAGATTTTTGAGCACTTAATCAGCGTTTCTGAAGGATCATGTGACACTGAAGACTGGAGTAATGATGCTGAAAATGTAGCTTTGCCATCACAGGAATAAATTACATTTGTAGACAACAGTTATTTGAAATTGTAATATTGGTCAAATAAAGGAAGTATTGGTGCGCATAAGAGACTTCTTTCAAAAACATGAACAAATCTGACAGGCCTCAAACTTTTGAACAGTAAATAATTATTTTTTTTTTATATGGGTGCTAACATGTCTTTTTCTACCAATTTTAGGTTAATATTTTGTATGAATGTATAAGGGATCGTGTATAGGTCTTGTAACTAATTAGCAAGTGTCAGCATTTGTAATCTTCAATTTTTGTCTTCACTATCTATACTTTAATTAATCCTATTCACAGTATAATCATACACCTTATCAAGACAGAAGTCACAGAAGCTGTGTGCAAAACAATTGTAAAATAATTATAGTTATTAAAATCAAAATAGGTGTAGATGGAGTTTGTATTGTCACACTGATGTCAATTATAATATTTGAATACTCCAGTCAGATGCCAGGTTAATCAATATAACTTTTATTATTACATAAAATGACATAAAAAATCATTATACAACGATGGCTAAATAAGTATTCATTTTCAATATTTTGTACTTGTATATTTTGAATGAAAAATCTTGTTTTACCCCAGCTATATGTCATTCCCTTTTTAGTTTTTTTCTATAATGAAATTTGTGCATATTGTTTTGTCTTGCAAGGTCTCGATCATCTCTACTCCTTTACCCTCACCCACATGTTGCTATTATTATCAGATTGCGTATAACCAAGCAGAAAGAATGTCCAAACACACAAAAACTGGATGCTGCTGTTGCCAGTCATTTTAATTGGTTTGTGTGTGTGTGTGTGTGTGTGTGTGTGTGTGCGTGTGAGCGAGCGAGACAGGAAGGATCGGATGCGCTGCCACAGTAGGCAGATGATAATGAGGTGTGTGTTTGTCTGTAGAAAGAGTGTGAAGGGGTCAGCAGGCTATTGTTCGCTTCGGCATTCTGCGGTAATGATACTGCAAGTACAGCCACTCTGTTTATATTATATTCATTATTTTATTAATTATTAGGCTTGCCATTAGGGTCTTGACTTATTGTCCAACATTTCTGTAGTTGTTTACTGAGGTTGACAAATTTATTTAGATTTATATATATATATATATATATATATATATATATATATATATATATATATATATATATAAAATATATTTTTTAATATCAATGCAAGTTAGAATAAATAATTGGTACATTTGGCACTCATTACCATTACTTCATTATTAATAAATATAGTGAGTATAAAAGCTTTGATAGGTTGCTAGAAGCCCATGAGTCCCCAGTTAAAGCAAGAAATGAATTCACTGCTCTATAGAACAAGGAGTGAGGTGAATGAAATATTGAACTAAAAATAGATATTACATTGTAGCTAACAGTTATTTCTAGTCCATATAGTAAAAGTAATGTGCTACATAATAATGCTAGTAAAAATTTAATATGTTAATACTGTTGCATTGTTGTTGCTAGACTGATGTTAGACTTTTTTTACCGCATATTTGCAACACTAAGACTGATGGAATGAGCAAACCATGAGAGAAACATATATTGTTCACTGTGTGACCTGGACAGGGTCACCAAGGACACATACACTGTGGGTGCAGCGTTTCATTATACGGCACACAGAGATCAAATGCTCTTGATTTAGTTTTTGTCCTGTTCTGTTGGAAAATACCAAGAAAATAAGAGCACAATGGAAAATGTTGTATTGAAAAAGTATTTTTTGCTCACCATTGGTACATTTATTTGATTTTCTTTTTTGTAATATTATGAAATATACAATTTAAGACAACGTTATTCTGTTTTAATATATTTTAAAATATAATTTATTCCTGTTAAAAATTATAGTTGGTTTAACTTTAAAAAAAAAGTAAACAGAAAACTGAAGTAAACAGAAACTCAAAATATCATGATATCTGAACCACATTAATTATCTAAGTTGATTTGACAAAAGAAAATAAGTTGTGATAAATCATGAAAATATTTTTTTTTTACAGTGATGGCAAAGCTGAATTTCCAGCAGCCAATACTCAAAAATCATTCAAATGTGCTGATTTGATGCTCAGAAACGTTTTTATGATCAATATTGAAAACAGTTAATATTGCTTAATATTTTTGTGGAAATCACAATATATTTTATTTTAGGATTATTTGATGAATAGAAAGTTCAAATGAACAGCATTTATTTTAAATATATTTTTTTTGCAACCATGTGAAAGTCTTTATTGTCTTTTTTGAGCAATTTAATGCATTCTTGCTGAATATATTGATCCTTTTTTTCCCCAAAACATATTTTACTTACCTCAAACTTAAGAACGTTAGTGTAAGTGTCAGAGAATATAGTCAAACATTAGAAGGATGGAAAATAATACATTGTGTATGAAAATAGCAGGTGTTAGATTAATAGATGTTCACAGACTTGGGTAACCTTGAAGATTTTACAGTTCATCCTATTAATGCAATTCACATTGTACAACAGCATTGACAGAATTTGCTTCTGATGAAGTACAGCAAAAATAAATGTTCAGCTGATCCCAGCTAGATAAACTTGTGCCTCATACTTGAGTGTTGTCTTTGTGTGATGCAGGGAAATCCTCCACCTCAGCCGCCGCCGCCTCACTCCAGTACATGTGTGAGAGAGTGAAGGGATGTGGAGGTGCCATTGTTCTGTCCTCCACTGGGGACTGGGCCGCCAGCTTCACCACACCACGCATGGCTTGGGCCTCCATTAAAGAGGATGTCCTGCACTATGGGTTGAATCCGAAAGAAGAGTTTACAGAGATGCTGAAATAATGGCGTTTTCTTTTTCTTGTATTTTAATTATATTTTTAATTGAATTGACATTCAGCTAGTTCATTAGTTTGTCTTGTTTGCTTTGATCAGTTAGTCCGGTTTAATTTCATTTATCCTTTATATAAAGCTAAAAGTTCTTTACCTCAGTAGTAATGAGCTCTTTTTCACATCAAGGAAACATTTTTTTTTTTTTTTTTTTTGAAACAAATACTCCTTGATTCATTGATTTAAAAAAAAGTTATCTTTCACTATTGACGTATGAAAACATTTTACATTTTAGTACCATTTAGCTCCTACTCAGGGTTAGTTCACCCAAAAATGAAAATTCTGTCATCCTTTACTCCCCCTCAAGTTCCAATCCTGTATAAATGTCTTTGTTCTACTGAACAAAAAAGAAGATATTTGGGAGAATGTTTGTAACCAAGCAGATCTCTGACCCCATTGACTACCTTAGTATTTTTTTCCTAATATGGAAGTCAATGGGGCCCGAGATCTGTTTGGTTACCAACATTCTTCAAAATATCTTCATTTGTGTACAGCAGACAACAAGATATTTATACAGGTTTGGAACAAATTGAGGGGGAGTAAAGGATGACAGAATTTTCATTTTTGGGTGAACTACCCCTTTAATAACATTTATACAAGATTTGTGGATGAGTCATGTTCCCATTACGGCAGTGGTTCCCAAACTTTTTCTGCAGGGCCCCCCTTTCTGAAGATAAGAATATTTTCGAGCCCCCCCACACTGACACAAACATACAAATCCTTTGTTTCTAAACTCCACTGGACTTTACTTAACATTGTAAGTCATACAAAATGGCAACTTCTTCCTGAACAAAACTAAAAAAAAAAAATGACAAATCACCTTCACAATTATTAAAAGTGACACTGCATCATGTATCATAAAATTTTACCATGTAATGGTGTTCATGGCTTTCAACACATCTTCTTATAAACTCCATTCCTGCATGAAAGTGGCCTTTTACACTTTACCAGCTCTCTGAAGAAAATAACAAAATCCTGAACATTTAACTCTGCAAAAACTGCACCTTTAATGTCCACATCTTTTCAGTGACTGGTGTGGGCTTGCTTCATGCTGCAGATCTTCTCAAATCGGGGTTGCAGCTGTGAGACTGCTACTCTTAGTTCATTTTCAATGTCCAGCTTTGATCTGTATTTAGTCTTGATGGAGGCCACAGCAGAAAAACCTATCTCACATAGGTAAGACGTGGCAAATGGAAGGAGTGTGGCCAGAGCTCTTTTACCTAGCAGTGGGAAATCTTTCTCCACTCCAATCCAAAATGCAGCTAGTGTCTTAGACTTAAACTCAAGCCTCATTGTTGAATCAGAGGTGACATCAATGAACTGTTCATTCTCTGTAGTGCTGAATTCGGCAGGTGGTGTTGCACTGAAGGGGTCTCGGATCCAGTCATAT
The DNA here is from genome assembly GCF_964197995.2 of Scardinius erythrophthalmus. Classification (NCBI taxonomy): domain Eukaryota; kingdom Metazoa; phylum Chordata; class Actinopteri; order Cypriniformes; family Leuciscidae; genus Scardinius; species Scardinius erythrophthalmus. The sequence goes on from NC_138241.1 coordinate 24,560,480, forward strand.
TGTGTAGGATCCTGCACTGGGAAGTACCTCTGGAAATGCTTTTGGAGGGCAGAGATGTGAGCTTTCATGCATGGGATCACTGTGTTCTGCAGCTTGTTGACCTCAATGAATGACTTCAGGTTCTCAAACGAGTCTATATTTCCCTCTGTAACTCGCTGCTCCCACATCTCAAGCTTTCTTGTGAATGATGTGATTTTATCTGCCAGATGTGGAAGGTGTGTGTTGCTGCCCTGCATCTGCAGATTTAGCTCATTGAGTTTTTGAAACATGTCACTGAGGTACGCAAGTTTCATGAGGAACTTGTTGTTGTTAAACTTGTGGGCAAGTTCATTTTCCTCCTCCTCCAAAAAGATGCGGATCTCATCCCGCAGTTCAAAGACCCTGGATAAAACCTTCCCACGTGACAGCCATCGGGACTCGCTGTGAAACAGAACAGCTGTGTGGTCGGAGCCCATTTCCTCACACAGTGCAGAGAAAATACGTGCTTTGACAGGTCGTGTTTTAATGTAGTTCACTGTAGTGATGACATCCGTCATAACATCGTGCAGGTCGGGACTCAGCTGTTTAGACGCCAGCGCCTCTCGGTGTATCATACAGTGTGTCCACTGCACGTTAGGGGAGATGCGCTTGATGAGCGCTTGCAGCCCCCCTCTTCTCCCAGCCATGGCCTGAGCCCCGTCTGTGCAGATCCCCACACAGTCCTCCCATTTCAGATCGGCCTCTCTCAAGTAAGTGTCAATTATTTTAAACAGTTCGTCTGCAGTGGCTCTGCTCGTCACTTGTTTGCAGAAAAGCAAATCCTCCCTCAAATCATCGGCATCAATGAATCTGACGTATGTTATCAATAAGCAGTCTTTATTACTGTCAGTCGCCTCATCCATCTGCAGAGCAAAGCGTCGGTCCCGTATCTTGTCATTTAGCTGCTCTTCTATGTCTTTTGACATATCATAAATACGCCTTGAGATAGTATTGTTTGAGAGAGGAATGGCCTTTAGCTTGCTGGCATTGGCTTCGTCGATCATAGTTGAGATCGCCTCATCCACACCCCGATCTATGGTCTCTTCTGGGGGTCGTACTTCGGCTGGTGGCCAGGGTGACCTGAGGGTGACGGTGTGGACTGATTGGTTTTTGGGTGCGGCCGCTGGTCAACGCCAGCGTCCAACCCCAATGCCATTCTTCCCGGAAGTGCATGAGGAGGCCTCGAGGTCCTGGAAGGCACCACTCTCTTCCCGTGATTGCTCATCGGCCTTCTCCGCCTTTCCTCCCCTCGACGGGGCCGCTGCCAATGGGTACACTGGGGTTCCCCCGGTTGAACGTTCAGTTGCGATGCAACTGTGTCCTCAGAGCACTTCTTCTCATGGTGACCTTAAGCACCCTTCCAAAGCCTGTAGATTTTCGTCCACACTCGAGACGCGGGACAGGCAGCCGCCTCACTGCATGCCATGGCCACTCTGCAGGTCTACCAGGCCCAGATGCTCAGGGACATGCACGAGGGTAGGACTGACCCAGGGCTCTTCGATGAGCTGCGTGCTGCCACTGACCTCGCTCTCTGGGCGACTAAAGTGACCACACGCTCCCTGGGTCAGGTGATGGCCACCAACGTGGTCCAGGAGAGACACCTGTGGCTGAACCTGGCTGATATGCGGGATGCTGAGTGGACCTGGTTCCTCGACACCCCCATATCCCAGGCCGGCCTCTTTGGCGGTGCGGTTGAGGATTTCGCCCCTCACGCGTTTCCCGCCCCTCCCACACGGGCCCAGCAGCAGCCTTCACCCGGGCCGCATCGTGGAGGAAGCAGCAGGAAGGCGCCCCCACCCTCTCCAGCCCCGCACCCCGCTAAACGCCAGGCCAAGCGGCGCTCCTGAGACGGGCAGCTCAGGGATGACATTCAGTTCTTCACAGGAGGTGGTAGCAGGACCACTCCTTCCTCCGGAGGAGGGCCGGGGGAGAATCCTTTGTTCTCCACTCCCCGCTGCTCACCCCCGGGTGCGTTTCAGCCAAACGCATTTTCGAATGTGTGCGGCCACAGGATTTGTTTGGAGTGATCGACCTGAAGGACGCCAACTTCCATGTCTCCATTCTAACTCGACACAGACCGTTCCTACGGTTTGCTTTCGAGGGGCAGGCATACCAGTACGCGGTTCTCCCATTCGGGCTAGCCCTGTCTCCTCGCGTCTTTATGAAGGTCGTCGAGGCAGCCCTTGTTCCTCTACGGGAACACGGGGTTCGCATCCTGAACTATCTCGACAACTGGCTGATCCTAGCTCACTCTCGAGACCAGGTTTGCGAACACAGGGACCTAGTGCTCCGGCACCTAGCTCGTCTGGGCCTTCGGGTCAACTGGGAGAAGAGCAAACTCTGCCCCGTGCAGAGGATCTCTTTTCTCGGTATGGAAATTGCCCGCCACCTCCTCCTATGGAGTCAGAAGCATCTGAGGTCGCTTCGAGCCATTTATATTCCGGGAGACCTGAACTGTGCAGCCGACGAGCTCTCACGGCTTCAGCCTCTCCCCGGAGAATGGAGACCCCATCCCCGGTCGGTTCAGCTGATTTGGGATCAGTTCGGGGACGCACAGGTAGATCTGTTTGCATCCCACGACTCGTCCCACTGCGACCTGTTCTATTCCCTGACCGAGGGCATGCTCGGCACGGATGCACTGGCGCACAGCTATGTAAATATTCCACCTGCGGCTGGACACCCCAGAGATTCTCCATATGCAGCCCCTCCGGGTCATATGTGTATTCTGTAAGTCCCCCCCTTTCGGGCTGGGACTGATTGCATATTTCCGCAGAGATATGCTTCCCAGTGTACCTTGGTATTCCTGTGTTAAGTAGGAGTCCTTCGTCCGTGCCAGTCTCACGACAGGGATCTCAGACTTACGCGGGCACTAGAAGACAGACGAGAGGTGGTGTGATTAGACTGGGAACCCCCATTTCGTCGTCACTGACCTAACTCGCAGTGACCACGAAAGGGAACGTCTCGGTTACGTATGTAACCCTCGTTCCCTGAGTGGGAACGGAGATGTTACGTCTCCCTGCCACTTCCGCTGTACCGCTGGAAACTCCTGAGTTCAGTCTCGGCTCCTCAGCGAGAAAACATATGCCGGTGCGCTATGCCGGCGTACTTCCTTATATACCCACAAGGTAGGGCGGAGTTATGCATGCAAATCCCGCAGACCCAAGGCATTTCCATTGCCATTGGCTCGTTTTCTATATCTATCTCGAAGGTGATAGACTTTGTATGCGAAACCCCCCATTTCGTCATCACTGATGTAACCAACCCCCAAACATAGCCCCAACATAGATGTATTTGGTTAATATAATGTTGATTGTGCTGTTTTTACTTTATTAAAGATGGATATCAGCTACCCCTTCATGTCTTCAGTTGCTTCATTTCAGATTTTTATGTGAAGGGTAATTGGTGGATCTTGAAGATAAAAAAATGATAGACCTATTTATGTATGTTTTAAAAAGTTCACAATATTCCCACTGATTTGTGAATAATATGCTTGAATTTTTGTTTGCTTCTCTTTTGTTTGTGAATAAAGTATAGCGGCGATATTATGAAATGGAAATGATGCGGAAGCTGTTAAATTACTCCAGCCATGGGAACTGATGCATGAGTAATAAAATTAGAAATGTTTTTGCAACTGCTCCTAGTTAGTGTCTCCTTAGTTGTCCTCCTCTCCTTTATATATTTATTTATTTTTACATTTTGTTTCAAATTAAGGTCTGGCTGTCTAGGCCTACAGTATAAAGAACTATACAGATGCTATCCACCTTATTTTTCAACACGGAAGTGTTTACTGTGAATGTGAGAGACTATTATTAGCCGCTATGGGAACGAGAAGAATATAGTGCAGTATAATGTAAAACTGTTTGCACTACAAACCAGCGAGTTTATTAATAAGGCAATAGGCTACGTTCAAATAATATGGTAAGAAATACCAGTTCGCAATATCAAGCAGCATAAATAGCTGTTTTGTACAGCCAAAAAGAAGCAAATGAAACCGGAAGCCAGACATTAAAATTAAATGGTCGCGCCTGCTCTTACCTGAAAAATAAGCTGAATGAGTAGAAATTTGCACACTTTTAACAATTTTAAACACCATTAATTTTAAACATCATCAAAAGCTTCCAAGATTGATGTATCCTCAAATATAATAAATTAGCCTACTGTAGTTCTTCTGCATTATAAAACCGTAAAAACCCATTGTAACAAAGCAAATGGTATGGAGGAATCTCAAGGACAGAGTTTTCTGCCTCTCAAAAAAAGCAAAAGTTTCTCTCCTCTTTTTATCGTAGAGGGAGCTGATTATTTCATGGTGATACCCGAACCCCCGCTGAGTGCAGCACCTCTACAGCAATTAACATTTTGACATGTTTGATCAATCATTCAGACTACAAAAGAAAAATAAATAATTAAGTTAAGATTATTAGCCTGGATGCATTCTCTGTATTTGATCAACACAGTGCTGTTAGATCAAAGCATCCCAAAAAGTGTGGAGAGATAGCACCATAAGACAAAAGTGTGCTTCCTCAACTGAAAAAGATAAACATTATGCAGGGAGCATCCCCTCTGAGGTTTAAATGAACATTTCTGACTCCAGCAGAGCTGAAGTAGGTCAGTATTTGGGATTCCTTGTTAAAACTTGACAAGTGAACATTTTTCCAAGATGCAGAGACGTAGCCTAGGCTAGGCCATAGGTGGATTAACCATTTGGGCAATTGGGCAAGTGTCCAGGGACACCACACAAATATTTATTTCTCTTTTAAAACTAGCGATTCATTCTCAAACGTATTTCTAGCCTAGGCCTATATATACCCTGTCGCCAGAACATTCTAAATTCGTTGAATGTTTTGTTGAAAGTTTATTATTTTCATTATTTTATCAGTTTTTGTTTTGTTTTGTTTGTTTGTTTGTTTTGTGGATGCGCGGTCTACTGCCAGATTCACACTACTGCGTGAGCACGAGCGTTTCATTTCAACGCCCATATAACAATAGCGTGTCCACTGGCACGGAGCAGAGCGAGTGTTTTCAATTAATTCCAATGGAAGTTGAGCTTTAAGCTCGCACGTGAGTGTGAAGCTAAACTTCTGAACTGAAAACGCTCACTCTGCTCCGCACTAGGCTAGTGGAAACCCACCATACAGATTCTGGGAGTGTGCTGTGCAGTTTTGCGTCCTTTACTGAGTGTAAACGAGTGAGTTTTTACATTTTATTTTCAGTTCAAAACCTCACAAAACCATGTAGCTATAGAGATGTTATTGCAAGACCAGTCTAAAACCTTGGCGTGTTTGCATTTAATTTTTCAATTGTCTAGATTTAGATCAGTTTTTGGGTTTACGTCAGATTCAGTCAACATTCAATGTCAGATTGACATCAACATTTTGGTTGGAAAAGAAAGTGAACCCAACGTCAGATTGACGTAATGTCTGACGCCGGACAGATGTTGGATTTTGGTTGAAAATGAGAGTTGGGTTGACCTCAGAACCCAACTTTAGACTGACGCCAACATATATAATAGTGAAAATACAATATAGTTTTTGCTAGTTGAAATTCAGTTGTTGATATCAAGAATTAGCATTTTAACTAGAGGAAATAGTATTACAGATATCTAGAAATGTAATTTGTACAGGTAAGAATAGCTTTGGTAATGAGTTTGTGAATATTAATGAGAACTGGATTTCCCATACTCCTCTTTTAGCGCCAGTATAGGCCAAAAATGGAGGAGTTAACATCCAGTCAGAGAAACGCCTCGCTGTTTATTTATTTATTAGTTTGTTTGTTTTTGTTTTGTCAGTTTCCACAAATCCCTTCACTCGATTGGGATATTCTCTTTTATTCTGGACAGCAAGGGCAGTCACTGTAACATTTTGCAGTATTAAACACGTATTTATACCGATTTCATCAGGCTCCGAAAATTCTTCAAAAAGAACACAAAGAATGGCCTTCTCAGCTGCCATAGTTGCAGCCCTTGCGTCATCAGAACAGGAACACCCTGTTCTGATGACGCAAGGGCTGCAACTATGGCAACGCACCACTGTTTCAGTTTAAAATACGTTTTGAAACTTTTTGTTGGGGCTGAACGCATCCCAGGTCAGATAATTTGTGTTCTCGTTTTTGCCTTCAAAACGAACTTTTTTGTTTTCTTCACACTTTGTTCTAATGCATCAAATGAAAACACAATACAACCAAAACGAAAAAATAATTTTTTGGTAAACATTAGCTACCATTTGTACAGTTAAGTTCTCAAACTTTTTAGAGTATTGCTCAGTTTTAATGTTATTTTAAGATGGGGTAGAATTAAATGAACGCAAAACTCAGCATTTTGTTCGCATACCCCCTTCTGTCACCTCACGTACCCCCAGGGATAGGGGAGAGCGGAGCACAACCTAACGCGGGGCTAGTTGTAACATCCTTGTTTTAAATACTTCCAACACATGCTAGCTTGATGAAACTTAGTGTATTTACTAGATGCCATATTAACATGGTTACTACATGGTTACATACTAGATGCCATACCAAGGTCAGCCCCTTGGTATACAACAGATCTCCGGAGGATGAAAACGGCTGTCCGTGCCCTGGAGCGGAAATTCACCTCCAGTGGCTTACATGTATACAAACAGGCCTACCGGGAACACCAAAAATCATACTCCAAAGCAATTAACATAGCCAAGTCTCGATATTTTTCACATAAAATCTCAAACTGCACTGGAAATTCAGTTGTTCGCATCAATAAATTCTCTTCTCAAACCTACCACATATGCACATGCTGACACCAGTACAGACCAGTGCAATAAGTTTATGGACTTTTTCACCAACAAGGTGACTTCAATTCGGTCCAATTTCTCTGCTACAGGTTCCCTTTCCTCCAAAATCAGTCTCGCAAATCCATTTAAAACATTTTCTTTCTTTTCATGCATTTCTCAGACAGAGGTGGAGAGGATCATAAAGTGCATGAGAACCTCCACATGCTCACTGGACCCTCTCCCCACACCATTATTAAAATCCAACATTACAGCCATCAGTCCACTGATCACAGTAATCATCAACCAGTCACTCAAATCCGGTCAGGTTCCTTCAGCTCTCAAAACTGCAGTTATCCGTCCACATCTGAAAAAGCCGTCACTTGACCCGGAAATCCTGGCTCATTACAGACCCGTTGCAAACCTGCCGTTTTTGTCTAAAGTCCTGGAAAAAGTTGTTCCAGCCCAACTTCACAATCACCTTCACATCAATAACATATACGAAAAATTTCAGTCTGGTTTTCGAGCAGCACACAGTACGGAGACAGCTCTGGTACGCGTCGTGAGTGACTTATGACTGCAGACCAGGGCTCACCATCTCTCCTTCTCCTACTGGACCTGTCGGCCGCCTTTGACACCGTGGATCACAACATCTTGCTCCATCGTCTCCAGTCTGTGGTAGGACTCTCAGGGATCACACTAAGCTGGTTCCAGTCATACCTCGCAGTCCCAATCATCAACCCACACAGTCAGCTGTGGAGTGCCACAAGGGTCCGTCCTTGGTCCGACCCTTTCACCATCTGCTTACTACCCCTTGGTCACATCATCCATAAACATAAAGTTTCATTCCATTGTTACGCAGACGATACACAATTATACATAAAAATGGACTCCTCACTCCCCTCAGCGCTGCCGTCTGCTTAATACCATAAGGCGAGATAGGGGCATGGATGTCTGACAACTTTCTTCAATTAAATAGCAGCAAAACCGAAGCCATCCTGATTGGTTCCCCTCACCAAACCCAGTCCTCCCTCCTCAGTAGTATATCTATTTTTGACCATCACATCGCTCTGTCTACCTCTATTACAAACCTCGGAGTCAGACTTGACTCAAATCTCACATTGGACACCCACATCCGCCACCTCTGTAAGGTTTCCTTCCTCCACCTTAAAAACATCGCCAAACTCCGCCCTTCCCTCTCCAAACCGGATGCTGAGAGGTTGATCCATGCCTTTGTCTCCTCCAGGTTGGACTTCTGTAATGCCCTCCTCGTCGGGATCCCTGGCAGAAGCCTGCAAAAGCTCCAGCATATTCAGAACTGCGCTGCCCGGGTCCTGACGAGGAGGCGCAAATACGATCATATCACACCTGTCCTGAAATTACTACACTGGCTGCCTATTCAACATAGAATTCAGTACAAAATCTGTCTCCTTACCCATCAGTGTATACATGGAACTGCCCCTGCCTACCTTAGTGAACTCCTCATCCCACACACCGCCACACGAAACCTCCGCTCCTCTACCTCTACCTACTGCCTGTACCAACCAAGGACTAAACTCGCCTCTATGGGAGACAGGGCCTTTCAGGCAGTCGCCCCACGGCTCTGGAATGCCCTCCCAGAGACCCTAAGAGCCCCACAAACTGTGGAGGTTTTCAAGAAGGGCCTAAAGACATTTTTTTTTTCAAAAGGCTTTTTAACTCTCATGATATATTATAGGGTATATTGCTTTATTATTATTCTTGAATAACCAAACTTCAACAACATAAGGGCAGATCTTTTGAGCGCTGCTGATGACGCTGTGAAGTGACAACGTGACGTTCGAGTGATCAAGTATTCCAATGTATAAAAAAGCTTTCATTCGATTCCTCTGTCCTGTTTTTCTTTCCTTGCAGCCTTCCCTCGCATCCTGAAGGGGGTGGAGCTGAGACGGGAGGAAAGGAATTTTTTTTATTGTTGTGTTTCAAGTTGTGAAAATGTTTAAAAGAAATGTGTCAAGAACTTGATATTGAATTCTGTAATTCTGAAAATTCATACAAAAAAAAAAAAAAAAAAAGCTATAGTAGCCTACTGGGTATTATTGACATTTTGCCTGAGAGAAATTCGGCTGTTAATTTGTTGCTGTATCCGAAGCACGTGTAAAGGATCGACCATCTTGTGAACAGGGAGGGGAGCAGCAGCTCATTTGCATTTAAAGGGACACACAAAAAAAGAGTGTTTTCCCTCACACTCAAAAAGGGGCAACTTTGACAAATTATAATAAAAAATCTAGGTGGTATTTTCAGCTGAAACTTCACAGACACAATTTGGGGACAATAATATGACTGTTAGTTCAGTAGCTAACAGTTCACTAGACTAGTTTATAACCAACATACAGGTTTATACAGGTTGCCTTCTACTGTTTCGACAGAATCATTCGTTAACAAACAATAGAAACACAACTGGAGTTAAATGGCTAAATTAGACAAACAGAATTTACTTTCTGTGGTTTGGTAAAATTAGTTGCTAGTGTTTCAGTGTCACATAATCAACGTCCTACTGAGTGTTTTTTCCCTCATCTCAATTTTCTTTTTCAAGTAGATCTATAATTGCAAACATCTTAGACCGCAGGTGCTTTTACAGTATAGCACTTCACTCGTGTGTATGGTTTATTTGGATCGACTTATTGTGTTATTTTTTTTTTTTGATGGTGTTTTTTTGATTGTGCAATTATGTATAATTGATACACAATTATACATAAAAATGGACTCCTCACTCCCCTCAGCGCTGCCGTCTGCTTAATACCATAAGGCGAGATAGGGGCATGGATGTCTGACAACTTTCTTCAATTAAATAGCAGCAAAACCGAAGCCATCCTGATTGGTTCCCCTCACCAAACCCAGTCCTCCCTCCTCAGTAGTATATCTATTTTTGACCATCACATCGCTCTGTCTACCTCTATTACAAACCTCGGAGTCAGACTTGACTCAAATCTCACATTGGACACCCACATCCGCCACCTCTGTAAGGTTTCCTTCCTCCACCTTAAAAACAATTTTCTTTTTCAAGTAGATCTATAATTGCAAACATCTTAGACCGCAGGTGCTTTTACAGTATAGCACTTCACTCGTGTGTATGGTTTATTTGGATCGACTTATTGTGTTATTTTTTTTTTTTGATGGTGTTGTGTTTCTATTAGATTGTAATTTGTGTGATTTTCATTAGAATGTTTTCGCTGGCCTATATGACAGGCAGTCAGATGAGCTTGTTTTTGCACTGCTGTGCATTTTAACGAAGGACAAAAGATTTTCCCTTACCTGTGCTGCCACTTAGTGGTACTACGTGGTATTGCAATAAATGTATAAAAATAGATGGCGAGTGGAGCAAGTTAGTCTGTGGGCTTTGCACATTCATTTTTAGAAATATATTGATTGAAAGCCTGGGATTCATTTAAGTTTTATATTCATTATTATTATTTTGGAAAAACGTTCACATACATTCTAAGAAACTTTGTGACATTGACCCGGATATTCCATTTGTTAACATAAACTAACAATAAAAAAAAAATACTTCTAAAGCATTTATGAATCTTTTACTAGTACATTATTAAAATTAAAAAAGTTGTATCATTTAATATTATTTAGTGGACTTGAGCTAACATTGAACTAAGAGTTGTACTTTTATTAACTAACATTAATAAAGATGAATAAGTACTGTAACAAATGTATTGATCGTAAATGATTGTAAAGTGTTTTGTTGTGAACTGATGAGAAGATATAGGGTTAGGTAGGCCTATAACGGAAATATTAGACTATTATTTCATTAATAAATAACAGTGTCCACATGAAATGGTCACGGCTGGCATTTGCACATCATGACAATAAACAAACAGGGTCAGGCAAAAGCTGTAATATTGTTTATTAAATATTGCATAATGAGGCAATCACAGCAGTAAATAGTGTTTTAAATTTATTGTAATTGTAACAGCACTGCAAATGAACAAAAACAAACCAAAAAAAATGCAAAATTCGCCTCTGCATACAGACCACAAAGTAATAATTAAACATTACACATCTCAGGTGTCATCTCACACTCTTCAATCAATCATGTGATTGCGGTAAAGAACTCAGTAATTGTCTTGTGTGACACTTGGGCCAAAATGGTACTCTTTAAACGTCCTTAAAAAGTAACATGTTTACCTCAAGGCAAAATAATAATAATAATAATAATAATAATAATAAAATGAGGCACAGTTCAATGAAGCCATGAGACAGAAAGGCATTTCAATCCCAACACAGTGTCAGAATCACTCGTTCATTCATATGAGACGGCCTGTGTTACGCAAGTCTCTGTGCTTTCCTAATATTCTTCATTTAATATAAACTGTAATATTTATAGAGGTTGCTGTAACTTCAATCACTTTCATTCATTTATACTTTACATATTTACAACTTAGAATAGGAAAACTGTGTGTGAATTTCGACTTTGTTCACATCCAAGTTAAAAGTTTCTCAGAGCACTACATTCAGATATGCTACGCTATTTATTATATAATGGTTCAAAAGGCCAAAACATATATCTTCAAGTTCATATTCCATATAGAGATCGCATCTATTTCAATTCCTCGTCGATCTTCTATGCGATTACTTCTTGACAAAAGTTTTAGCAACAGCCACTGGTTTAAAAAATGAAAAATATGTCATCTAGATACTTTTAATTACTCATTTCTGTCCAAATGATCGTTTCCTAATTCTTGTTTTGAGGGAAGGTTGGTAAAGCGAGTCGCAGACGAGGCGACCCTCATGCTCTCTAGCAGCACGTTCTCTGGCATTATATGGAATGGACCGTATAAAACTAAAGGGGAGATTCAAAAAGACACAATTTTCATCAGAAGAAATTCCAATTTGCCGTTCTACTTCTCAAACGGAAGCAAAAGCTAGTCTACAACCTGGAGTAGATGTGAACTATATTCAGTTAAGGAAGACCACAAGCTAATGAAATGAACACAACGGTCCACGTGTAACATAGCATCCTCTACTGTGAATGGCACTTTGAAAATGAGGTACGGCAATCTTATATATGGATCATCCATTCCCAACACCTGTCATAAATGTCACTGTCAAATGGGTTAAGATGTTATCGAGGCTCATGTTAAAGGAGGTAAATACTTCGCCTCAGACTAATAATACACTCTTCAGAACAACCAATTCAAAAATGGATGACTGAAAGAGAAAAATATGCATCACTCAAGCAAATAAATAGTACATTTTGAGTCAAAGCATCAAAATAAGTTCTGATCCGTTTAGTGGGGTTTAGCTGTAGCCCTTCACCTCACCGCGAAGCGTTCAAACAAAGCTCGTTTCTTTTTCGCTTCTACCAATTAAAAAGCTTGTTAGATCTGGAGTTTCTTGAGTTGGTCACTCAATCGTAATTCTATTACCAGAAATTTTGGTAACACTTTACAATAAGGTATCATTTGTTAACAAATGATATGATAAACAATACTTCAGCGGAATTGATTAACCTTTTCATTTACTAATGCATTATTAAAATCAAAAGTTGTATCTGTTAACATTAGTTAATGCAATGTGAATTAACACGAACAAACAAAGAACGTTAATAAATACTGAAAAAATATATTGCTCAGTTAGTTCATGTTAACTAATGCATTAAGTAATGTTAACAAATTAGAGCTTATTGTAAAATGTAAAAAATCTGAGTACAGTAAGTGCTGTGAAGAAGATATCCTCCTGAACACGACTAACACTAACCTTAACATTTACATCATTTTGATGTCTACGAATGGCTTTGCAAATACTAATGTTGCTGTCTCATCGTTTAAGCCCTCATTGGATAGAAACTGAAATCACACTCTTTATAAGAGTGCTCCATGAATCAGCATTTCTTTTTAAACGAAACGGGATTGTAAATGATAATATAAACACTTTTTAAAATGGCTAAACCTAACTTTTAGGATCCTTTCACAGTTTATCTGACCCGTAACCCTTAACACGGACACCTTCGGGTGCTTTCAATAAACTGTCGTCTCTAACTGCCACACTGAAAGTCCATCGAACATTTATAGCAAAAATAAATTGTAGAATCTCATGTTTTTCAGTAATGTCAGATATGTGATGAAGTTAAAGTATTTTGCGCTGTACTTCAGTACAATTCGCAGCTGTAAACTTAAACACCTTTTCCCAGTCTGATATTATATATTAATGGCTTTTAGCATTTTCAAAAACAATGTGAAATAATAAATGGTAAAGACCTTAATTCTTCCTGTAAATCCTTCAGTGACTGCCACTGTAGTACAGCTTCACTGACATGCCTCACACCTTACTGATCACATACCTGGACATTCATCTGGGAAAGACCACATTTTGGAGGGGAGGAAAAGTCAGGCTGATCAGGCCGCTAAAGCATAGTGCTAGAATCTCTTCGTATAAACCATCATTTCTTTAACTGTATCATGTCACAAATTAACAGCTTTCACGTAATTTCCTGGGAACGTGCCGAACTGTTTCGTCCTCTTAGATGTACCTGCACAGAGAAACCAATACATGCATAAGAGTCTGGATAACTCCAGAACAACAGAGAATAGACTGATTTAGTACCGCTGTAGTTTTGTATATACTGTATGGATTTAGTATGAGAGATGACTTAATGGAGAATCAACACATTGATCAATAACACATACCCACAAACCAGCCATCGTCGCATTTCTCCATGACATTGACCAGGTCTCCTTCATGTAGCTCCAGCTCATCTTCATTCTGAGGCATGTAATTGTACAGAGCCTGAAATCTACACAAGAACACAAAACATCAATACACATGGAAGAGGAAGCGACAGCACAAATCACATTGTATCGACTAAATGTAAAAACGTATTTCAGTTCAGTTTAATGGAAATAAAGTTAATGGCCTTAACTTAAAAGCACTACACACAATTTTGTCTGTCTGACACAATTATATATGTCACACTGCACATCTGGCAGAGCACCACAGTTAGGGTTCAGTGTGCGTGCAGTCAGACACTCTCCACAGTAACATGAAATACAGTTATTGTGTGTACTGTATGAAAGCTTCATATATGCATATGAATATATATATATATATATATGTATATATACACACTGTATATACAGTTGTGTACAATTTTCAAGCTTTCTATTCCTCAAAGAATCCTGGGGAAAAAAATTGTACACAACTGTTTTCAACAATAATAATAAATGTTTCTTGAGCAGCAAATCAGCATATTAGAATGATTTCTGAAGGATCATGTGACACTGAAGGCTATGAAGTAATGATGCTGAAAATTCAGCTTTGCCATCACAGGAAGAAATTACATTTAAAAAAAGATTAAAATAGAAAACAGTTATTTTAAATTGTAAAAATATTTTGCAATATTATTGGTTTTGCCATATTTTACATCAAAGAAATGCAGCCTTGGTATGTTTAAAAACATAAAAAAATTGTATCGATCCAAAACTTTGAACGGTAGTATATATATAGATATATATTAAGCAAGGCTGCATTAAATTGATCAAAAGCGACAGTAAATAATGTTACCGAAGACTTCTATTTCAAAGAGATGCTGAACTTTCCATTAGAATCCTGAAAAAAATCCCAAAGACAGGAGTAATGACTGCTGAAAAAATTCAGCTTTGCCATCACAGGAATAAATTACATATAAAATATATGTTCCCTTTCGTGGTCACTCCGAGTTACGTCGGATGACGACGATTGGGGTTTCGCTTAGAAGCCTATCACCTTCGAGTATATAAAACGAGCCAATGGCAATGAAATGCCATGGGTCTGCGGAATTTGCATAGCGTATCTCCGCCCACCGCAGGGGGTATATAAGGAAGTACGCTGCAATATGCAGATATGTTTTCGCTTCGGAGCCAAGTTCAGTACTTCACTCCACAAGCCTTTTGAGTGTCATCTCAAATCTCTTCGAGACGAGCGGCTCTTCAGTGTGTTTGTGTGACGGCGCTTTCCAGCGAGATCGCATTTCCTGCTGCTGATTTGTGCAGTAATCTGCCGACAGTGAGTGTGTTTCTCCCTGGGCGCTTCAGCACTCTGCTGAGCTTTTCCACTCTCTAAAAGAGCTGCACGCGGCACGTCTTTTTCAAGACGGTTCGCCCGTGTATTTTCTGGATGTGTGTGCGCACTGTGCGGTCATCTGCCTAACGGTCGCGAGCGCTGTTTTGCGTGTTGGGCTTAATCACGCTTGGCAGCGCTCGTTGATGAGTCATGTTTTCATTGCAAAAAAAATAAACTAAAAAAAAAAAAAAAAGAAAAAGAAGGGAACATGACCATCGCGATGTTTATAGATCAAGACTCAATGATCTCCATGTGAGTAGAGTCCCCTCTGCCACACCCCAATTTATCTCTTCCTCGAGAAGAGATACTTTGGCTGGTGGCCAGGGTGATCTGAGGGTTTGGTGTGGCACAACAACCGACGAGTCAATTCCTCGGGCCACACCCCCCTCCACATCGCAGACCATGCACTCACAGCATCACAAGGTGGGCTTGATTCCTCTGGAAATGAAGTTTCGACTGCGTTGCCTCCCACGGGAGTGCCATCGTTGCCGGGACCGATCCAGAGCTGTCAGCCATGCTTTCCCGGGCAGCTGAAAGCATCGGCTGGAGTGGCCCCGCCCTCCCCCCGAGCGCTGTAAGCTTCTCCCGGACGTGCATCAGGACGCCTGCGCTGCGCGAGACTCCACGTGACTTTCGCGGCTCGCGGGTGTCCTCCGCCTTCGCTGCTTTCGATCGCATGGTGATCATGGTCTGTATGTTCCCCGTCACTATCGTGGCACGGTCATGCAGTACTGTGTGTCGCCTAAGCCTTCGATGCAGTGCTGTCCCGGGAGTTCTGTCGAACCGGCCGCAGTGGAACGCTAGTCCTTCCCTGGCCAACCCTGGCAGAACGCGGAAAATTTTAACCACGCCCCTATGCTGGGACGCTATGCCTCCCATGCCCGGCCTGGTTGTTCCGCCACGCACACTACTGACCTCGCTCTCGGGCGACATTGGTACCTGCGTGATCCTGGGTCAGGTGATGTCCACTATGTGGTCCAGACATGGGCTTAGTCAGGTTGATGTGGTAGGGTCTGAGAATTAATTTTCTCAGCTCCCCCATGTCCCAGGCTGAGCTCTTTGGCGGGTGGCTTCGGCCACCTGAAGCAGACTCAGGTTCTGTACCGATGGTCATCCATCCGTGCGGTCTCCTTAGTCTTCTTCCCGCCAAGGCCCCCTCCATGCGGCTGCTCCCCTCGGGCCTTCACCAGCTCTGAGTAGGAGGAAGTCGCAGGAGGGTGGCGCTGCCCGTCTCCGCCCCTTAGACTGCCACGTCAGTCTAAGCAGCACCCTTGAGGCGGGCAGCCTGGTCGGCGGTGTGGTTGAGGACTGCGCCCAACAGTCTTCGATCACTCCAGAAGCGGACTGAGGCTATGCACTGACCGTCATCCGTTGGTGTGGTCTGCTTAGTCCGCTTCCCGCCGACGCCACCTCCATGCGGCTCCTTCCCTCGAGCCTTCACCGGTCCGAGCACGAGGAGGTCGCTGGAGGCTGGCACTGCCTGTCTCTGCCCCTTAGCCGGCTAACACCTGGCTAAGCAGCACTCCTGAGATGGGCAGCTTGGAGTTAGGGCTCAGTTCTTCGGGGAGTTGGGAGCAGGACCACTCCTTCCCCCAGTGGAGGGCTGGGGGAGAATCTTGTTCTAAAGAACTGATGCTCTTTCTCTGAGCTTTAAGAGGCAGTGGATGACAGCACGCGCCGCCCACGGGCCACGCTCCTCTCATCCCCCCTCTGTCGCCAGACCCCTGCCAGAGCACGCCCCCGTGGGACGCGCGCCCTCCCCTGGCCTCCTCTGGCAGGATGCGGTTTATGACCGTGCCCCCGCACAGGGCCGCTATGCCACCCTCGCCGGTGCCGGTCATTCCGCCTCGCTGCCCCACCGACGGTACGTCTGTGGTTCGTATGACCCCGCTGGTGCACTTTCTGGAGGCCTGGCTAGAGCTTCCCAGACTGTCCCGCTGGGTCGCGAGAACCATTAGATTCGGCTACGCGATTCAGTTCGCGATATCTCCTCCCCGCTTCAGGGGAGTCCGCTTCACTATGGTCGGGGGCAATGCCCCTGTCATGAGAGCGGAGGTCGCCACCCTACTGGCGAAGGGTGCGATCGAGATTGTCCCTCCAGCCGAGATGAAGTCCGGCTTCTACAGCCCCTACTTCATTGTACCCAAGAAGTCCGGTGGGTTACGGCCAATCCTCGACCTGCGCGTCTTGAACCGCTCCCTTCACAGGCTGCCGTTCAAGATGTTAACGGCCAAACACATCCTCCAGTGTGTACGGCCGCAGGATTGGTTTGCAGCGATCGACCTGAAGGACGCCTACTTCCATGTCTCCATTTTACCGCGACACAGACCGTTTCTACGGTTTGCTTTCGAGGGGCAGGCATACCAGTACGCGGTTCTCCCTTTCGGGCTAGCCCTGTCTCCTCGCGTCTTTACGAAGGTCGTCGAGGCAGCCCTTGTTCCCCTCCGGGAACACGGGGTTCGCATCCTGAACTATCTCGACGACTGGCTAATCCTAGCTCACTCTCGAGACCAGGTTTGCGAACACAGGGACTTAGTGCTCCGGCACCTAGCTCGTCTGGGCCTTCGGGTCAACTGGGAGAAGAGCAAACTCTGCCCCGTGCAGAGGATCTCTTTTCTCGGTATGGAGATCGACTCGGTCGCCATGTGCGCGCAGCTTACGAGCGAGCGCGCGCAGTCACTGCTGACTTGTCTTCGTCAGTTTGAGGGCAAGAGTGCGGTTCCACTGAAACTTTTTCAGAGGCTCCTGGGGCATATGGCATCCGCAGCCGCAGTAACGACGCTGGGATTGCTTCATATGAGACCGCTTCAGCTTTGGCTTCGCGATCGAGTCCCGAGGTGGGCATGGCAACACGGCACGCTCCAAGTCCCAGTGACTCCAGCCTGCCGTCAGACCTTCACCCCGTGGGCGAACCTCAATTTTCTACGGGCCGGAGTGCCCTTAGAACGAGTTTCCCGGCATGTTGTTGTATCAACAGATGCCTCCAACACGGGCTGGGGCGCCATGTGCAATGGTCATGCTGCCGCGGGCTCCTGGACAGGACCCCAGCGCCTTTGGCATGTCTATTGCCTCGAGTTGCTGGCTGTACGTCTCGCCCTGCACCGCTTCCGGGCGTTGCTCAGGGGTCAGCACGTACTAGTCCGATCAGACAATACCGCAACAGTAGCGTACATCAACCATCAAGGTGGTCTACGCTCCCGCCGTATGTCGCAACTCGCTCGCCACCTCCTCATATGGAGTCAGAAGCATCTGAGGTCGCTTCGAGCCATTTATATCCCGGGACACCTGAACCAGGCGGCCGACGAGCTGTCTCGAGTTCGGCCTCTCGCTGGAGAATGGCGACTCCATCCCCGGACGGTTCAGCTGATTTGGGATCAGTTCGGCGACGCACAGGTAGACCTGTTTGCCTCCCACGACTCGTCCCACTGCGACCTGTTTTATTCCCTGACCGAGGGCACGCTCGGCACGGATGCACTGGCGCACAGCTGGCCGCGGGGCCTACGCAAATATGCGTTTCCCCCAGTGAGCCTCCTTGCGCAGACCTTGCGCAAGATCAGGGAGGACGAGGAGCAGGTCACTTTGGTTGCCCCGTATTGGCCCAACCGGACCTGGTTCTCCGAACTAGTACTCCTCGCGACAGCACCTCCCTGGCCAATTCCTCTGAGGAAGGACCTCCTTTCTCAGGGACGGGGCACCTTATGGCACCCTCGTCCCGATCTTTGGAACCTCCACGTGTGGCTCCTGGACGGGACGAGGCAGGTTTGAGTACCCTACCACCTGCGGTGGTGGCTACCTTCACTTCCGCTAGAGCATCGTCCACGAGACATGCCTATGCGTTGAAGTGGAACCTCTTCGTCAACTGGTGTTCTTCTAAACATCAAGAACCCACGAGATGCCCCATCAGTGTCGTGCTTTCCTTCCTGCAAGAAGGGTTGGAGCGAAGGCTGTCTCCCTCCACCCTGAAAGTGTATGTGGCCGCCATTGCCGCCCATCACGAAGCAGTCGATGGTAAGTCTCTGGGAAAGCACGACCTGATCGTCAGGTTCCTGAGGGGAGCCAGGAGACTAAATCCTCCTCGTCCGCCCCTCGTACCCTCTTGGGACCTCTCAGTGGTTCTAACTGCCCTGCAGAGTGCTCCATTTGAGCCTTTGCAATCAGTGGAGCTTAAGTTCCTGTCTATGTAGACAGCGCTCCTGGTTGCATTGGCCTCCAGCAAGAGGGTAGGGGACCTGCAGGCATTTTCGGTTGACGAAGCGTGCCTGGAATTCGGGCCGGCTGACTCTCACGTGATCCTGAGACCCCGGCTTGGATATGTGCCCAAGGTTCCTACCACACCCTTTCGAGACCAGGTAGTGAACCTGCAAGCGCTGCCCTTGGAGGAGGCAGACCCAGCCTTGGCACTGCTCTGTCCAGTACGCGCCCTCCGTGCTTATGTAGACAGAACGCGGTGTTTCAGGACCTCAGACCAGCTCTTTGTCTGTCATGGTGGGAAGCTGAAGGGAAAGGCTCTCTCAAAGCAAAGGTTATCACACTGGATAGTGGATACCATTGCGTTGGCATACCAGCAGCAAGGTCGTCCGTGCCCCCTTGGTGTGAAAGCCCACTCCACACGTAGTGTGGCTTCCTCTTGGGCTCTAGCGCATGGCGCCTCGCTAACAGACATTTGTAGAGCTGCAGGCTGGGCGACACCCAACACATTCGCGAGATTTTATAATCTCCGAGTAGAGCCAGTTTCTTCTCATGTACTCGCTTCAACCAGCCGGTGCTAGATTCTGCTCAGGTGTCTTCGCTTGCTCGCCATTCCCCTCCACGGACGGGATACGTGCGATATTTTCCTCAGGTGAGTCTGATAAGCTCTGAGTTCCTCCAGCACTGCTTATGTCAACGCCTGAGTTATGCCAAAATTCCATACTCAGCTTTTGCGCTTGACTAGGTGCCACCATGTGCATGGTCCCCCCTCTGGGCGACCCCCACATGTGTATCCGCTGTAAGTCTCCTTGTGAGCGTGTGTCTTTCCCTTGGCAAGCCACCTTGCCACCCCTGGGGTTTAAAATTCCACCTGCGGCTGGACACCTCAGTGATCTCTCATATGCAGCCTCTGGCCATATGTGTATTCTAAGTCCCCCCCATCAATGGCTGGGCATGATTGCATATTTCTCTCTGGAGATATGCTTCCCAGTGTACCTTGGTATCCCTGTGTTAAGTAGGACTCCTTCGTTCGTGCTAGTCTCACAACAGGGAGCTCAGACTTACGCAGGGCACTGGAAGACAGCCGAGGTGGCGTGATTAGACTGGAACCCCAATCGTCGTCATCCGACGTAACTCGGAGTGACCACGAAAGGGAACGTCTCGGTTACGGATGTAACCCTCGTTCCCTGAGTGGGAACGGAGACGTTACGTCTTCCTGCCACTTCCGCTGTACCGCTGAAAAACGCCTGAGTTCAGTCTCGGCTCCTCAGCGAAGACATATCTGCATATTGCAGCGTACTTCCTTATATACCCCCTGCGGTGGGCGGAGATACGCTATGCAAATTCCGCAGACCCATGGCATTTCATTGCCATTGGCTCGTTTTATATACTCGAAGGTGATAGGCTTCTAAGCGAAACCCCAATCGTCGTCATCCGACGTAACGTCTCCGTTCCCACTCAGGGAACGAGGGTTACATCCGTAACCGAGACGATATTTATGGTATATGGTATTTTAAAATGTAATACCGTTTCACAATATTTCTGTTTTTACTGTATTTTTGATCAAATAAATGCAACCTTGGTGAGCATAGTACAATTATTTGAGAGAATTGTATTTTTTCAATGGGAGATTAAAATTAACATCAACAAGTACTTTGAAGACCATAATGCTTAACATTTAGCATCATTCAAAACTCAGTGTTATGCATCTGTAAATATGGATTCATAGTGCAGTCATGTAAGGGATGTCCTGCCTAATTTTTAGGTGCATGTCAGTGAAAAGCACAGGTGCATCCACACAGAAATACACAGAGGTACTGTAGATCATACTTACATCCCACAGCTCATGCGTCCAGGCTCAGGACTGCTGCTCTGGGACAGGGGTTGCTGGGAAATGATGAGAGAGTGTTTACTGGGAGGAGGCAGGAGTCGGTGGGCGGAGTCTATAGGGCGTGACAAAGTGCTGCAGTACCTCACTGAGGTCTCTGCAATATTCATGATCTCATTACACACTGCCTCCTATTGGTGGAAGTGGGTCGGCACAAGATGTAGCCACAAACCAGGAAGTAGGGTCAGTCATTCAGATGGAAATTGAGTTTGAGGAAGGGGCAGTGTGGTTAGAGAAGATAGTAACAGGACAGAAAGGAGGGAATGTCCATTAATACCAGGAAAGCCGGAAGGGATGGTAGTGTCCAGAGGATAAGCATGGAAGAGTGAGACAACAGAGTGAGTGCATGTGGAAGGAGTGAAACATACGCCACAATCATATAGGACAGGTTCACTTGCAGGGTACAGAGGTGTCATGCATTATGTGGGTGAGTTTCAGGATTAGATATTACATAAAGTAAAACATAGAGGTGAGCCTAATGATTGACTGTGATGCGTCTCATAAGAGTCTGATAATCAGTGCAGAATATGAAACTGCTCATATTCACCATTCAAAATCAATACAAATGACATTTAAAAAAAAGTATGGAGCAGTATGTGCATCTAAGAGTAATTATGTCACGAAAATTAATTTACCGTAAATGAATTGGCATTCATGTTGTTGTCTTGGATGTCAAACAGCATAACAGGACTTCTTGAAGATCGCCCGTAATATTCTACATCATTTCTTAATGGCTGTGGGGGAAAAAAGAACATTGATGAAATAATCTGCCTCTTTTTAAAACATGTCAGTGCACAACGGTTCATGTTCATCCATGAGGTTTGGGTTCAAGTTTGAAGTAAGTATGCACAAACAACAGTACAGTTGGCATTTGATCAGTCCATTTATATTTTCCTCTGTGTAGAGGACGGCAGTACAACCTTACAGTACATCAAACACATAATGCACGGGAAAAAGACAGTGAGTTAGTAGCAGTGACCACATTTCCTATAAAACATCAAACAATCATTAAAACAGTGTCACATCATGCTCAGATGCTCCTTCTGTAATTCCAAACGTAACTTATACACTAGCATTCAAAAGTTTGGAGAATTGGTAAGCTTTTTTAAAATGTTGATCAATCTTTTGATAAATTTAATGTGTCCTTGCATTTCTTTAAAAAATAAAATAAAATCTCCCCAAAATTTTGAATGGTACTTTAAACATAACTTTTTATAAGCTAACACATATTTTCACTTGAACATAGATAAAAAAGTGGAATTCTTCAAGCAGTTACATAGAATTAACCAAATACTATTAATATAAATTAGGGCTGTCAATCAAAAAAAAAAAAGATTTGTCTGATTAATTACATACATTTAATCAAGTAAAACCGCAATTAATCACATATATCAATATTTGCTAAGAAAAACTTTCAAATAAATCACCAAATATACATTATAGAAAGTGGCTTTAGAAGTCAAAGTATCATTTATTTTATTATCAATGAATATAACACTTTCACTGGCCTACAGTCCACAGCAATGCATCCTTCTAAGTGTAAGGATGCATGATTAAATTCAAATTCTTTTTTATTTAATTAATTTTACTAAATTAACAAGTTACATTGACTATCTTAATAAATCTGTTATTTTTACATTTCTCTCTTAAATTTTAATAAATTTCAACATGCCGTTTGGGTTTGACAGGGTAATCAAGTCGGTATACACACTGTGTAATCTCTAGATTTGTATCAGCCATGCATCATTTGAAAAAAGAGAAAAATATCAACAAACAAGCTTCATGCTAATCATGTTAGAGGTTCATGCAGCGGTTTCTTTTTTAACTGTGTTTCTCTCAACAGTGTGAAAGCCTCAAAAGTATAACTCAATAGCTTAATCAGATGGGTCAGATATTGTCCCCTATTGCAGCCTGCTAGATCTATAACTCGTGCCAATGGAAACGGAACTTAGTCATCTTATGATGGGCACCTTGAACAAACACACCACACCATGCAGAAGATACCTCTGCTGGGCTATAGTTCCTGTTGTAAGGAGCCTTGCGGAGGCTGCCAGCCCTGTCTATTTCAGACCCATCCCCTTCCTGAAACTCCTGATCCAGCCTGTTGCCCCTAGTAAGCCAACCCTCAAGCCCAGCACCCCCACAGGGACTCAGGCTGCGGGAGAGGCGGGGAGATGGTGGAGAAAGAAGGAAGTCTTCGCTTTGAGGCGGAGTGAAGGTGAGGAACGGGGTGGCCGAGCAGGGCCGGGGTGGATAGGGCGGGGGTAAAGGAGACGAGGAAGGAGAGGCCATGGGGGAGATGCAGTAGGGGCTGCCGCTGATGGGAGGCACAGGACTGGCTGACATGGAAGGGGGCAGATATTCGCCCAAGCGGTAGGAAGTGCTTGGCAGAGGGGGGAGGGGTGGAGTGGGGGCGGCTGGGGGGCTGCTGCTGGTTCCGCCCACAGTGAGAGAAATCCACTCGTTGGAGATGGCATGGACCTCGGGGGAGATCGAGCGGCGGGGAGACCGGGGGAGAGGGAGAGGGGAGGTGGTGAGCCGATTACGAATGGGCTTTTTGGAGGGCAAGGCCGGGTGTCAGGAGGAATAAAAGGAAACAATAAAGAGGAAGGAGGAAAGGGAGAGGTGAAATGATGAAAACACTGTATGAGATAATCAATAAATAAAAACAAAAACAAATGGAAAAATGAAAGCGATTCACATAAGTTGAATAAAAATGATCTAAGGGACAGGTTTTGTCAGGTTTTTACCTGTGGAGAGGCATTTGTGCTCCGATGAGGTGACTGGCTGATAGGGGGATCAGGGTAGTCCACTCCATTTTTCACCCGGGGTCTTTTGTGCACCTCTATGTAGGTGACCGGGAAGATGCCCTGCCGGTTTGTGCCAGAAACTTTGCCTTCATACCAGTTCTCATCTACTCTGCGAATTAGTGTTATTCGCTCCCCCTACAGGCAGACAAAAGATTTTGAATTAGCTCCTGCAATCATAACAACAAACACACACACATATTTATTTATTTAAAAATAAGTTTTTTTGTTTTTCGTTTTCTGACATTCACTTTCATAATCTCTATTATTAATTTACATGTAACAAAATCGGCAAAGCAAAGTCTGATGCAGACATGCATATGTGAATCCACCTGCATCTATAATAATTTTGTTGATTAATTACTTATATTCACTGCAGTTTTTTGCAGTGTTTAAAAACCTTTTCTGCAAACTTTTCCTTAAAATGTTTTTTTTTCTGTTTTATTTTTATTTTCTTCTTCTGAAAGCTTTCTACTTGTCTTGTTTCATCACACTTTTAAGAGCGTTTGGCTTCAAATTCAGCTCATAAGTACATAAAACAGGCTGCTGGACAATGAATGATTATTCCATATTTCTAAAATAAAAAGCTAAATAAAACATATACGGTAATACTGATTTCTCTATCTCTTGTTGTTTGCATATCAACAGCGTCGACCGCTGGACTTAAGCGTAATCTTCATTAAATTACAGAAACAGTATGAACTACCTTTCTGAAAGACATTTCAACACCAGTGTCGCCAGTGAAATTAAATCGAGCCATAGCCTCTCCATATTCCAACACCTGGACCGGAGCACTTTTTTGGGGCTGAGCCTTTTCTGTTGGCGGCAAGAGCTGGAAAAACAGAATAACAGAAGAAAGACATGTTACTTCACACCTGAAAACTCTTTTAGATACAAAAAAATGTAATACTAAGTGATAAAAATAATGTACCTCAACGTAGCTGCGTGGAAAAATCCCAACCCTTCCGTGATGTTCTCCCTCAAACCAGTTCTGATCAACTTGCCGGTAGATGTATACAATATCTCCCTTTTGAAATGGTAGTTCCCTGATTAAGGGGAAACAGAATGTGGTTAGACTTGTATAATGTAGAACTCTACATGTCAAGAGACATGCTGATATTTACAAACACATGATGATCTCATTAGCATCCTTAGAACTGAATTGTGAGACACTTACTTTAAACTTTCTGCTCTGAAGTCAAATCGCGCCAAAGCAGGAGTTCTCTGCAGACAATAAGAGGCCATTAGCATAATTTCTACAGTAATGAATCTTTTATAATCACAGCAACTCTCTGTCACATAAAAAGACAGTCAGCATCAAACAAGATCGTTTGAAGCATAACGAGAGAAAATATGTCACCTCTATGGTTTTTCTCTTCTCTTTCTCATTAATAACCAGCAGGTCGCCGAAGCGGTCATTAGTAATGAACTGCTGATGAGTCACAACCAGCCCAGCGTGTCTCCGAGCGGCTGTGTCTGCCTCTTCCTGCTCTCGCTTTAACCGTCTCTGCTCTTCCAGAATTTTCTTTAAAAAGAAACAGGCTTTTAATTCACTCATTATGCCTATTACAAATTCACCACATTGTACAGCAGCAAAATAAGTCTCCAAAAAACATGCTTTAAAATCCACCATATGTCTGTTAAATTACTCATGACCAGAGGACCCACAGATCAGCACTTGTATGTACTGTATATTCAGAAGATGATATTATTTTATATTATATTATATTACATTATATTATTTCAATTTACAAATTAATAAATATGTATCTATTTTGTTCATGTTGATACATTAGGGATATACACACATTTATTTTTAGTTTTAGATATATGCTTAAAAAACTATGTCCACAGGGCAGAAAATGTAACTTATTTTAAGATATATTCTCTGAAAACAAGTCATATTATAATTTTTCCTTCTCAAGGAAATTTATCTTGTTTTAAGGATGTTTATATGTTGTTCCAGGAAAACAATATAAACATAGCAATTAAGAAAATGATTTGTTTGCAGTGTGAAGAAAATGTCAAAACAGATATGGCACCTCTTTATCTCCATAGCGTTTCCGGACAGTCTCGTCTGGGTTCTCTCCATGATCCCCGTGGCCTAATGGATGTGAGGAATCGGAGTCTGTTTGAAAAAAACATAGGATTCACTTTCTGTTGCCAAAATTACATAAAGAGTAAGAGCAATGATTCAAGTCAGTCTTGGTTCAAACATTCCACAACACTTCATATCTCTGAAATTTCTATTTATAGAGCATGTCAATGGGGATGATATAGACACATAGACATTCTGACATTCAAATATAACAAAAGATGTTATATAAAATATATAGATAAAATTACATGAACATAAAATGGCTTACACATCTTACAGTTTAACATTAGAATAGTTCATGCATAAAGCAAGTATTTTGAGATCTGCAGGATAAGCATAAGCCATGGTCAGTCAAAATTAAAAAGTTGCATGCATCAAAACTTAACATCATGAAAAAGTATGGTAAAAATACACATTTTGACATTCCTTTCAAAAATGTCTAGTGTAATGCATTAATGCATTTTTAAAAAATAGAAAATTAAGTGACAACCACATAATAATAAACAAAACAAAAAACATAATAGCCATTTGAATGCACTGGTCCTGATCCTTAAACAGAGTAAAAACCGACTCATGTTTTACACTATTCTATGAAATTGAAATAGTCTTTTAATTTCAGATCAAATCTGTGAAAGGCTTTGCAGTATGCTGAAAGTTGTATGTGCATGAAACAATTTTAAATGTCTGTTTAATGTACAAAATGCATCTGTTCAATAACATTTGAGGCCTGAAATATTTTCTCAAGCTGACAAGAAGCTAAATGACAAGTGGGTGAATCCTGCGCCAAAATTCCTCTCAGTTTCATCTCTTATCATTATATGGTAGGGTGAAAACAGAACTTCTGGTATGTAGTAATACTTGATAATGGATTAATGGAATCTGGCTTTTACAAAAGTAACATTATAGAGAACATTAAAGGGATAGTCACCCCAAAATCAAAGTTCTGTCATATTTCCTCACCCTCATGTCATTTCAAACCTTTTTGGCTTTCTTTCTTAAGTGGAACACAAAAGACAATATTTTGAACAGTGGTAACATATTTCTCAAAAACTCTTCTTTTATGCTCCAAAGAAGAAATTTTAATGAATGACATGAGGGTGAGGAAATTATGACATTTTTGGGTGAACGGTCCTTTAAATTTTTGTTATAAACTTGAATAAAATTGTTTATACTGTATATATATCTAAACTTGTTTTATATATACATGATTGTATATGTATATAATCTGACTGTAAGTCAATCATTTTATATTATACCACTGTTTATGATTCGATTAGATAATTCTCAACATTTCATGGAATGCGTAGAAGATCATTCCCTCACAAAACAACTTAAAGGAGAACTCCGGTCAATTTTAACATTGAGCTCATTTTTTTGTAAATTTGGAGTGCTGTCAGTACAGAGAACAACGACAAAAATCGGTGTTGCCTACACCGTGTTATCCTCTTTTTAAAATTTGCACCCTGTTGACTTAAATGGGGCAAGTTTTAAACCTGCTTTTAGCCTCTTAACATCCTTTGCACTCCAAATTTACAAAAAAATTAGCTCAATGTTAAAATTGACCGGAGTTCTCCTTTAAGTGCGGTACCTTTGTTGTTTTGACTTAAATTTCAAATACACTTTTGCTTAAAATTAAGCATTAAAAATAAACACATAAGAATTGCTTATACTTTATTGAAAAATCCCTTTGGAACAACAATTTCAGAACCCAGGCAGCTGAAAGGTTCAGTCACTGTTGCACTCGATGGGAGGTACTTTTTACCATGACTTTGTTCTGTTCTTTTTTTATATTTATGTCTGGTCATCGTTATCTGGACAATGTATTACAAAGGCAATAAAAAAATAATACTAAATGGCTTAAGTGAAAGTCTGAGAATAAATAAAAAAAAGTGAAATAACACACTTAAACACAACACAACAGAAATATGCCAATCTGGTTACAAACCACACAAAGTTGGCCACACAGTGCACACGGAAGAAATGGAAAAAATAAAGTCACTCAGTGATGACAGAAGAGCAGACAAGAGAGAGAAAGGCTGGAGGAAGATGAGTGATCACAGACATAGTCATGCCCGAACATGAGTGTGGACAATCTGACACTCATGACACTCTCAATATAGCCACCTTCAGAGTGATCTTTACTGGCTTCTGAGCCCTCCACATCCATGAGGTCATCCGAGTTGCACCCCTCACAGGGAGAGCTCTCTCCGTTACTGAGCCTCTCCAGCACCTCCAAAGAGGACAGGCGTTGGGGAATCACAGGCTTCGGCCTGGTCGAGAAGAGGTCTCCGGCCACAGGCTTCATGGCGGAGAGAGCGCAAGTCTTTTTGGCCTGTTGACTGTGTAAGGACCTCCGTAAGGAGAAAGGGGCTGGTCCCATCAGAAGAAAGTTTCTTGGGGGAGCACATCTCTTCTCCTGCAGGGTGTTGGCCTGTTGCCGCTCGTGCCTGAGGATTGTGGTGAATCGTGTGTAGGAAGCTGGGCAGGTGCCTTTACACTTGCTTTGTTTGGTGTGGAAGGGGAAGTGATCATGGTGATGGTTACCTGTGGGTTCTGAGGTACAGCTGGAGGGCGTCTCTTTGGCAGCATCATGAATGCAACTGGAGTTTTCCTCTGATTTGCCCTCATTTTCCAAAGGTAAGTCAATTCTTGAGGTGTTCAGGAACTCGTCTGACACAGAAGCTTCCTCTTTGGGTGTTTGGGCCTCTGTATTCATGGTTGGACAGTGCTCAGTATGTGCAGGCTCTGGCATGACTAGAGTCTCAGCTGAAAGAGCAGACTGGAGAAAGCAGGCCGGCGCAGGGCTGTGGGAAGGGCTTGGGTTACTAGGGAGTATGGGCATCGAGGCAGAGCGAGTGGGCGCACAGTTCGAACGCTGAATGATACGCTCAAACTCCATCACCCGAAAAGTGACAGCCTCCCGGGGGATGAACTCAGTCCTATCCAAGGTAATGTCGCCCCCCGGCTTCTCGAAAAATGAAGCCAGGCAGCGGACACTACCGTTGGGGCTAGAGCCCAAGGAGCTCGGCCTCTGAATGTTATGCATGTTTCGATAGAGGGCAGAGAACTCAGCAGTGCTCCTCACAGATCCCACAACAGGTCCATTTTTATGAAGGTTCCTGCTCTCAGGTGATCCATTGCCCTTGCAGGCCGAATTTAACCTGTGATCGGCATTCTGTGTATCTCCATTCTGTGAGCCACAGGCCTCCGGATGCAGATCATCGCAGCTGTGCGCTTTGGGCCGCTGTTGCGTCTGCTCGGTCCGTCTTTCCAGGCTCTCATCGGTAGAGGACGATAACTTGGGCTTAAACTTGGAAGGAAGGATTTGAGGGATGCAGGCTTTGGTGGCCGACAAGGACTTTTTAGTCTTGTATTGAGAAGCTAGTGCATTAGTGGCAAGAACTGAGTGAGTATTTACAGAAGAGCAAGGTGAAATCATACAGCCATTCCCACCTTTATAATCCACTGGCAGGCATGCAGGGTAACAGAACAAAGAGTGCATTAGATTACACTTGCAACAAGCACGAACACAACAGTATCACACAACTGGGAAATAATGTAAGAAATGTTACATTAATTACTAAATAAATACTCCAACTTAAGTCTATTTTGTCAGTTAATTTTATCTAGAGCATTCAAGCAGGTTCAACTCTGAGTTTAACTAATCTTGAAGGCAATACATTGCCTTATTATATATTTGGAGGAATCACGGCAGTACATCAAGTACTTATAAAACATCACTATTACAATGAAGCATGAAACTAAATATTTACTTTAATTAGCTAGTTTCATAATTTAACAGCTAATATATAAACTAAAAATATTAAATATAAATAATCTAATAATTTTTATCATTTATCAAATAAACTTAATTGTACTAAAAAGAACATATAAAAGAATAGTATGTTTGGAATATTTTATTGTGGTAGTTCAGATTCAAATTTATCAGTATTAAATGGTTTAAAGTCATTAATAAATCATATAACAACTAAGATATTTTACTCCTGGCAAACTGCAAAACAAAACAAAAATATTCAATGAGTCCTGTGTGAGCAAAGTTTCAAATCCATAAATGCTAGTATAGGCCTTGAAAAAAAACATTTTTTTTTTTCTGCTTTAACTTACAACTGACAATGAATCAAAATACTGTAGGCCTACCACTAAACTGCTAATTGGAACGTCTCCTCCAATATTCATGTGACATCCATAGTAATTCATTTGACCTGCTCAGTAACTCTTTTATGTTTAAAAACTGTTTTAAAGAGTCATATGCGCTGAAAGACAATGCATCTAAAATTTAGCATTTCCTTTACTTGTGTTCTGACTTCCAATACGTTTTTTGGTCCAACCAAATGCACCATTTGTTTCCTATTGTGAAAGTTTGTCCAAATGTGCCGATATGCTTTTCTTTTTGATCTATCGCAGACTCCCCCAAACCGCTCCAAGACAGGCACTTACTCACGTTGTGGTCATTAACTTATATAAGCACTACAAGTCTTGGGAATTCTCACCAAAGAAACCTCTAGTGTGCTGTGAAGTTACCAGCTGCTATCCACAGGAATTACAGGCAGAATGTTAATAGATATTTACAGTATATTGCCAAAAATGCAGCAGAAACATGGAATAGATAGTAAAGATTACTTAAAAGCAGGGGGGAAACAGGGAAACTCACATAATTTGGATTAAACAAAATTTTGCAATGTGCTTTAATTCATATTTTTGTCTTTAATGATTTCTTTATACTCAATTATGCATTTAGAAGCATAACTTTATGAAGTCACAACAAGATACACGGCATTGTATATTCTGTATGCAAAACATGTTGCCTTGGAAAGTCAAAGCAGACAGAAACAAGAGTTAAAAAAAGATCTTCACACAGTGGTCAACAAAGCCTTTGTCTAAACATGTGGGTCATGTTAACTATTAACGGATACAGTCATCATCCTCAACCCTTGTGCGTTCCGCTTTCCACCCCCTGCCGACCCGAGCGGCCCATCCTCCGGGTCAAATGTGCTAGCATTCCACTCATGACCTCACTCTGACAGCTGACCCCCTCATACCTGACCACCCCTGAACATGCTGCATGTTTATCTCCTCTGCAGGGTGAGTGTCTACCATCAGATCCCCCTATTAATCTCTACGTCCACCCCCTTTCCGCACACTATGGCCCACTTCTAAAGCAGTTGGACACCCAACTGAGCCGAACCTCATGTGCCCATTCTGTCTAACAGGCCGGCGTCAAGTGAATGACTAAAGGTCAAACCAGACATCTGTTATGTGTCAACTGTGAAAAATGGCCAGCTTTAACAAAACACAGAAAGACAAATGAGCTGTGTTATTTGTGTGGTATTGTGAAGGAAGGAATGTAGAAAATGCTGATGAAGAGGGCTCAACGGGCAACAAATGAGCCAGCTTTACAATAATGTAGTATGATTTTAGTTATATTTCGATTAGAAATCCTTAAACCAAAATCATTTCAAACCTGAATTAAACTTAAACACAGAGTGGAAGCCTACCTTTAGAGGAAGTGCTGGGGTGGCGTTTGTTAAGCGCTCTCAGGCCCTGCAGAGGGATGTCGCCGCCCTCCAGGACACTCTTGTAAGTGTGTCGATCACATTCTGGAGCTGCCTGCCCGCTGGCAGACAAGCTGTCCTTCTCCGCTTCACTGTCGCCTGCTTTACAGGTCGAGCTGGGCACAAATAGAGATGAGGCTGTGACTTACATAAATCATCATATTCACGCGACATGTTTGAACAGAATTCTAGTGTCGTGTTTATATGATTTTTTTATTATTATTAAAAGCAGATATAGAAAACATAAAATATTATGGAAAAACAATACTACAGAAAATACTTTGCCTTGGATTTCTTTTAAAAATTGTAAATTGAAGATTTATTGAGCACACTAACTAAACCTGCTCATACTTTTGAAATATCTGGTGGAAAAAACGTGTTTATTTTTGTTATTATTTTTATATGCTTTAAAGTGATAAAAAAATTATAATATTCATTTTACTTTTAATGTTGCTAAACAATTTAAAACTTGGACATTTTTAGTCAGCCAGTGTTTGCTCTTTGATATAAATGGGACAGCGCCAGCTGCTCTGGCCCTTATCAGAACATTCCTCAGAGGCCTGTGTGGCATCCTTTAAAAAACATGCTTGAAGATTTCCACATGTAGCAGTTAGTCATATAAACCTAAAGTGTGTGCTTACATGAAAGTAAGTTGTTCTTTAAGGATGCACACCTTTAATAAGTTGTCTTTTGTTAGGTCTTCCCATATAATGAGCTGTAGTCTATGTTGGTATAGGGAAAATGAAAGTATATCATGCTTTCTTATCATTATGACTCTTTGCTGTATGCAATAAAGCAATAATATTGAGTCCAGTAAGGCCATGCTATGTTTTCAGCAGACTATTCTCTGCTGAAAAACAAAAATGCATGATGGTCTTAGTTGTTTTAAATTGGTCCAGCTGGTCTGACCAGCTTGCAAGTGTCCAAAACCCCAAACCAGCCCAGTCTGACCAGAATGAGACTGTTTTTCCAACAGGGTTAACACACCAGACTCACATGGCCTACATGCTAAGTGATTTGAGAGGGAATTTATCCATGACAAGGATTTTAAATGCACAGACAATGGTCCTATACATCGACAGCTCTTTTTCGGAGGGAATCATATTAACAGTAACAGTTACAGTTACAGTTTTGGGCCGTAACAACCAACTCACCAATAAAATATTAAGGGCCCTAGAATACTTTCCTACTTTTTCATAGTTGGAAACAATAAAATACCCATTATTCAACAAAAATTATGTGTGCGTACAAGACACTGCTCTTGTGACTCCAGCTTTATGAATTATTCCATTATACTGTACACTTAATGAAGTCCCCAAGAATGACATGACCATTGGGATGCTTTCCACTGGAGAAGAAGTGAGCACACGTCATTCCAGACGCCACTGGCTCCAAACTCAGGAACCTGAGCAGCTGCCTGACAACTGCTGGAGCGGAGATGGTCTTACCAGATTTATCTGACCATCAGTAAAGCTGAAGTATTTTCATGCTGTTCAGCTCCTTTTCAAGGATCTGTTAGCCATAAGGCAAAACTATGTTTCTCTCAGGATTACACTTACACAGGGCTTGTCTCTCAGACATTCCTCAAGTCATGAGAGCATATTTTTGGTTTAGTGTTTTGGCTGAACACTAGTTGGCCTCCTGGTTTATCACTAAACCATGTGGCTTTTGATAAAACAATAAACACCACATCCAAACATCACAAAGATCCTCACACCAAAGTGAAGACCGCTAGGCTTAAAGATGCCACAGATTCTTAAGAGAGATGAAAATACCACAAAAGATTCATTCTTTTGTATGTTTTACTGTTACATTTTTGGCAAAGGAAGCATGGAAAAAATGTTAAACTGATTTAACTAATGAATACGTTTATTTACTGACGAGTTATGTTAAAGAATGCTTTTAAAGAAAGCTTACATGACATTAAATTGATTCTATTTTTGTTGCGCATGCTTTAGACGATACTTCAGATGTCTGAATCAAAATAATACAAAATCAATAAATGTGTTTTTTTTTTTATTCTTCTATGCTTACACTATATCGTATATTTCTCCCTGTTCTAGCTTGTACTATTCTGGACAGTGTTTGAAACTTTGTATCATATTGGCTCCTTAAGAAGAATCGCTTGTTGTATTCCTTATTATTTGCTTTGGATAAAAGTATCTGCTAAATCAATAAATGTAAGTTAATAAATGTTTTCTTTGAAAATTATATATATATTGTTAAGTCATATAAATAAATAAAAAATTGAAAAATGAAAAAAACATTTTGTTCAAATGTAAATGTCTTCAAATTTAAAGACATAATAGGACTGTTATGTCAGTATTGTGAAGGCATGATCACGTAAATGCCACAGTGAAAGCTGTCAGTAAAAAAAAATGACACTTTACTGTGTGCTTCACAAACAGCACATTAAAATTTGGGGGATTTCTACTAACAGAATGGGTGGATGTTCGAGGTCTCTTATCTCTCTTAAAAAGACATCCAGGCTTTATTTTCAGACACTAGTTTCAGCACGAAACAAATCATCACAACCATCCGTGGCCTCTCCTCCACGAACGCACGCACACATGCTTACAAACATACATCACACAAACGCCTACACTGGGCAGCCTGCATTGCAAATGGTCGTTGAGGAAACAGAAAAAGGAAACGAGGGAAATCTCCAGAGAGCCCCGTGACAGCTCTGCCTGATAATAGATGGCTGGAGAGCAAGACAGGCGCACAAACACACCCACATACAACAAGGCATACACCATCAGAAAATGGTGGAAAGGAACATTTGTGAGGGGAAAAAGAAGCATGGACTTACTATTGCTGGAGGTCGGAAGATGTTTCCAATGGGCTGAAAGAGGGGGCACTCTGCAACAAACCAAACAAAGAAGTCATTGATAGCTCCAAAGGCTTGACTCTCTGGCAGCTGGAAAGGGAGAAGGCGCATTAGTCAGTCAGGCTTGCGAACGTCTGCCGTGTCCAAAGCTCTGAAACTCTTAAGTCCTCTGGACGAAGCGTAGCGTGGAGAAGTAAGCAAGTATTTTGGCCTGCATGCAAGTTAGGGGGGAAAACAAGCGACTGGGAGCGAGGGGTGGGATTAGCAGGGGCTGTGAGGGGCGCCCATTTTGGGAGGGGGCTGTCAGCGCTTCCACCAATCAGCTGCTGTCTCTCACCGAGGCTCTCTTTTGTCTTCTATTGAGTCACTCTCATTACTGGCCGGCCAGACAGGGAGACAATTAACCAGCTGGTGCGGGAAGTGGGCCAAATTACATGGGCAGACACAGACACACATACACATACACAAACACAAACGGATCTACACATGTATATTAAGAATATCATGAGCATCGGATCGGACATGCTGTACAAAATCACAGGACTGATATTATTAGTACGTCAAAGGAAGTTCACATAACGTGCGTCCAGTGCTGGGTAGTAACTGATTACATGTAATCTGGATTATGTAATCAGAAGTCTTTGTAATTATAGTATATTTTAAAATGCTTTTAATCACATTAAAGTTAGCTTTTAATGAATTATATGATTAAATATTATTCACATATTATTTTAAACTAAAATATCTACTTGAAGTCTCCCTGAGTTTTTAAGGTATTATTTCATTTTAACAACACATTCACATGTTCTCACTACGCAGGCAAACAAATGAAGTTTCTAGTGTTCAGGTATTGTTTTTTTAAAAGTAATTATGTTTTCATTAAGCTTGCATTTTTATTATTTAATTAATTCGATTTCCACTCAACTCGCATATCCACTGCAGCTCCTTCACAACCCCAGTTTGGGAAACCCTGACATTTAATGCACTTAATGTTTTTGATAATAAAGAAAAGAATCAATGCGTTGCACAATGATCTAATTAAAATTGATGTGATAAACGAGTTAGGTCAAAAGTAACCTAAAAGTAATAAAAAAGTACTCAGATTAGATTCCATAAAATGTGTAATCCAATAGATTTCGTAACTAATTACCAATTTTCATCATGTAATTTGTAATCAGTAACAGACTACAACTTGTAAGTAAATACCCAGCACTGCAAGCATTGAGTCAATAAGGAGCTGTTATTGCCAGGCAGCAACTCCCGACGGCAGATCAGAAAGAGCCATTCACTGCGACGGCTTGTACCCCCCTTGCATTTGGAATGGTTTAGAGAAGTTTAATTTTAGGCTGCTGTTTCTGTTGCTTTTCCCAAAGTGCACGTCACAGATGGTAAAAATAGCATGACAGCACACCTCCAAAGAAAAAAAAAAAAGCACAAGTGGTGTTTGCAAATACGATTGCACAATCCCAGCCTGCTGCTGTCCCTTTAGAGGTATGCCACATGCGTGCCAGCACCCCACGGCCCCCTCTTCTGACCGACAGAAGAAAAGTTCAGCTCCTGACCGCAACATGCTCATCCCATTGGTTGCTGGGTAAAGAGGATCACGAATAACCTTCGCGATTGAATACAGGCTTTGTGTGAGAATATCGCTCTATTTATACAGCGTCATGTTCTAGAAGTTTTGTTTCCTGAGGAACACCCAGTGACATAAGCTGCTATTACGTCTGCAAAGCGACCTCTAGTATTTTTGTCCCTTTTTTCCATTCATACCATTTTTTTTCTCTCAAGAAAACAGCCGGCACAGCATCCCAAGAGGTTTTCGCACCAGACTTGGCTCAGATGTGAAGAATAAGCAAACAGGAAGCATGCATGAAAGCCTTATCTGAAGTGTCACGCATCTTAATCTAAATACTTGTGACAGCCAGTACAATACCTTAGTGTGATGCAGCTGTTAAAATGAGGAGATAAGAAAGTGAAATAATGCAATGAATTTAGAACACTGTTGCTGGCATTATATTATATAAGTACAGGAAGCTTTATATACTATATCTGACAGAAGAAAAAGTATATGGTGTAAAAAAATAGTGTAAACAAACTAAAAAGATGATTTTGTTATGTCTATCATTAACTGTATGTGAGAAGGACTAAAGGGCCCTTGAGTTTACAGGAAATACACTTACAAACAGCCACTGCAGTAAAGTCAGGACTGTTGTAAGTGAGATTTAAGATGGGTATATGAGATTCTTGACATGACCCATGGAGACGGTGGGTGAAAGTGACGTGCACAGTATGTCACAGAGGATACCGTTTCAAAGCCTTACGTTATATGAAATGCCAACCAATAGAATTTCTCATATAAGGTGATTAACTTTAAAGGAAATGACATCTCAGTCTTAAAAGTAATAATGCTGAGACAGTATTCCTAGAGAATTTCCCATCATCTCGTCTGGTACACGTCCATTTGTCACATCAGGGTTTACAGGGTCTAATTTCAGCACATTGAATTATTGAATTTAGACTGAATCCATTCTTAAAAGGCACAGTTTTCCCAAAAATTACAATTCTGTCATTAAACCATTATGTCATTATGTGACTTTCTTTTATTTCTGAAACAAAAATGAAGATATGAATGTTGAGGTAATAAAATAAAATAAAATAAAATAAAATAATCATCCAGGTTTGGAATGATAAGGCTGAGTAAATGATCATTTTTGGGTGAACTGTCCCTTTAAGATAAGTCACAATGTGCTAAATGCTCTTCCTAAAGAGGCCACAATAAAGATCAAGAGATGTTTACCACAGTATTTCCTAGGATGTAAATTCCTTTCCCCTGATTGTTAAGGCTAGTCAGTGGAACAGTGTGTTAATAATGTTTGCTCATTTTCATGTGCTAGTTTCCTAACAGGTGCAGGAGATGACTCAAGAAAATTTACAACTTTTCTATTATATAAATAGCATACAATGTGAGTGAGGGTGCTGTGCAACTTAACCACATGAGCAAATGGGGCTTATGTGCTTATTTACAAAAGTCTTATGAAAGTACTTTATATGCAACCTTTTTCTTTCATTCTTTGATAAACTGCTATAATCAAAAAACTGTTTCTACTGTACACAGGAACATTGTTGTCTAATTGAAACAAACACATAATGGATATGGACTGCTAGGCCAGTACATACAGTGTATGTCTCATTCCATACACAGGATATAGGAGATGGGCTGATTGTGTTTGTCACTGTCATAGAGTATGGTGTGCTAATCACTGAAGAAGCCAGGTCACATGCATTCTCCAATAACCTTCGACCCACTTAGACACGGACACACACACGCAGCTTCATACTTAAAGTTGCTCCCAGATAGGAGTCAACAAGCACAACAAGTCTATTACTGGAACTTTTTGTGACAGTCTCATAACTTAAGATGGTATATATAAGAAAAAGAAGAAGTTTTATTTATATAGCGCCTTTCCGTAGCTCAAGGACGCTTTACATTGTACATTACAATACATTTACACACCCGTACACACATTACAATCACATAAGGACACATATAGTCACATTATCCAAAATACATGTTATACGTTTTTAGCTGAGTCTTGAATGTAGCTACAGATGAGATATTACGAAGTGTAAGAGGTAGTGAATTCCATAATTTAGGAGCATTAACACTAAATGACCTTCCACCTACAGTAGACAACCGGAAACGAGGGATGGACAATAAACCAAGTTCAGCTGATCAAAGGGGCCAGGGCGGTAAGAGTAAAGTAGATCAGACAGATATGGAGGTGCAAGACCATTTAATGCCTTAAACGTTAGAAGTAATACCTTAAAGTGAATATGGGATGACACGGGTAGCCAGTGAAGGTCATGAAGCAGAGGAGTAATGTGAGCAGAACGCCTGGTGGAGGAGAGAACTCTTGCTGCTGAGTTTTGAACATACTGTAATTTTTGGTGGGGCAGACCAAGAAATAGAGCAATGCAACAATCCAGACGTGATGTGATTAATGCATGAATTAAGGTTTCAGCATCAGCTAAAGTGAGAGAAGATCGAAGACGTACAATATTACGAAAATGGAAAAAAGAGTTTTTAACAAGAGAAGAAATATGAGAACCAAGGTTACGAATAGATGACGAAGGCTTAACATGAACTCCATCAATATCAAAGAACCGGTCCATCCTTTTGACTGAGGCAGCAGAGCCAATCACCAATATCTCAGTTTTTTTATTATTTAATTTGAGGAAATTCAGGGACATCCAATGCTTGATGTCCCTTTTACGAGCAGTGAGTGAGTCAGGCAGGGATGGCCTATCGGAGCCGGTGGTAAGATAAATTTGAATGTCATCAGCATAGCAATGAAATTGAAGTCCATGCCTGCATATGATAACACCAAGTGGATATATAGATGATAAACAATAGTGGGCCAAGAACTGAACCTTGAGGAACACTCTGTGTAAGTGAAGCAGTGGCAGATCTATACCCTTGTATGGTGATATAGTACTTTCTGTCGCTGATGTAAGATATGAGTCAGGAAAGAGAGGAACCATTGATGCCGATATCAGAGAGCCGAGAGATCAGTATTTCTTGGCAAACTGTCAAATGCAGCGCTTAGATCGAGAAGCATCAAGATGTTTATTAACCCTGAATCCACGGACAAAAGAATGTTGTTAACCACCCGAAGAAGAGCAGTTTCAGTGCTATGAGATGGGCGAAATCCTGACTGAAAAGGTTCAAAAAGACCATTAACATCTAAATATGATCGCAATTGACCCTTTGCAGGGAGTTTGATTGACAGGCGATCTGACCAATCATAATCCGCCATTTTGTCCGACAAAGCAGTCAGGAGAGTTAGTAGATTAACGTTGGAGGATTTAAACTTGAAAAACGAAGTGTACTAACGTCTTTCCGCTGTTAAAACAACATTCCTTCTTATGTTTATTCATGTTTATTTGATGCTATAAATGAACTAGAAGGAAGAGATGATCGGTTCACGAGCAGCTTTAAATGGGACTCTACAGCGATCTGTCAGACACATTAAAGAGACACAAAACGGTATTTATTGTTTAAATGTCTTTAAAAAATGACCAAATTTGAAAGGTGAGACTTTGTTTCATATCAAAAGTAACCTGGTCTGTCCTGTCTGTCAGTGTGTTGTCAGTTTCTCTGCTCCGCGATGTGTGTTTCACTGCGTGAGAACGTGTGGCGCGAGAGCGGCGTCGCTTGTCGGACATAGCAACAGTAACTAAAGGGGGCGGGTCTTTGCGAACGGTCAATTGCGAAGCCACACCCTTTTCAAGGAGTTTGCTTAAGATAGATTAGATATTGGCCTATAATTGTCCATATTTAGATGGTCAAGGCGTGTTTTTTTAGGAATGGGGGTCACCGCAGCCATTTTAAATTCTGCTGGGACAATGGTGGAAGCCAAACTACAGTTTGTGTTATGAAGGGTGCAACCTCGAGGACACACGTGGAATTTCTAATGGTAGAGGAGAAATAAGAGGATATTGCATCGTTGAGGGCTGTACGGTAGTTGAGCAAATGTTCTTTGAAAGCCAGAGAGTGCACAATGAGTCCAGTTTTCCTGTATAGTCTTTCTAGGTGGCGACCCTCATTTTTCATTGTTCGAAGTTCAGGAGTGAACCAGGGTGAGGCACGAGTAGATGGAACCAGTATAGTTTTAGCAGGAGCATGACTCTCAAGTATTTGAGAAAAAGCGTTATTGTGAATACAGCAGATTTCTGACGGACAGTTAGATAGTAAACATTCTGACAAGGTTGAATCCCTTATTGAAACAGAGAAAGAAGATGGATTCACAGAATTGATTTTACGATAGGTGAGCATTTTCTTCAGTGGTGATATAGATATTGGAAAACTAAAACTGAAGTTTATGAGTTTGTGATCTGAGAAAGCAAAATCAGAGCCACTAACAAGAATATTATATAAGCCAGGTACATATGAGATCCAGTATATGACCCCTGGAGTGAGTAGCAAAAGTTACATGTTTGAGTTAAGTTGAAACAGTCCAGCACAGACATCAATTATTTGCATTGTGCAGTGTTTTCATGTATATTAAAATCACCAAGCAAAATAACAGATGAATGACTACCGAGAGTAATAACTCACTAATCTCAGAGGAAAAAGTCAGAGGGAAATTTTGGAGGTTGGTAAATTAAGATTACAGCCAGTGACGTTTGGCCAGTCATTTTCAGCAATAGATATTCAAATGCTGCAACATCATGAAACTCGATCTTGGATATTTTAATAGTCTCACAGCAAACTATAGCCAGCCCTCCACCTCTACGATGAAGACGTGGATGAGAGAAATAGATGTACCCAGGTGGTGTTAAAAGGTTCAAGTAGAAAATTGTAAAGCCATCTCGGGAAAAGTAATTTGATTATCGTCATCCAAAAACAGCACAAAAAGACCAAAAAACAAAACCTACAAGTGGATACGCAATGACATGACAAGTGATGACCAATGTGACCCATACAACAATTTATTGGTTTAACTACGTTAGCCAGAGCTATATCCGATCAACAATCCACACAATCCACAGAAGGGAAGGCTACCCAACCATACCAAGGATTGACACCACAAAAAGATAAAGAGAGTGGAGACTCGCTGTATCAGATGTCGAGAGGGATATAAGGATAGGAATGGAGAGGGCTCGCAGCCGATCTGTGTGACAGGATCACGGAGACTGCCGGGTCAGTTATCCAAAACTTTTTGAGTGTGTAAAGTAGTCCAGGAAATAATCCAAGAACGTCGATTCCCAGAAAAAACATATCCAAAAACAAATGTAACAGTCAACCATAGCAGACTGACAGGTACCAGCGTGAAGCGGCAGCACAAGCGCACCTAGCAGGTATGAATGACAGTATGCATCAGTCTACACAAAGCAGGATATATGATGGATACTGTTGTTAATATTTCTAACACTGACAAAATATCTCAACCCTTTTTGCAAGAGTGTTTACATAGCTTTAGAAATGTGTTTAATTTTACTTTTTGCATCTGACTTTTTATGGGAATCTTACTAAGCCAATGAGAATTTCACACTGGCTCCTGAAACTAGAACTCCATGAGTATTTTATCATTGCCTTATCAACAAAGCAAGAGGGACGCATCAGTTGACCCAAGACACCCGCTCTCAAGGGAGGTGACTCCTCACTTTCATCTCTAAACAAGGAAATCTGGAAAGAGACAGGAACCTTCTATTAACTGGTGCCATGACGTTGATGTTCAGATTTATGAGTCTACCCATGAGGAATGCAGCCTGTGACTCAGTGACTCATACTCAAGGGTTTGGTTTCACTGTCAGAAGAACTAATTCTAAAGACTTGTCATACACAAAAGCCATGCATGGGCAGTAAGAGTAGGACTGGGTCACATATTTAATATTTGTCATGATTTATTCTGGTGATAATTTTATTGTGCTTTTTTTCCTCTAGAAAGCATGTCATTAGACTAGTTTTGAGAAACCTTCTTGACCTGCAACAATCTTGTACGAGAAATTGCAATATATTATCATAACCTCTGATATTTTACACTTTATTATATATTATACAACCTCTGATATTATACTATATATTCACTACCAGATTTTTTATTTCTGTGATGGCAAAGCTGAATATTCTCTCCAGTGTCACATGATCCTCTAGAAATCATTCTAATATTTGCTACTCAAGAAATATTTGTTACTCAGTTTAATATTTATGTGGAAACCATGATACAGCTTTTTCAGGATTGAAAGTTCAAAAGTAGCATTTATTTAAAAGTTTTTTTGTAACAATGTCTACTTTCACTTTTGATTAATTTAATTGCTGAATACTTGCTGAATAAAAGTTTTAATTTAGCAATTTTACTACTGTTGGCTAATTTTACTACTGTCACCCATGGAAACAATCACAGTGAGTTTTGAAAAAGAAAGGTTAAACAACCGATCACCCAGGGGTGTATCATGGTACGTGTCTCTAGGAAAATAAGTGTGAACGAATGTGCTATTTACTCACAGGTGTTGAGTTGATGACAACACTGCACAGGCTC
Source organism: Scardinius erythrophthalmus (assembly GCF_964197995.2). Lineage (NCBI taxonomy): Eukaryota > Metazoa > Chordata > Actinopteri > Cypriniformes > Leuciscidae > Scardinius > Scardinius erythrophthalmus. The sequence continues at coordinate 24,602,743 of NC_138241.1, forward strand.
TGTGCCACTGATAACATAGTGACGGCCTTCCTATCCCTCACTGAACCTAGTGACAGGAGGCCAGTGGTACTTTACAGTGCTTAGTTAATGCGTCAAGGTCAGACAAAACAAGTTTACACTACAAAAATGTAATCGCCATGACTGGATAGCTACCAGCAGGATGTTATGCACTTTCGCATTAGTTAAGGTGGATGTAGCAAATCTGACAACCAAGAAGCGGATGATGCAGAGGCCAATTTTTCAGTCAATGTTGCCAGGCAATGCTGCTGGAAACAGGCAACAGCACAGGAGAAACAGTTTGGCCAATGTTGAGCATTATCTTTACCAAACTAGTTGCATCATCACAGCTTGCTGTCTGTTTCCAGTCTGGGCACTACATAAAAATGAATACTTTCTCAAAGTCATCTGTGTCAACACCTAGAATGAGTGGCAGATTCTCACAAAAAAAAAAGACTCAAAAAAGATGAGCGTTTTTTCGAGGCACAGACTGAAGACTTTTTTGTCAGACGAACCCCAACTACAAATCAGATGGCAATTCATTGTTTAATCACAGTGCAAAAGATAATATATTGAGATTCAAATTGAATTACAGTCAGAAAAAAACAAATATGAGATGGAAAAGTTGGTGAAAAAGGGCTTCAGAAGATGATCAGGAAGCATCTGGGAAATTGAGAGGAGGTGCTTGCACCATTTTATCACCTATCGCTCTCTGATGTGGCTTCTGATGCACATTTAGAAGAATTATTCCACTCACTGTAATGTTACTTTCTGTATTGCTTTTGTATTGCTATACACTGAGCTAAAATGGGATGGATAAGGAACATACATATGAAAGGTCAGTGCAGAAAGGAAGTGACATAACAATGGTTCTAACAGACAGACGTAAAAAATATATATTTAGGGTCCTAAACACAAAAAAAGGATGACATGCATTTTTTTAATATACTGCCAACTTACCGCTTTGCCAAAATCCATCTCGGAAAAGAACCTATACCAAGGCTCATTCACTAAATCTACATCTTCTGGACTTACGTCCTGAGTCTACAGAAATATGGCAACAAGGAAAGGAGGACAAAGAGAGAGAGAAAGAGAAAGAGAAAGAGAAAGAGAAAGAGAAAGAGAAAGAGGAAGTTTCAGCATACAAAGACAATGAGACTGAATGATGATGTTACATGAACTCTCTCTTAATGTCATGATCTCAGACAGTAAAGTAAAAAAAGGCTCCAGGCTGAGACAGCAGAGGAAACATGAATTGGATTTGTTTCCAGCTTGATGACTTGTTGCAAGAGCGTCTGGTTGATCTCAGAAAAGGAACAGGAATTAGAAAATAAAGATCTCATAAAGACAAAGTAATGATGATGGAAAGGGATCCATAGATCATAGGTCTTATAGATGAATGCATATAACAAGCGAACAAGGAAAATAAACACATATTCATATACCGGTACTCAAAATCCATAATTTCACACTTCTGATATGAATATAAATCTTTTTGCATTATTGTTTGCTTATAAAATCCTGCCAAATATTTTCTACACTGTTTTAAAAATCAATAACAATAATTATGTTATATTTAACATGATATTACACTATTGTACAAAAGTTTGGGTCGGTAAGATTTTTCTTTTAAATAAATGAATACTATTTTTGAGAAATAATTATTTCATTCAGCAGGAATGTACTAAGTTGATCAAAAGTGACAATAAAGACGTGATGTTACAAAAGATTTCTAATGAAATCTTTTTTTCCTTTTTAACTTTCTATTCTTTAAAGAATCCTGAAATATGTATCATATTCAATGCATCATATCAAAATATTAAGCTGCACAACTGTTTTCAACATTGATAAGAAATGTTTCGTGAGCAGCAAATCAGCATATTGAATGATTTCTGAAGGATCATGTGACACTAAAGACTTTTTGAAGAAAATTTCAGCTTTGCCATCACAGGAATAAATTACATTTATTTTAAATTATATTTAATTAGAAAACAATTTAAATTGTAATAATATTTTACAATATTGCTGTTTTTACTGTATATTTGATCAAATAAATGCAGTCTTCATAAGAAACTAAGAAACTTCTTTCAAAAACATTAAAAAATCTTTCCGACCCCAAACTTTTGAACAGTAGTGTACATATCATTTAAAAATAATTGAAATATTCCACGACACAAAATTTTCCAAAAGAAAAGGACTGTTTCTGCAGAGCTAAATCAATGAAGAGACACAGGCAGCACATTATCTTCTGCCCTAGATAGGACCTGACCTGGAGCCAATTTAATTACTTTCCCTAACAATTAGCAGAAAATGAAAGAACTAATGCAGCTCGCACTTTTCCTGCTTCAGTTGTTTCACTGACAGGATCCAACGTGCTTTGCTTGGCTTCTACAATAAACCTATTTCAGCGGTATGTCATCAGAAAGACATTATGTAATACCAGCAGCTCCCAGAATGAGTCATGCTAAAAAGATTGAATCACTGAATGTCATGGTAACAAACCTCCCATGAAAATGACCAGACTGCAGACACACTCAAGCCCCAGCAGGAGTCTCTATTCTTAACTGGGTCTGGACACTGCAAGTGTCACTTATTGATGATCTTTTTATAGCTGAGCAAAAGGTCCTCCTACTTTCTATCTTCTATACTTAACCTTACTGTAGTGTGTGCACTGCTATGAACACACGCTATGATCATGTCATGTATGCTATGCACAGTACAGTATATCACAACATCACTAGCACAAGTCACCTACCGAGGTCACTTAAGACTACCAAGCTGTGAGTGTGCTGTGTCCTTTTAAGTGAAACAGGCAGAAACCAGCTCTTGCAGCATCAGACGGCATGCACAGCAACAGCACTCAGAAAACATGCGTGTATAAAGAGCATCATACCTTTCTCTCCTGCTTCAGCACTGAAGACTTTCCTGGCTCGTACTCAAATATGCTCTTGGGCTCAGCACGGTACTTCCTGGTGTCTACTTTCTTGTCAGGGGGCTCCCACTCATTCCTGCAGGGATGCATGGGGGGAGAGATGGAGTGATACAGCAAGGGAGGTGGAGAGTCGCCATGGCAACCAACAAGGGCAAGTTTTAATTAAGCGTTCCCATACATTCAGCTTGAGTATATATAAAATCTCATATAAAAGCACTTTAATCATGTAATTGGAGAAGTGTATTCTGCAGTGTTATACATACATATTCAGTAACCTATTTTGCATAATTTTGATTTAATACAAATTTTTCATTACAAATTATTATAACACTTTACAATTAGGCTCAAATCTTAGACTGTAATTATCCAATTAATAATACCAACGATTTTTATAACATTTATTAATCTCCGTAAATTTATACTATTGTTATTATAATATACTATTGTTCATAGTATTAATTCATGTTCATAATAAACAAATTACCTGCATTAAAGGAAATAAAAATTCACCTGGATAGATAAATGCTGTAAGTACAGAAACTTGTTAGTTCAAGATTGCTAAGTCATTGACTATTATTAATTAATTGAAAAATGTACATTAACTTCAGTATTTCTTTATTGTGCATATCCTGATATTATCTAAAGAATCTTAAATATGTATTATTCATTAAATGTCATAATGTTTTGTTTTCAAAATTCTAAAAGTTTTCTCCAGTTTTAATTTACATTTTAAATCCCTTATTTTTAGTGTGATCTCAGTCTTTTGGGCTACAAGGATACAAAGTAAAGGCACTTAATTTTTTTTCTGCTGGTGAACACTGATGGCTGAAAAAAAAAACAGGTCTCCATTATGATTTCTAGCAGCAAACAGCAACATCTCGAACCCAACACATGCTTGTTAAGCAGCATGACAAATGCTAAAATACAGTGTTTCACATATTGAGGTCCTGTGAAGAAATGTCATCATCTCTATGTTGAGCAACACTAGCAATGTGCAAGAATTCACTCTCTAATATGAAAGTTTCAGAATTCAGTCAATAAATGTGCTAGAATCTCCTCCATAAATCATAATATTTGTTTCATTCATAGTGTCATGGCTGACCTCTGAGGTTTTAGGGAAGATGTGCGTGTTGGCACAGGCAGCTGTCCTCTTGAGCTCCCCATGTCTACTGCACTCCTGGAGCGAGGGACTGGCCGCACTTCAGGATAAATGCAAATAACAGACACTAACAGAACTGAAACACAGCTTTCCTTTAAATAAGAATGCATAATGTCGTTTTTATCCCTTAGCTAAATTAAAGGGATTGTTCACCCAAAAATGATAATTCTGTCATCATTTACTCACTCTCAAATTCTTCCAAACCTGAATTTCTTTCTTTCTTCCGGTTTAGAACAACTTAAGGGTGAGTAAATGACAGAATTTTTTTTAAAAAATTACGCACAAACACTTACCATCCTCACCACCATGTGCCGGCCTGTCATCTGAAAGAGTCAGAAAATACTTGTTAGATGCAAATAGTAAAGAATAATCAGTGATGAAGCAATACAGCTGACATATTTTTGCGAAACTATTAGAAAACAGTGGAACTTACAACATATTGCATTGATTTCACATATCAAATGTATTCATACGGTAGATGTAACCTATTTTCTTATTGTGCTCTACTTAGTGTAGCCTGTGCTCTAAAGCAGCAACTCCATGAGGGATTCTAAACATCTAATGTATAGAAGGTGAAAATTACAGGGATTAGATTAGTGTGATGTAGCAGCCATGATAAACTAAATAGCAGCTCCAAGACAGCTAACCAGTAGATGGCGCTATAACAACAGCAGTGTGTTCTTCTGATGCTGGAATATTCTACCTAGCTGGTAAGTTACAGTACAAATAAAACATTTTCACCACAATCTACAGAAATTAGGCATTTCAGTGGTTATGCAACAAATAAAAGCTGAAATAAATACTTCAGAGTCAGACCAGCCCATGGCATTGCTAACTTTGCATTCTTAAGAATCCAATGGATACACAAAGCCCATTAGTTGTGTTGTGGCTGCTTTAATAATTCAGCAGAATCGTTCGCTAAAAGCACAGCCATGAAACACATCACAGAGGTATGAAAGCTTTTAAAATGGAGGTAATCAATCTATGAGTTTTAAATACATGGTGGTGTGGTCTTGGAAATAGCTTCATTACCACAGCTCACCTTGAGTGTTAGGATTTCCTCTTTAGGACAATCAATGTGTTGACACTGTGTGCATATAAAGCAGCATCTATTGCACATTGGGATTTGTGAAAGAATTGACTGTAGATGGCGCGAACTACCCCACATATTTAACACCTTATATTATATACACTGCGGCTATACACCCGTTAAAAGTTTTGGGTCAGTAAAATCAGATTTTTTTAAAAGAAATGAATACTTTTATTCAGCGAGCATACATTAAAGTGATTTAAGTGACAGCAAAGACATTTGTATTGTTACAAAAGATTTCTATTTCAAATAAATGCTGTTCTTTTGAGCATTCATCAAAGAAAACGCACCAGCTTCCACAAAAATATTAAGCAGCACAACTGTTTTCAACATTGATAATAATAAGAAATGTTTATTGAGCAGCAAATCATCATATTAGAATGATCATGTGATGCTGAAAACTGGAGTAATGATGCTGAAAATTCAGCTTTGCATCACAGGAATAAATTACATTGTAAAATATATTAAAATAGAACCGTTATTTTGATCAAATGCAGCCTTTGTAAACATTAGAGACTTCTTTCCAAAACATTTTAAAAAAATCTTACCGACCCCAAACTTTTCATTGGTAGTGCATATCCATTTCATTTGTTATTCATGAACTGGATATAAAATGACCTAACACATACAAAAGGTTAAAAGGTGTTGCTAAAGGACAGAAAAGAGTGGCATGGAGGAATGTTTAATTAAAGATCTGATTATAACTATAACCATGGTACCTCTGGCTCTCAGTGGCCTGTCATTGCTCTCTGGAAATATGTAGGTGGGACGGTATGGATTTTCTTCGACAGTCTCTGAGTATAAGGTGGGTGAAAGACAAAACACACTGACAAAGATGAATACACACATATACTGTAGTGAGATGTGATCTGGACATATTCAGATTTGGAATCGATACACAAAAAGATGGCATAGAAAAGTGTTGAATGCATGTAATTCTCAAGCAGCATCTTTACCTGGGATTTTGTGAATCTGTTTGAACATGTTTCTGTACCAGTCCTTTGATAGCTCTGTGTTCTAGAAGAGAAAAATATGCAGATGGTCTTTTATTTGTAAGTATATTGTCTTTTATGTACTTATTTTAGTCAAAGTAAACACAGGTGAATCTTGAGAACAACCCATTTCTTTACCCGTACTGGGACTCTGGGTACCGGGACAGCTGAATATTCAGACAGTCTCATTGTCTTTCCTTCCATGTCTGCTGGACTCTCAGAGAAAGATCTATTCTGGCTGACAGCAGGGCTCCGATTAGGGCCACTGCCTTGCTCCGCAACAGCTTCTGAAACACACGACCACAAAGTCAGATCATTGAACACGAGATGAAAAACACACTGATCTGGTACTTTCAGACGACACTTATTTAGGACAATACCTTCAAAGGGATCACTGAATGATTTAATGTTTAAATTTAAATGAATAAGTCATGGCTACAGATCTATTAGAAAAGACCGTTTTCCTAGGAAGGTCAGATAGATTTGCATTTCTTGCAACACTTCTCATTTATTTTAACCATAGTTGAATACTGTAAATGTTTCTCGTGGCACTGACTGATGCACCTTTATTATGGATTTAGACCGTTTTGCCAATTTTCTGGGTAAAATGACAGTTGATGCTTCAAGTATTTCTGACAAGTACATCCTATCTGACAGAAAAAGAAAAAGTAAGTCCAATCTCAAAAGCTGCTGCTAATCTTTGTGGTAGCAGATATGCTGGTTCATATTTTTGTAGAAATGGTGATACTGTGAATATACTGTCACTTTTGATCAGTGGGTTTAATGTGTAATTTAATGTTTCTTGCTGAATAAAAGTATTTATTTCTTTAAAAAAAATCATACTAAGGTCAAACTTTTGAATGGTAGTGTCCTTTTTATATAATTAATATACACAATGCCCATAACCATACATCAGACACTCCCACTTTAAAGTGCCCCTATTATGCAATTTTTAATGTTCTTAATTTTTTGTAGGTCTCCTACAATAGGTTTACATGCATCCAAGTGTAAAAAAAACACTTTAATTTTCTCATAACATACACTGCTGCGTCACCTCTTTTCTCACAGTGTCTGAAACAGTTCGATGAAGGTTTCAGTCTCTCTAAATGAAACTATAGCAAAGTTTTGCTCTCTAAAGCAAATTTGTTATAAACCTACATAGGTTTGTTCATGAAATAAGACAATCGATTCTGGCAGTTCGGAATCGACTCTTTCTTTTTTGGGACAATAAATTAGTGTATTGTGCACTTTGATCTTTGAAACTTTGCAGACCTTTTACCTTCCCAAACAGCTATATTCCACACTACCTGAAAGGTAATACCCCAAAAAACATAACAGAGGCACTCTAAAAATGACTACTGAGATTCTGTCCAAATCAGTGCATGAGATCATAAACGTCTGATATTAATTTGAACTCTAACATAACTTTCGCATGTGAAAGTAAGAGAATATTCTATACAGTTTTTCTTTCTATATCATGAAAGCTTTTTGCTTTTTAATTAGCTTGATACTCGATTCTACTTTTGATGCCACCTGAAATATTAAGAGGCTGGCATTTACCTCTGCTGTGCTGCAGCAAGACGATTGTTGGGTTCACACTGCTGGTGCGGGGATATGAAGAGGACACTTTGGCTGATGAGGTAATAGCTCTCGGTTGATCAAGGCAGGATGTGAGCTGAGACTGACTCTCACTTACAGGCGAGTCCACCTGAGGAGAACACACAAAAGCACTGACTCTGGTGTCACATATTGGTTGTGAAATACAGACAACTTTGAATTTCTCAGAAATTTGCATGGAATTTGCATTCACTTAACATCTCTCTCAAGCAAATGATTATTGCAAAGATTCCTCTGTGATGCTGCTGAAGATAGTGACAATTACAACAATATGGCACTTTTTTTGGTTTCTTCTAATTACTGTGTGTCATTGGTCTTGAAGAGGCCATCTAAACCAGGAGTATTCAACCCATACTTTATAATAACTTTTATTAAGAATATTTATACAATGCTTGCAGTGTTTTAGTATTTTTAGGTTTGGAATTCATTTAAGTTTAAGTGTTATAATAATAATAATAATACTTGTGCATTTTTCGGTTTATTAGCTTAAAATTATTTTAGAATTTTGTTTAGCTTTAATTTATTTTATTTCAGTTTTAGTAAATTAGGTACTTCAGCTTAAACTTATTTTTAAGTTTAAGTTTTTCATCTAATATTTTTATTTCAGCTTAACAATTTTTTTTAATAGTTTTAGTTAACAATACAAAACTGGCTCAACAAATCATTAGTTAAAAATTAGTCAATAGTAAAAATGTCATACATTTTTACAGTATCTTCTCCACTGACGCCCTAGAGTACCTTCATGAATCCCTTAGATCTATATACCATTACAGAAGATAATGTAAATGTAAAACAGATCTACAAATGTCATCTTGCTTGTGAAATACTGACAACATTTCAGTCGTTACACTCATTTAAGAGTGAAGTGTTCCGAATTTTCCTCACTGTTGTCTCCAGAGATCTTAGGATCGAGCTGTTTAATTAGCACTGATATAGATCTCTAAATTATATTTTCGCAAGAAAGCAAAGCATTGCTAAAAAGTAATGAGCTTCAAACATGGTGACTCACCTTTGTTGGTGTCTCATTGACTTGAGTTGAATTTAAATCAGCAGCTCTGGTGTTGTTTACACTTCTCTCGGGCAGACTTGTTTCTGTGGCATCTCCATTGACCGCACCAAGCCATCCACCTGTAACAAATCCAAACAGTTTAGATTCTCAAAGGATCAGGGAATCTCCATGGAATTTTTTAAAACCTAAAAAGGCATAAACATGAAACAGAGCTGCAACCATTGGCAGCAGACCTGTTTGTTTCCAGCGCTAACCACAATTTATGCCACAACAGATTCCTTAATCCTCCATTAAACGAATCACCAGCCAGAATCTGTCAGAACTGAACCCCACAGAAAGTCTTCATCTACAGAGATGCTAATTTATGACTGGGAAAAAAACCATTCTCTGAACTTTGTCATGAGAACAAGGAGACCATTGAACCCACTGTAAGAAGTGTTTGTTCCAATGGCCTTTTTATTCAGGCACAACAACAATTAAGGCATCTCTCCCAAGTGCTGGCAGTTAGCCAGGATAGTTCCAACATGGAGATGGTGAAAACGTCCACGCTGAAGGTCTCCGTTTCCAGAGCTCAAAGTGGGTGTGAACAAAAGACGTCTTTGATTAACCTCTGTAAGTATGAGCATTCACTGAAAGTTATTTGAGCAATGAAGTTGACTGTCAGACAATGCTGTAAAAGTTCCTCACAAAAACATACTTTTTTTCCCTTATAATTTACTAGCAACTAACCACATCATACACATTGACGGTCAAAATAACATGTGAAGAGGAAACTCAAGAACGCACCATTCCTGTAAACAGAGATCTTTCCAGGTAATGATCGCTCAGAAAAAACAAGAACACTTTTTAGTGTACATTAGCTACACATATCATTAATAACATTATTTCAGCACACAACAATTAATCTGGCACTGTACTGCTTGGTGCAATATATTCAGAGCACTCTCCTATTGACACATCCTCCATTTCCAACTCACTTTTGGCAGAGTTCACGGATAGCTCTTGGCCCGTGCTGTCCTCATCATCGATGTGCACTAGCGTGGCCCTCAAAGTAACAGCACCCTTGCCCTTGCAAACGCGGGTAGGGTCCAACTCTGCAAAAATACAAAGCAATTAAATTGATTATCTTTTCAAAGCACTAAATAAAGTGTACATGATGCCAACAACCATATTCGTTTTACATTATTCAAACGTTAGACCCCAAATCCTAAAAATACTGGTCTTACCAGTAGGCATGAGATCAGGTGAACTTTTCATGATCCTCAATGGTGTTACTCGCACAGCAGATACAGTGCGCCGACAGGGTGGACGTGCTTCAAGACACATACAACCATAAGTGAGATGGGAGAACAGGAATAAAAAAATCTATTATAATTGCATATTTGCAGTTTTTCACATCGTCTGTGACATTTTGGGTTGTGACATACTGAGTTATTGTTAGAAATTGAGAACAACAGCACTAATAATGGTCACATAGAGACCCGAGGGCTTTTTAAATTCTAGGAAGATTATAATCACAGTGTTCTCTGTTGGCTGGCACAAATATCAAGGAAAGATGGATGAACGGAAGGAAATAGGGGGCCTGGCAGTAAGAATACTGATTCAACAATGACTCAAGCCAGAGAGGAAAACAGAGGGAGTCTGTTTGTGATTGCTTACTCATGAGCTTCCTGCATCAAGACATTAGACTGCTATTATTCCTATGTAGTATTTACTACAGTGTTTTGATTAGGCTAGGTGATTTGACAGGCTTAAACGATATCATATAGTTGTGCATTATATGAGGCTGTAAGCACAGAAAATGGGTGTGTTTTGTGGTCTATATCTGTGTTGCAATTGTTTTGTAAGTTTCATTCATACCCATGTAACTGTAAATAAAGGCTAGCCAGGCCGGTGTAACCTCAAAAAACTTGATGGAGATAGGAGATACTGAAAGTGTGGCATGCTTACCAGGGCCTGCATCAAATTTCCCTGTGCCCTCTGCTGGAGAGCCCTGCAAATGAGAATGGGTGAAAGGAGAGATAAAGGGAGATGCTAAGACATAATGTTGCTCAGCATGTCATTAGGAAAGAGAACAAAAAATAGGCAAATAGTTGGCAATCTAAGACAACTCAACAACAACACATCCTCACCTCTATTACATGTTCCTAAGCATGTTTACAACTGGTCTTTAAATTGCAAAAAAGCTGGCGCAAAAAGTAGGAGTGCGTGATAGATACAGTTACTGTGTATAGGAAATCAGTACCAGCTGATTAAAGTATAATAGAGCCTATATCTGAATAAATCCTACCATCCAACCTTAGTCACCAACATATAAGAAAAAAGAAAAACTGGCCTATTTGTTTATTTGCCTGCTTGGCTTGGCTTTGGTATAAGTATATTTAGACCTGAACTCATATTTAAGATCTGACAAAGATCTGATTAACAGGATTGTGAAATTTTGACTGGAATAATGTTACAAACAATCCTTCTAATATGGTAAGCGTGAGGGTGCTGATGCATGAGGAGACTCAATACCCCCCTAACTAACGTGTCACACCTTTGAAACAAGATACAAAGTGACCTGTTATAGAACATTGACTAAGTAAGAAAATATGGGTCAATGAAAATGTATATGTTTCAGTAGCTGCCAATGGATATCTCCCTTGAACAGATGTTTCTGCCCAGTAATAAGTAAGTCACTTTAGATAAAAGTATCTGCCAAACAGCTAATTTGATAGTGATTACCCAGCAAGCAATAGCCGTCATTTCACCGTCTAGGTTACCTATAGACCCAATATAGTCCGGCTATGAGTAACCCACTTCTAACTAAGATAACCTTGAATTTGGTTACATGATTGTTTGTGTTTGGTTTCATTTCTTTGACATATTCTATGCGTAGCCTGTGAGTCTATTCTTGGGCTAGTTAGATGTCTATTATATTTTCACTGACAGCCCAAATTTTGCCTTATTTTAGCCTAGACGTCAGGGCGGTGTTTGGACGCCTATTAGACATCTTTTAAATGCAAAATTGCGTGCTGGGTAGTATTTTAAATGCTAATTACTATTTGCAGAGTTTTCTTTAGAGATACAAAATAACATCAAAGTGGATAATTGCAGATATTTCTGTTGCATTTCTAATGGATCTCAGTGTAAACATTAACCATCTGTCTCTATGCAATGGCTCCTGTCTCATTGACTTATTTTAGCCAACAGTTACAGTCTATACAAATCAGAACCCGCTAATTAGCCAGCTAAGTAAACTTAGAACATTTAACAGAGCCTATATCTGAATTAAAGTATGTGATCTATAAATAATATTGATAAAGCACTGAAACATACACAGAAACATAACTGTTAGCATTGGATTTATCCTCTTGAAAATGGATATCCTTCTAAATTTAGAAGACTTGTGCAGTTGTGGAACGGCAATTTTGTAATTCTATAATACACAAATATGCTGTTTATAATAAACATTTATACCACATACTGAATTAGATAAGTGGGAATCATTTTCCATTGTAAAATTAAAAACAGGTCCAGTAATAACAGCTGCACGCATCAATACATCAGTCAAGAGTCACACGGTTTGAGGATCCTTAATACACTGGATTGCTCAACATGTAGCCTGTGTTGAAGTTATGCTACTAATCCTGATTTAGCTTGAGCTTTGTGGCATTTTAGTAAATACATCCAAAGCCAAATTAGTAAATAAACACATGCAACAGATTTATTTCTGCATATTAATCTTAATAATATTATACCGACTCAAATTTTGCAGCTTACCTTGTGAGGACCTTCAGCTGAGCTTAACTTGGTTTAAAGTCCTAACAAACACCTAAACAGGGAGGGTGCCCTTTTAAATGTCCTTTGTTGTGGCCTATCACGCAAATCCAGACTATCATGTCCTGTTCTCTTCAAAGAACTGAACCTTAACCATGCTTTACCTCTTTCAACTACCAAGATGGACCTGTCAGCACCAGCAACCTGGGAATGTTGCACCCACTTAGCATTGTGATGAACGAATTACACCATCCTGCTTTCCATCCACCTCTCCATCCCTGTCTGGCATGACAAGCACCTCATGAGGCTATAAACTATATTAAGATAACTAAGATAATAGACCAAATATGTTATAAATCTGGTGTCATACAAATTTGACAGACTATTGATTGTGGTTTATTTTAAGAAGTATCAGAACAGGGCATGGGCCATATGGGTTGGACCAGACACATTTTTTCTCACAGTAAACAGTCACCTGGTCTTATCATGGTCAAGGGCATGAACACTCTAGTGTATTAGAGACACTTATGATGATTACAGTCTTCTTGATCATGCTAAAAATAAAATACTTCTAACAAAGTAATTCAAAAGATCTAAATTGCATGCTAGAAATGTCCTAAGAAATAACCACAAACTTTTAAAGTTCATCAAAATTCAGCCTCAAATCCGAATTACACAAAAAAAAACAAGAAACAATAAAAATCTAAATCTTAATATTTGTCCAAGCCAGCCATGACCACACTATTAGTCAAAAATCTTCATCTTTAATCGTCTGTAATTTTGTCATTTCGTGCAGCAGTTTTGTGCAAAAAACACACACACACAAAAAACAGGCAAATCGAGTGAACAAACAAATTGCTGGAATCTTGTTGCATTGTGCCTAGTAACTGCTGTACTCAGTCCAGCAGGCCTTCTCCAGGGAAAGCTGTAAAACTGAGCAACAGTGGAAAGGCTCATGTCAGACATGGGTCCAAATCTTTGTTTCGAAATCAAAACACTTGCTTAAACCTCAGTCAAGGCCAGGCTATAAATCTCAGGTCTACAACTTTGGCTCATGTAGTGAGAAAAGGGGCCTCCTGCAGGGGCACTTGATAAATCAATTCATCCACCGAGTCTCTTACATTTCTAAACAATTTAGCTCACTGAAAGCCCAATACAAAACATTAGTGTTTCGTTTATAAAAACAAACTTTTTTGACAATAATGAAAATCCTTCTTTACAGTTATTGTACACTGTAAAAACGGCATAATTTTAACAGAAAAACATGATACGGTAAAAACATTTAATGGAATTTTGAAGTAAAATGAAATAATGTTAAATATAGCTTTTTAAAGTGAAAAACAAGTTATCTTATAATTTACAGTAAAAAGCCATAAATTGACATATCCAGAATTCCCAATAACACTTAACATTTGATGGCTTTTCATTTAAATAATATGTTTCTTCATCTTCTTTGTTATCAGTTATGTACATTAGGGTTTTATGCAACCACGGCTTCTGTTTACAGTGTAAAATGATTTAATAAAATCCCTCATGCTGTCAACACACATTTTGTTAGCTTTTTTATATTATCTATAACACACTTTATTTTAATATTATATATATCAAACTGTAATAGGTGTCAACTTATTACTCTTTCTAACTGACCTAACCCTTACATTTTTCTTTTGTAATGTATTTAGGTTAATTCAGCAATGTTAAATTATATATTATTAAATATAACATTGCATTTGCATATGTTGCATTATATATATATAAAAAAAATGACAACACAGTAAAGTAATATATAATATAAATTAAATCATAATAGCATTTATAATATATAATTCTTTAATTAATAATAAAATGTTAACAAAAACTGTATACAAAAACTGTATAAAAAGTTATGTGGTAAATTGTAACTGTTGTTGCTGGTTGATTCAGCAATGTGTGTGTGTGTGTGTGTGTGTGTGTGTGTGTGTGTGTGTGTGTGTGTGTGTGTGTGTGTGTGTGTGTGTGTGTGTGTGTGTGTGTGTGTGTGTGTGTGTGTGTGTGTGTGTGTGTGTGTGTTGCAAACTGATGATATTCACGGTTAACTACTTGGCACAAGCTGCAGCCAATGAGCTTGTTACTCAACATTTAAACGGCTGGCTAGCATTCACTATAGAAGTTTGCAGTACACTTTCAGAGTTACTCTGAAACCCTCCACCTTCCCCAGCTCCACCTGTATAGATTTACAATGGGTGATTCATTTATATGCTATTTGTACAGCAGAAGTATGTCTTACTCTCACAGCAGCGAATCAGCTTGAGTATTGGCAGTAGCAAGTTCCTGTACTTGCTCTGCAGCAGCAGCAAAAATAATCAACAGCAGCAGCATAGCAGATCTATTCCTCCAAGACCAAATACATTAACATGGTCATTTCAATTACCATGCTAAAAAATGTCAGAGTTGTCGTGATAGAAATATATATACTGTGTATATATGTATATATATACATATTAGGGCTGTGAAAAGATTAATCGCGATTAATCGCATCCAAAATAAAAGTTTGTGTTTAAATAATATATGTGTGTGTACTGTGTATAATAAAATTTGTATATATAAATACACACACATGCATGTATATATTTAAGAAAAACTGTGTTATTTATATCTAAAAAAATATATATTTATATATAATATAAATTATATATAAATATATACAGTATCTGTATGCAAATATTTCTTAAATATATACATGCATGTGTGTGTATTTATATACAAAATGATTATACCAAGTATAAACACATATATTATGTAAACACAAACTTTTATTTTGGATGCGATTAATCGCGATTAATCTTTTCACAGATTAATGTGAATTCATCTTTTATATATATATATATATATATATATATATATATATATAGACATTCCGCACATTCTTAGTTGTGTTTTTTTGTGTGTAGAAAACGTTAAAAGAATGTTCCCTTTTGGTAGGCATTGTTTACTGACTTCCCTTCCACGGTTTTCACCACAATTTTCTGCATGACAGCAATGCTGCTGGAAGCATTTGATTTAAGAACTTGGCAAAACTGAACTTGGCTACTGTGGATTTTGATGGCAGATAACTACTGGCACATAAAAGACATCTCAAATAAAATCTGTGAGAACTCTTCAACCATCAAAATATCCATAAAAGTTAAAAAGTCACAGCATTAGATTCTAAAGCACAGCAGAAGGTCATCATGTACATCCTTTGGTGCTTTCCATTCTATTATGCCAGCCCCATGAAAATAATAAAGGAGGGTGACACAAGAAAAAGTACCATGATATTCCACCCAAGAATCTCTGGGGATTGCCTAATTCTATTTCCATGACAGCTTTTAAAGAGCGCAGCTTTAATACACAAAGGAGATCTACAAGGGGCCTGCTGTAGCCGGAGCGAGGGGACTGGAGGGGAGGGGGGCCGTTACATAACACAGTTTGACTTCTGCTTTGTCAACAAATGGCAGAGGGGGGCACAGAGAGAGAGAGCTCACCAGGATCACAGCAAACAGCTCCAAACATGGCTCGAGAGCAGCGCTGTAGAAGAACAACCGTGGGTGTTTAATAGAGAATATCCCATCAGTACCGTAAACATCTTCAGCAGACATACTGGACGGAGGCCTAGACTGTCATACTCTCAACACATTTAAACAATGGCATCATAAAAGGAAATGTATTTAACTGTGGTATTTGTCTCAACCACTATTCATCTATTGTCTATGTCTTATTTCAGAGCATGACACCACTAGTGGTTTCCAACCAAAGTTGCGAATTTAACTTGCGCACAAAAATTGGAATATTGCATAAAAAACATTTGCAAATAAAGCAGTGGTTCCATCCCACGTGTTCAAGAGAACAAAATAGACACTTGCTAGGAATTTGGAGCAAAATACCTGTAATAAAAATGGAATTTGTTGTAATCTTTCTCCTATATCATAAATGACTTATGTCTCAGAGCGCACAGACTAAACACGATAAACGCTGTCATGTTAT
Organism: Scardinius erythrophthalmus; assembly: GCF_964197995.2. Lineage (NCBI taxonomy): Eukaryota > Metazoa > Chordata > Actinopteri > Cypriniformes > Leuciscidae > Scardinius > Scardinius erythrophthalmus. The sequence continues at coordinate 24,619,303 of NC_138241.1, forward strand.
CTCATGTTCAGATGCCTGGTGTTTGTAAATGCACTTTTTTATGCTCATTTTTACAATTTATGCACACTTGGCGTTTCCATCCAGCGTTTTTATTTTATTTTTTGATATCCCAAAATGCGCGCAAAAATAGGTGGATGGAAACATACAGTAGCTACTGTCAGTGAAACCTCTCAGTTATATTCTGGGAAAGATGTCGAACAACTGAAAAGAGCATGCATTGCAGACAGGGAAATAATTACTCACAAAAAAACAAATATGGCACAAAGGGACAGTCTGTGTATGATTTACATAGTGTCTATTGGTTTCACTGTAAAATGATGCTCAGATGAAGTAAATAATGCTAAAAATAGCCAAAGATTTGTGCACTTCTTTCATTTTACTTACTATTCTGAACTCCAATGAACTTACAACTTTTAGGAACATAAGTAATGCACCTCTAATCTTCTTTTAAATTATGAAATACTTTAAAAGTTTTTTGAAGTTGCATAGATGTTGAGTTGGATTAATGCATTTCAAATAGACCATTTGCCAGTTTTATTTACGTAAATTCTGTTCCTATATTATTAGTAACTTGTTGTCTTGCAGCATCAGAAGTTTGTTCCTCTATTAAAATGAACAGTTAGTTGATTATTGAGTGTTTTTCCCCATCAAGAGTGTTTATATAAGTAAGTACATTCATTGATAAATAAAAGAGCATAACACTAATAATAAAAAAATGCACATAAGGGGAAACATTCAACTTTGCATACTTTTATATTTTTATCTTGCATGCTCTACAGTTGAATATATATGCAACTGATATTTACATTTACATTTATGCATTTGGCAGATGCTTTTATCCAAAGCGACTTACATTACATTTCAAGGTACACAATTAAAGTACCTTGTTATCTTTTAAAGGTTTGGGGTCAGCACATTTTTAAAAGAATGTAATACTTTAATTTAGCAAGGATGCATTAAATTGATCAAAAGTGACAATAAAGACTTAAAAACGTATTGTTCTTTTGAAATTTCCATTCACCAAAAACCGTTTTACAGATTTCACGAAAATATTAAGCAGCACAACTGGATTCAACATTGATAAGATAATTTTCAATTTCTAATAATATTTTATAATATTTCTATTACTGCATTTTTCCCAAATAAATGCAGCCTTGGTGAGCATGAGAGACTTTTTTCAAAAACATCTCAAACATTCAAAAAGAAAATCTTACCGACCTTTTGAACGATTAGTTCATCAGTCATATTCATGTAGATATCTGTTATAATGACAGCAAATTGTGTTCTGGCAGCTAGACCATTTAGATTAACATCATCAGGTCATTTACTTAATAATAATACTAACAATTAGTTAATGATTATAAATAAATAATTATAAGTAAAATAATAAGTAAATTAGTAAATAAGTAGATTAATTTAACTAATTTAAAACTCATTAAAAAGCCATGCAAACTGAAGCATTCATTTAAATTATTTAAGCACCTCAACTGAAAACTAATAAAATAATATATACACATATTCTGTGACATCATAACAGTAATAACTATTTTATTGCTAATAAGAGTATCAGTATAATTTTTAATGTAATTTTTTACAGTATAATATTTACACTAAATAGATCTCCTTGATTAACAAAACTGTTTCTCAGCAGAGACTACCAATTACTAATATTACAACCAAAATCACCCGGTTTTATTACCAATTCAATATTTCTGTACCGCTACCGACCCGAGCACTCTTAACACACTATTAGCATGGCTACTGAGAGCTATCATCACAAACATACCGTTAAAACAGAGATCATGCCATCTAAAATAGAGTGATACTTAAAAAAACATCTGACATTACGTCACGGAATACAGAAGCCTATTATGTCTGGAAGATGTTCTAGTGCACAGCTGTGTATAAATGAGTCAAAGTCTCCTGGCCTGGCCCTCACAAGCTGACAACAGGCGGCCACAGAGGGAGGGGCACACGGCGCATGCACAGCATCAACCGCAGCACAAGCCAGAAAAAAAAAAGAGCTTTGTGCGCAGCATGGATGTTCTAGAAGGACAGATGAGGCAAATGATAATGAGTTTCACACTTGAGATTCAAAGCAGTGCGTAATGGGGTGGCTTTTGATATCAAATGACTTACAAAGCTCATAAGGCATGAGGGATTTATTTTGTAGGTAATAAAAATAAAAATGGACCAGACTGAGCTTTGGGATACTGAATTTTGACGCCTAAGTGAACAGCTCAGGATGTGACATTTAAGGGTCAATGACATCTAAGCGCATCCTTATATCTAATGAGGCTTTATACAGTTGTATCAGCATGACATTTTTGACTTTATGCACCGAAAAAAACAAAACATAAATTTCAATTCAGAAGTTAAAAACGTGGGCTGTATCCGAAATCACATATTCTTTTGAGTAAGTACTTCTTTTGAATAAGTAAATACGTCACGGCCGTGTGTGTACAACGTTAAAAAAAAGTTGCTGGCTTAAATTAAGTACAATCAACTTGGATGTTTTATTCATTTCAATTTAAATTACATTAAACTGACTTAATAAAATGAGTTGAATCTTGTATAACTTATAATAAAAAAAGTTGAATATTGTTTGCCTTATTTTAATGAGTTAAAGCAATGTAAAAACATATGTTGTCATAACTTATTGATCATATAATTTTTATGTAATCCCGACGTATCTGCAATGTTTTCATTATCATGACCTGCATCAGTTGCATCGCTTCAAAATAATAAACATGACAAAAAAGCAGCAAGTGTCATTGTCCCTTAAATGCATGTACAGTAGCCATAACTCTACATTAGCTGCTTTATGTTATGCACAAACTGTTTTCACAGTGTACAATGCAAAATGCTCTAAGAAAAGTTTGTTAAAATATGTTAAAAAAGTACAATGTTAATATTAAGGAACTTTCTGTACTGATATTTCACAGGTGTTTACCCATATTTTGCTATATTACCCATATTTTTACATATTCCATTGTGTTGTGCTTAAGGGTTGAAGAAAATGTCCGTACAATACTGGTAATTTTCTGCCGGGACATTATCCATTTTTCTAAAAAAGAAAACAAATATTTCTACAGTGAAGATATTAAGCACTAAGAAAATCTCACTGGCCAACAACTCGTCAATATTTTTCCAACCTACAGAGAATTTAGGCACCCCACTTGCAGTGCAGACAGAGGCAACTGTTTCAGACCTCTCAGTTATGTGGCTGGTGCCTGATAATTTTGTCAGGGTGATGTAGACTATTTAACCACACCTAAAAACAGCTCTATGATAATCCAGACATTTCAAGTGCTTCCCTAATGATGGAGGACCCCAAATCTCAGTGCTGAGCAACACCACCAGGCACGGCCTTTATAAAGCAAGCCAAGCCACGCACATTCACACACACACTTGGATTTCACACTCTATTGAAAGGTGAACAGTTCACAGCAATCTAAAAAACACAATATAATTACATTATCTGAAGATCCACCATGTTCCAGCTATGTATTACACACGGCAAATGAATTAAAATAGCGTTTAAGCTCTGACATATCATTGTCACATTCTGTCACAGTAACTCTCATCAGATAAACATCATCCCAACGTTGACCTCAAGCCAGCTGGTCTACAATCTGTCAAAGCAGCAAGAGGTGAAAAGAAAAATCTGTCAGCATAACACAATCTGAAGCAGAGACGGTCTGTTCAACTTCTTGTTTGCAATAACGTGCTGCTTTGTGCACACAGACCTTGAAATCTGTAGCGCCGCTAACAAAACATACAGACTCGCACACACTTTAAGTGCCACTCAAAGCCACACTGCAGTCAATGGGGTAGAAGGAAAGTATGGGGTAAGATGAAGGTTGCTAAGCAACATGGTGAAACATTGAAAAAATTTGGATGGGAATGGATGTTATGTGACATCTGTCGAAGATGCCTCAATCATTGTCAATCATAACCACAAACATGCAGACATTCACACCAACAGCACAATTGCAAGTGAAATATTGCTTTTACACAACATTAAATAAATAATATGTTAATATTTACATACATTTTAGACAGTAATGCCATAGCTACTTTTGTGTATTTTGTGTTTATTAACCGTCCGCATCAAGCAACAAACTAGTGTTGCTTCGTTCTTGGAAGAATCAATGTTTTTGAACAAATCAGCTGAGTGAATGATTCAATGATTCACTCGCATGTTTCATTCATGAATATTCAGAATTTTCGAACAAAGCAAATCTATTTAGTGAAATCTATTTAGTCACTTGTACATAATGTCACTTGCAAAAAGGGTAACTTGACTTTACCAAATAAATATTTAATTTTCATGATTTTAAATAATTTTCCTGTTAAACTTGAAAGGAGGTAACAATTTATAACAACTTTCATTAATAAATCATTCATAAACATATAATGCTTAATGGATTATTAGTTCATATATATATATATATATATATATATATATATATATGTGTGTGTATGTATGTATGTATATGTATGTATGTATATGTATATATATATATACACAGTATATATATATATATATATATACATATATACATACATACAGTATACATATATATACATATATATATATATATATATATATATATATATATATATATATATATATATATATATTCAAATAGCTAGAAATATGAAAATGTGCTTGTTAATGTTTACTAAAACGTACTAAGGTGCTAATAGTACTAAAAGGTACTTAATGATTAATAGTAAACATTAATAAACATTTACAAATAATGAATAGTTTCAACTTTAGATTTGACTGCAAAAACATGAATAAATAATTAATAAATGATTTACAGATGTGTAAATTTAGTGCCCATCAAGGTACTAAAAGTTCAGTAAATGTTTATGACAAATTTAACTTAAGATTGGGTACTGCAAAAACATGAACAAATAATTATGTGTAAATAGTAGAAGTCTTTATACACAACAACAAAGTTAATTAATATGTTAAAATGAATAGCGAGTAAAGTGCTTAAAAATACCAATTAAACATTATTTTACTATTTAACTAACATTTACATTAAATAATGATGTGTTAATTATTATGTAATGTTTATTCAATTTATTTAAACATTAACAAGCATATTGTCTAATAGCTATTTGTATATATATTAACTAATGATTTGTTAAGCATTATATGTTTGTAAAAGATTTATTGATTCATTTAATGATAATGCTAACCATCTGTCAAAATAATTTGCATGATCATATGAATGACAATAAATGATGATATTAATCATTATGTAATGTTTAATAAGTTAATGGTAAACATTAACAAGCAAATTATCTCATATTTCTAGCTATGTGAATATATATTAATAATGATCATTATTTAATGTTTGTCAATGATTTATTAATGAAAGCTATTATAAAGTGTTACCATGCCATTAAGACTGTATCTATATGCGAAATGCGAACAGTGAAAAGTCCCAGCGCTGTTGGACTGTATCTTCTGAAATGCTGCTCAACCAATCAAGTTATGGGCTGGACGAATTGTTGTATATTGCAAAATAGATGCTGTTGTTAATGGCAACTCAATCACTGGACATGAATATGTGTTGAAGTATTTGTAATTGCACATATACATGACTACCAGTTGTAAAATACAATATAACAGAGATAAAAAATCTACATACATTTGCTTGGGATTTTCAACACCATTAAATTTCATCTGTGTCGCCGACTAAGACAACATAACAGATGACTTTTTAATGGCCAAAGTACTTATAACCACTTGTTAAAAAAAAAAAAAAAACAGGGGATGCTATTAATATGGTAATCCCCTCAATCCTATGGATGTGGGTGACTCAGGGGCTCTGTGGATGAATGGGAAGCCTGCAATTTTAATCCCCCTCAGAACACTTCCTCTCTCCACTACCAGAGCCCAGTGCTTCATTCCATCGGCTGTCATACGCCTGCCCGCTCTCTCTTGGCTGTTTGCATCCAATTTGAGTGATGAAAAATTAAGAACGTGCCTTAAAAGCATACAATGAGAAATATAAAGGCTTAATTTTTGGTTATCAAGTGCTTGAAACAGCAGGGAAATGTGAAGTGGCAGCAAATGACACTGGGAGAAATGGAATAATGGCATGTTATTAGCAGTCAAAGCAAGTCTGGGCATAATTGCAGTGCTACAAAAAGGCATGACTATGTGCAAAAAAAAAAGCAACTTTTATGCCATTATCAGTGCTTACAGAGCTACTTAAAAAGAAATCCTGAGGTATCATGGCTATTCTGAAATATGTATAATGTAACAACCTGAGGATGCTATTTAAGATCAGCCATGTCAAAAGTGTTATAGTTTGTCTGTTCATTTGTAAATTCAAATGAGAACTAATTTAAACAGTGTCTCACCACCAATCTTATAGGTGCCTGTTCACCACACTAGACAGTAACATGATTCTACACAAAGCTTATAAAATATTAAGCACCCAACACAAATTATTCATTATCTTTGTAAGGAGACGGCTTCCAGAGATGCTGGCAGGAACTTCACCCGAATGTTGCAGTCTCTCACCTACTTAAGATTTTAATGCTGTTCACTTCCTCTTCGCTGAAATACTATATACCTCCTGTGCCAGAATACAATGATAACATCATGTATATGTATGGCAAAAGTGTTGAGCTGAAACATCTATAAACACAGATACAACTTTTTCACAGGGTGTGAGATTTAAGCAGTGAGATTTCACTTACAGACTTATAGTAGTTATCACATTTTGGTTTGTGTTAACAATTGCAGTAAAACCTGCTGGTTATTTATTTAACATTTATCAATACTATGTTGACATTTTAGCAGGCCATATCACTTTAGTCTCTAATGCCAATAAACTATAAATCAGGAAAAGTAATTAAGTTTAAAAGTTTGAGATTATGCACCTGGAAAGCCTTCCAAAGGCCACAAGACAACTCAAATTGATTTGAGATTAAGTGTAGTGCTCCACTTCAATATTAGTCTTAGAATAATATTGTAAAACAGGGTTTTTAACCCCTGTGAAAAATACAGTATTTGCACAGATCTCTTTTTTGGTTTTTAAGCAAATCTCTAAAAACAAATCCTATATTTAACTGGGTTAACTAATAACGGAATAACATTCATTTTAAGAATGCTTAAATTTAAATAATATAATTTCTTAAGAACTCTTCCAAGGGAATATAAAATGTTGGTTACTGTAATGGTGCACGGTTTATTATGGCAAGTTAGGCTAACACAAATATGGGACAAATACATGTCACAATTGAATAACTGAGAACTGAGAATGCTCTTCTTAAACTTACGCCTGCATAAAGAATAGAAATCACCTTCATTATACTTTTACTGGGATCTTTAAAATGCTATTTGGAAGGTCAGTTACTAACAAAATATATTACTGAAAAACTGTCTGTCTGATACTATTTCTTAAAGTATTGTGACCTAAGTTGATAGTATACCATTGGTACCATGGTTCTACGATCTACTTAGGCTTACAATGTTTTTTTGAGAAACACAGCCCTCATTTATGGTCCAGAGATGATGACTACCAGCTGGTGAGATCGAGGTTGATCTGGTAGACCTTGATAAAGCCAGTTAAGAGGTGGTAGCCCACCTTAGACAAGTTCCAAAAAACATCTTAGGCTGATATAAAATGCATGGTTTGCCAAGCCACTTTGCCTTTTGCCACTTTTCATAAAATAAAAATTGAAATGCATCATTGTATTATTTCAACTGCAGCAAACACATTTGCTATACAATCATAAGCATATAAAATCACTATACTCTTGCTGATATGTCCTAACTTAAAAAAGTTAAAGCAGTAGGCTACCTAACGGTGTTCTAAAGTCTTTAGAAATTGCATTAAATATTATTTTGATATACTTGAAGACTTAAATATACAAAAGGCACTTTTGCATAGTTCAAACATACTAATAGGCCTGCCGCATAAATCGCACTGCATTAGAACTCATCCTAATATTCATCTTCGTAAATACAGGCTGTTATATCATTGCACTCTGGCAGTAAAATCTGGATAAACTGTCTTATGTGTCCCGTTTAATTTTTCAAGCCAGTGGATTGAACTCGTGAAGTCTCGTTTCACTGTCCTGCTCCCTCCGCATATCCAGTCAATCCTATTCCTTATTTGGATGTCAAGTGTAGTCGAAGTCAGGAGGGCTCTTTTCCTGCGGAATACAAATTATCTCCATCCCGTCTCCTTCATCTCATCTTATAAACGCCCGAGCTCTTCAATAAGAATGCAATTTATAGTTTCACCCTTTACAATATAGCCATAAATGTGACACTAAGCTATATAATAATATCAATAGTGCTGAAGTAACTAAAACACTAACACACGTTGCCGCACTTCTGCACTGCACATTTGTCTGCAATGGATGGCCGCTGCGGTTTATTGTAATAAACCCTGAGACAAATAATAGCCTCCAAACGAAGTAAACACGTAAACTTTACGTTTTAGTTTGAAGTGAAATATCACTGAGGTATTCAAATAACGTGGATATGACGGAGAATGTAGTATGCGTTGTGTAATACTCACCTTTCTAAGGAAGCAGTCCAGGTTTCCGTATTGATAAGGCTGCTACACGCTGCACAATTCAGTGACGGTCACCGCACGCGCTCGCCCGTGCGTCGAGCCTCTCACGCTCTCATCACAATATCACTGGGGTGGGTGGAGAAAGAGAGGGGCGTTCCGTGGAGCCACAGACGTTTAATAAAACTCATAAAAGTGCATTTGCATTCCACATTTGAATGAATAATAATACATTTAAATAAGACATATTAAATTCCGTTAATTATTTCCTCATTTAAATTGCAACAACAAACTATACTCTAGGTTAGACATATTTTACTTCAGTTTCTGAGCTTTAATTAAGTTGTATTATGTTAATATAACTTATTTTAAATAATTTTAAGCCAACCCTGGGAAGTTTGCTGAGGCCCCCTAGCGGTACGTCTTTGTTGAGAACATAGAGCAGCTAAAAATCAAAAACGAACTGCCAGAAAATATAGATTAATTTTAAAGTAAAGGGTCATACTTAAGTTTATTAATTATAACCATATTCCAAATACATAACATTCATATATATGATTTTGTGAGAAACAGGGATTGTTAACGTGACACTGGTATGAGCCAAGTAGCAAATACTATAGCTATTGGAGTAGGTATTAAATAATAATAAATGACTGGAATTTTCAGCATATTATCCCATACACAAAAGAAATATATTTGAAATATATTTTCAGTATATATTTTGGAATATATGCAAATATTTGAAATTGGCCCAATAAATATATTTCACACTTAACATCATATATTTTTGTTATATTTCAGAATATATTTCAATGTATTTTTTTCTGTATGGGTCCCCAAAAGTGTCAAAATATATGTGGCATATATTCCAAACACATTGAAATATATTCTGAAATATAATATTTATATATTTATTGGGCCAATTTCAAATATTTGCATATATTCCAAAATATGTACTGAAAATATATTTCAAACATATATATATTTTTGTGTGTATGGGATCAAAGCAAAGAATCACTTTCTTTCTTATCAAAGCACTAGAATCTTTGGGTAGACAGCAAATTGATTCGATTCACGTTTCACATGTTTTGGATTTGATGTTCAAGACGAGGGATTTTTGCTAATTCGATTCGATTCACAATAAAATTCAATGCGATTCGAATAACGATGTGATTCTGCATTTTTTTAAGTGCATTCATAGGATTATTTAAATGCTTCCCCTAATGTGTTAGTCTGGGTGCGAATTACACTGCGACTTTCAGGGTCAGAGATATTGTGAAGGACCTAGTTATTAGTGTTCCATGTGTATTAAACATATGCTTCCATGGATAGACTACCCTAGAATAGCATGCACTTTCCCAGTAAGAAAAGCCATCTTTGTTCTCTTTACACCGCTTACACAACATTTTATAAACACTGAGTGACGTGTCTACAAAAGAACAAGCTTCATGCGCATGAGTAAACAGATAAACCGCGCGCAAGCCAGTGAGAAAACACGGTAGAGAGAGCCGCACATTGTGAGAACTGTGAAGGCGCGAAAAACGCCGCACAACGTCTCCAATAATTTAATGTTTATATATTTTAAATATTTGAATCGCTATCCATTTGACTCTTAGCTTTTTTAATCATTATTGACTGAAATCATCGTCAGGATTTGTAATCGATGAATCGAGAAAACGAGTGAATCGTTTCACCACTACTAAATACTTCTTCTCAGCAGGTATAATAATGTGCACTGTCTGCAGGTAATATATGAACTTACCAAAAATATCCGCTAGAGGCCAATGTTTACACGTAGAACTTTGCATATTGAGCTACAGCAGGGGTTCTCAACTCTGGCCGTCAAGGTTCACTTTCCTGCAGAGTTTAGCTCCAATCCTGATAACTCTCCTCCCTTTAACTTTGGGCCTTTCCAAATACCAACACTTTACGGTCTTGGCCACTTAAAAGCGCGTGCACGCGACAGGAAGTAAGTGCGCAAGACTGTCCCATGTCAAAAAAGAAGCAAGAAAAAAAAAAAGCCAAAGCTCAGTGCCCTGAATGCACACTAAAAGCATCGGAGGGGTAGTGTATCCCATCATGCATGAGAGAAATCGCGAGATAGCGAGGAAAACTTTCCACTGTAAGTTAAATTAATTCGATTTTATATGTAATTTGGTAGTAAAACAAATTGTTAAAGTGACATTTTATTGGTGCAAAGATGAGTAGGTTGTGTGTATTTTGTACAACATTTGAAAGAAGAAAAAAACCTCTGTAAACACTTTTTTTTTTTTTTTGCAACACTAAACTTTTGCATGTCCCATCGGGTAATTAAAAGTTCTACACACACTTGCAGTCTTCACGCCTTCTTGAACACTTGGGCCAAATACAGGAAATAGCCAACTGTCATGCAAGTAAACAAGAGGTCAAGTGCAAAGACCACAAGTGCAGGTACTTGGTATTTGGAAAGGCCCAAATTTCATGTGTTGAAACTAGAGTTGGAGTTAAACTATGCAGAAAAGTGGAACTTGACAGCCAGAATTGAGAACCTCTGATCTTCAGTATTATCAACATTTATTTATTTGTTTGTTTTATCAATCTATAAAAAGTTTAAGTTTATCCATTCTCCACTCCAGACAAAAAAAAAAGTTATATTTTTTGACCTCGTAACAATCATAACTGGACCTACCAGTGAAAATAACTTTTTGAGTGGCATATGCAGGAGTTCTCCAATCATATAATCATCTTCAAAACCACATATAGGTGTTTTTACATTATGTTGTAATTACCGTAATTATGAGTTTCCAACTTTCACATCCTCATAGAACTCGCAATTACAACTTGTACCATGTGACCGCTGCAGATTCATACTGCTGTTTAAGTTTTCATAGAAAGCAAATGCAAGCATAAGTAGCATATGAAAGCACTCGCTCATCTGCTTTCACTTTTGAGTGCAAAATCCAGTCAAAAGCCCCCAGACCTACATTTTTTTCTTATTCAATACCCCTTACACTCAGATGTATGACACAATACGGAAGAAAAGATATCTCGCTACTTCAGTTTCATTGGGACTTTAATCAGTTGTCGTCATGGTTGACAAAACAAACAAACACACACACACACACACACACACACACACACATCTGCCCTTGTCACACTGTGCTTTCACACTTAAATACACCGTTTCCATATATCGTAGCCAGAAGTGAAAAGTGAATAAATATTTTTAAAATCCAGACAAATATGCTACTTTAAATCTTATGTGCACTGATCACAGCCAACACAAGCTACACTTAATTGCAGTTTTAAACAGAAAAAAAGTTCTAATTAAAAAAGTAGGCACGTTCTTGAGCTTGCTATTTGCTATAATTAACGGCACTCAACAGTGTACAAACCAAATAGCTAAATTGCATACAAGTGACCATATGAAAAGACCCTTCAAACATATTACATATCTTCAGCGGTAGATTTATCATTTAAAACCTATAAATTAAGGTGAGTGTTTGCATTGGAAGTTGAGTCTAGATCAATTCAAATCACTGATCCACTGGCTGTAACAGAAACCTAAAAAAAATACTGTATTCACAGGAAGTATATAAAAGGTGAGATAGCTTCAAGACTTCTGAATCTGATGTTTGCATATTATCCTGTGTGCTAACTGGATAGGTTTTGAGCATATATATATTTTTGCTGCATATGCTGCACAATTCTGTGCAGATTTGGCAGTTGGTAAAAATAATATAGATGGCAAACCAGCTTCCTTAAGAGACGCCTTCATACGAACCTCTGTAAGATCACAGTACAGCCTAGCACATGTCTTCTGTTTCAGACACAGCCAGTATCTTTTCCTCCATCTTGAAGAGACTTACAAATCTCAAAGGCTCAACAAGAAAAGTGCACAGTCAAAAAGAACGAAAGCCAGCCATGTTGAAGCAGGCCATCACCATGTTCGTCTTGGTATAGGTGGAGCTGGCATAGACCTCTGTGCAGGCTTCTGAGGAACCGGACGGGATGGACTCGATACGTATCGCTCGTTTAGTACCTCTGGAACCCTAAGACACAGCGGGTTAAATTTAAAATGTATTCATGTGATGGCAAAGCTGAATTGTAATAAACAATTACAGAATTCCTCTTTTTTTGTTTTTCACTTTTTAAGAAATTTTAAATAAAAAAAGTTTGCTCCCACTGACTTATTACACAGATAGAATTTTAGCATTCAAAATGTAACTGCCAGAAATAACGTAACTTTCGAAAACTGAATTGTGATTGGTTTTGTCTTCTTTGCATACTGTTGTATACTGTATATTTCACCATTTATAGCCACCTCTAACGCCACAATGACTATGTTAAGCAGAAATTACGTTAAAATTAAGAAATGACACTAAACTGAAGCGTAAACGTTTTTGTATGATTCTTTGCTGATTTGCAAACGCTGGTATTTTGTCCCAGAGAAATGCAAATCTTGTTCTTGATTTGGGTTGGATGTGCACAACTCTCAAATAGTGCCCATAAGGTGAGATTTGGAAGAGGATATGTGGAGCCCACATCAGAGGGCAGATGTTCTTCACGCCATACTAAAGCGTTGGTGTTTGTGTATATCAGCTGGTGAAGAAGTAGTGCATTCTGAACCCACACTCCAGATTTAAAGGTTGATACATACTTCTACATTCGATAAAGTTACTGATGGAAAGTTAACCTTCACAAACTCCGGCATTGTGGTTAAGAGTGTTTTGCGATTGATGCTGTGGTTTGTCACATGGGGAGGCGAAGAGTTTCATACATGAACCACGTTTGCCTCATCTACATACTTTTATCCAGTCATCTGGTACATACGTGCAGTGAACTTTTCAAAAATAAAACTAGCTGAAGCCACAAACCTAATATGTACATGTTTTCTCTGTACACCTTCTATTCTCGCTGTGTAAAATAACTGTGTTAAATGTATTTTTTATTTAGAGTTAGAAATGTACTTCGCAATAGAGCTACGACAGAAACCATGCCCGTCTTTACAGTTTCACTTTATTTTGATGGTCCCTTTAACACATTCTGTTGACTATAAGAAACGTTGCACCAACATGTCTACTTCCCCTCATTAGAGTATTAGTAGACTGGTAGGATTAGAATAAGTTGACATGTAGTTGCAAAGTTACTTCTAGTCAATAGAATGTTCAAAAGGGACCATCAAAATAAAGTGTTGCCGTCTTTATTGATTTTAATGCAGTTGGTTTTACCAATGCATTTTAAACACGTACCTCTCCGTTACACGTGGCGGGACCCGGGGTGGAGGGAGTACTGGTGGAGTGTTCACTGAAGGCCGGAGAGGCCGTGGAGGAAGCGGAATGTCTGGAGGCTCCTGAACCATGAAAGTAAAGACAAATGACCATTAAAATTAAAGAAAAATAAAGGTGTAATAATTTCTTACATGGTTTTATTATTTGCCTTTAAATAAAATAATCTGATGCAAAATCTCTACTATGACACATACTCTACTAGTCTCTACTTTGACACAATCTAAACACTTTTTCAATTTTTAAACCAGTTCATTTTTAACGTTACAACCAAACATTAAAATTCAAATTTTTGTTTTTGAATGTTTTTGAAAGAAGTCTCTTATGCTCACCAAGTCTGCATTTATTGGATCAAAAATACAGTTAAATAGTTAGTAAAATCAATACAGTTTAAAATAGTTTTCTATTTTAATATATTTAAAAATTGTATTTATTTCAGAAGCCATTACTCCAGTCTTCAGTGTCACATGATCCTTCAGAATTCATTCTAATATTCTGATTTTGGTGCTGAAGAAACATTTCTTATTATAACCAATGCTGAAAACTGCTTAATATTTTTGTAGAAACCGTGTCACTTTTTTCAGGGTTCTTTGATGAATAGAAATTTCTGAAGAACATTACAAATGTTGTTACTGCCACTTTTGATCAATTTAATTAATCCTTGCAGATAAAAGTATTAATTTCTTTAAAACAAGAATCTTAATAATCCCAAATTTGTATACATTATAGGACTCTGATTCAGAACAAGCGTTGTTAATGACAGGATGGAGCCGATAATGATCATTATAACCCAAATTAAAAAATGATTAAAGGAAAAAACTGACCTCACATTCACCGTCCATCCCACTGCTGTTGCTAATGGTGCTCTGAATACTCAATCTGTGACTGCTACTACCTGCACAAGTCAAACCTTTACAATTTCATTGTTTAAACGCAACCATACTTGTAAACATAGTTCAGTGACTTCATCAGTTCAAGTGTACATTTGTGTGGGATCACCCCAAAAAGACTTAAGTTTTAAGAAGACCTCATATGCTAACATTCCCCAAAACATCCTATGGAAGTTCCATAGTAAAATGAATGTCTGAGATCACACTCCAAGGCATGTTATTGCATGAGATTAAAGAAGTAATTTTTTTTTAACATACTAGAAGTGCTGGAGGTGCTTCCTGTCTGCCAGCTTCCTCTCTGCAGCGGTCTACTAAAAGGAGGGGGTTGGGCAATCGGATGAGGTGTGGGTTCGTACACGGAGCAATTCACGTTCATTTGAGAACCCCACTGAACGTTTGTTTGCATCGGTGCTGTAATCATAAGCTCTAATGAAAAAAACAAACAAAAAAAAAACGTTTAGTTACTTGCTAAATTCTTGCTAAATGTCACAAAATGTACCCCACCATAAATGTATTATTTTTTGTATTTGCCTGAAACAAAAATATATTATTTTTTAAATAATTTAATAATTAAATAGGTGGAAACTATACAGTTAAGTAACTTCATGACAGTTATAAATGGTATGTGATGGGACCTGAAACTTTTACACTTTCCACAGACCGTTGGTCTTTTATTTTTCGTTGAGTCCTGAGAGTTAACTTATAACTTTTCTTGTACACTTTAATAGCACGGCATGTTAACCATATTGTGGTATTACCAGTTGCCCCTTTGCCTCTACAGCGTCGTGTGATGCTGTCTCTTAATCTTTGCAAGTTTTCCTAGAAGTAAATGGAGAGATGGTTACAGAAACCTCAGAGACACTCATTTCATTTGTTAACGTTCTGTTTTGCCAATTATCATGGAGTTACTTGTTACCTGCTGAAAGCGGAGAGAGCGGCATCTTTTATCTTGATCAACCTGCCAAGCCTTGAACTCCTGCACTGCCTCTTCCACAGTCAGCTCTCCCACCTTCACCCTCTCCTGCAGAGAGATGAGCTGCCTCTGTCCAGGGGTCTTCATGCCTGCAAAGGGGTCATGGTGACTGCTCATATCTCTGTCTCTCACCAGCCGTACAGGTGCTGTAAGAATAGATCATTCCAGCAAGGAAATACTTTCAGTTTAATGCATTCATTATCTGTTCATATACACCAAATGTTCGCAATTAGGCTCAAGAAAGACACTGTCACTAGGTACCTAGAGAGGAATCCATTTCTGGCTTTTGGCTGAGTGAGTATAAAGGTTCCTTGGGGCAAAACACTGTAAAACAGGTCAAATTAAACTGACTGTTAAGATTTGCAATTAAGGCATGAAAATTGTGTCATCATTTATTGATCCTCATGCCCACATCTACACAAAAGAAGATATTTTGAAGAATGTTCATAACCCTAATGAAACTTTGGTTCGCACCTTTGGAAATGTAGGTTGTGTTCTCTTCAGGCTCTGGCAGGTTGGCCGGCCGGGGAATCGGTGCAGGTGGGCGATTGATCACTTCAGGGTTGGAATGTGCCTCCACCGTGTCATAAATCTGATCAGGGTAGCACGGGTTATACGGGTCCTCCTCTTCTACATCACCATAGATATCCGCATGAATGCCCATGTCATGATAATCCTCATCATCCATTTCAGGGAATCCACCATTGGTTGAATTATGTTGCAAGGGTTGTAAATGCTTGTCAGGTTGTGCTAAACGAAAACCAAGGATTCATGTTATTTGACAACTGCAAAATATACAATGCTTGTATACTAGCTTACATTTTTGTAAACGTCATATATTAGCAAGCTGCTCTGTTTTCACAGTGTGCAAACATGCTACATCCTGTAGCAGAGATCGCAGGTTCAAATACACATACTAGCAGAATAAGATAAGATGGCATAGCTAATTTATCTATCTATTTTGCATTACAAATATGAGGACAATATTGTAAACTTTCACAGAAATGTTGCACACTTAATAAAAGGCTTAAAAAAGACAGCTTTGGCATAAATGCATAAAGACAGATAGCTGAAGGGTGTTGTTATCGCATGGGGAAAAAGTGACAAAAAGTCACAGTCACACAAATAACTGTTATTTTCTGTCTTTCATTTCTCATTGATGTACCTTCAAAAAACTTTCTCAGCATTGTCTCCGTGTTGGAGTCCTCCAAAGCATCTTCCAAATCATCATCTGTAGAAACAGAGATTTTGTATACATACTTTACAGTACATATCTTCAACATCTGGAAATTGGCCAATAAAACATCTTTAAATGCTTACAATTGTAACTTCATTCTAATATATTTATAGGATAGCCCTAGTAAAAAATACACCACTAAAAAACAATAGAAATGCTTCAACTTTCTTCAGTAATAACGACCGTTTTGTGTAAGAAAAAATACACTAGAGTTTTGAAAGAAAATGCCATGTACAAACCCATCTCAGGATTCAGTTTTATCATAGACTCGTAAATATCCTCATTATCGAAATTTGTGATGAAATTTTGGGAAGCTGTCAACATATCCTCATAGATATCCTCATTGTCAGGGTTGTTCTGAGATTCCTCCATGTGGTTCTTCACTATATCTACTGTCTCCTGTTTGGTTTTAAGAAAGAAAGAAAGTTAACGTAAATAATCAGCATCATCACTGCTATTTTGAAATGAAGGCAATACTGCTGTACAAATGTATGCTGATCATTAACATAATTACATCAATGCATTTCCATTACCAATGTTCTGTGCAATGATATTGCCCATATCACTTTTACAGTGCAATGATATTTAGTTATACGTGCATTAATAAATCCGTGTGCCCACAGCATTTCAGGAAATGATGGCTGGCTCTGTTTACTACACTTCGTAGCCAGTTACAAAAGTCATCAAGAACATTTACGCAATGAACTCACAACATATTCATCCATGAAGTGTCTTAAATCAGAGAAGCCATTCTTCTCGGCCAGTTTGTTAGGGTAATCCCCATCTTTGTTCATCACACTGTAGGCCTGCAAGGCTCCGGGACACCGCATTAACAAGGACGTTAATTTTTTTAAGCCATATTTGGCCGAGAAGTGAAGCAGTGTTGGGAGTTCCACATTACGGTTATCTGAAAACAAAGAGATCTCTTCTTATTATTGTTCAATTGAATGTAATGTTTCCTGTCTTTGAAAAACACTACACCACTTGGTGTCAAGTAATCTACCACCATAAAAGATATTAATCATAAGCTAGATTTTTTATAAACTATATATATGAAACCACGTACTTGCTTCTGTGTTATCTGCAATCTGACTAATTCCAAATACTTGTAGTCCATTTAGAGGCATATGTTCTTCCAGAGAGTCTGCGAGCAAATGATCCAGTGACTCGGGCACCTTTGATGTGATATCAAATGCCTGAAAATTGAAAAAAAAAAAAAAAATCAGCTCAATATTTGTCTTTAAATGAAAGGTCCTTTTCTGTAACTAAACTTTTTAAAAAAAGGCAAACATTGTAGTCTGCTTGTTTGTAATTTGTGAATGATAATGAAATGTTTATGTTGATCTGAAAAGTTTACTGCTCCTGTTGCCTCACACAAACTAAAATGTCTATAATGGACTTTTTGTTTCTTATTGTTATCAACTAATCAACAAATTACGTAAAGCATCTTGCATTACGGAGTTCAGGCTTGTGGGCTGCTGTTCAGGCATCTGTACGATATCAGGCCACTAGTGGGGCTGAAACACTGTCACAGATATTTGACATTTTTTAAATTACTGCATATTTTAATATATCTTATATTAAATAATATAATAGATTATAATATTAAATAATTATGAGATATTACATTTTTCACAATGCCATAATGTATCCTAAAGGAATTAAAAATATCAAGCTTTTCTCTATAGTTTATCCTTTTTATATATGATCATATATGAGATGTACATTTCTATGAAGCTACTTTGAAATGATACATGTTGTGAAAAGCACTAAAGAAATAAACATGACATGACTTAATCACGTCAAGTCATTTCAGTGTATGTGATCTCTTTTATTGGTATGAAGCTTTTTTCCGTTTTAACCGATTGTTTTTTTCATTACCTGACACATGAACTGCATTGGATCCGTTGCTTTCTCTAGATACCTGCAGATTTCCTCCATTTCTGTGAAATATGTTACTGTTGTTGAATAGACCACAGACTCATTATTATAAAGAGTCAATGAGACTTTCCCAGAAGGCATATCTAAGAGGAAAAAAAATAGTTAAGAAAACAACTTTTGACAAAACCTCAAAGACAAAGCTTCTCTTATAATAAATGAGCACATTAACAGGAAACAATATGCAAATTCAGTTGAAAGTGAAAAGGCATAGAGGAACTGGTATGAAAAGTTCCTCTTTCTGCGTTTTTGTCTTACCAGGTGACTGTACAGTAACAATACAGTCGTTTACAAGAGTCCCAGGCATTCGCTGTGGTGTCGAGTGCTGAGAGTGAAACTCCACCTCCAGGCTGCCCTCATCCACAAATTTCTTTGCCATAATTATATAAATATTCACACGATTCTTTATGGGAACAAACAAACAGTGAGAAGGTCATGACACCAAGTTAAATACTGTAAATGACATTGAGTAACGCTAGCTGATGATTGGTGTTGATTTTGCAAATGTCAGCAAATGTTTTTGAATGAAATGCTGAAACTATAGTTTTTAACGATGTAAACAGATTTCACAAATTTCAAAAGTAACAATAGTTTACAATGTAGAGGATAGTGAGTCAAAACATAGTTTTAAAATATGAACAACACTGGCAGTATATCTGTCAAGCCATTTATACACTAAAATGTTGAAATGTCCACACCATGAGGCATACTATATAAAATGTCTCTTCAGCCATTAAATTAAATTAAATTAGGCATAATTTGATTCATTATGTTCTCACATAATCAAATTGATTGATTTAAAAGTACAAAATTACTGAACAGAGTATTTAAGTGTTTAGTAAAAACACCCAACAAGCAGGATCAAACTTTGTAGGTTTCAAAAGAAGAAAACGTAATTCACTGGAAAATAATACACAATTTAAAAAAGAACAGCATCGGCAGCAATTGTTTTAGTCATATCCCTCATGGCTGCTACATCATCCTTATTTCATCATGCCACTGAACTAAAAATGGCTTAAATAATCTAAATCAAGCTTAGATGGGGCTCATACAGAACAGACTTCCTGTCTCTCTTGAAAAAAACACACAAAAAAGTGTGATCTCAAACCATGTGAGCTTCATGCTGACATTAACAACTAAATATTCTAAGAAAAGGTTCACATTTAGGCTCTGCATGCAACACATGCCATGCACTTACCCCACATGGTATTCTGTCCGGTTGGACGGTGAGGCAGATTTGGTCGTCTTGTGGCTCAGCGGCCACATTTGAACAAGTCTGCTCAGTGGGACAAAGATCATTCCCGTTCATCTGATGATGTTCAGTCTCATCGGGTAAAGTTAAGGTGTCAGGAATTTCAGATATTGTGAACTCATCCATGCGTTCTTCAAGTTCAATTTCATATGTATTCTGGCAATGATGTTCACTAATGGATTCTAAAATGAAAAAATATATATTAAACTTTACTTCAATTCAACCTCTTTATGTTTAGTAAGATTAATTATGAACCACCATGCAAAAATATTAAAGGATAAAATAAAAAATAAAATAAACCACAGGAAGCTTGTTTCTGCAACGGAATAAAAAAAAAAAGTTAATTGCGATTTTTTTTTTATCTAACAATTATGACTTACCTCTTGACGTAAGTCAAGAAAATTAACGTCTCTTGAAATTGTGATTTAGTCCTAATTCTGAGATAAAAAGTCACAAATACATTTTCTATATTTTATTCTGTGGCGGAAACAAGCTTCCATACTGACCACGGAGTAAACGTTCATTTACGCCAACCTCTCTATGTTAAGTAAGATTTTGCATGGTGGATCATCTTAAAATATAAATGTATTAGAAAAAAATTAAGTTATTAAAATGTACATAAATCATATGTAAATACACAAATATAAACCAAATATTTAAAAATTACAGCTGAATACAACACATAATCCTTAAAATTATATTCATGTGCACTTCTTTTGCAGTTATGTTAATGTTCAAATATAAAAATCTTTTAAGCCATCTTTGTATTGTTGATGTTGTTGTTGTTGTAGGTGAACACAAGTGGAATTATTAATATGTTATGCTGAATGAGACTTATACTTACCATCATTTATGCACTCAAGGACAGTAGACACATATACTGATGGTTCATCTTCGGAGTTGAGCTTTCTCCAATGTTCCCAGTGTTCAAAATAGTCTGATGACACTTGCCTTTCTGATACACCACACAAAAAAGCAACAACTTTGTGAGGAGGCTGAAGAAGATCCCGGAAAGTGTCCTGCAAGTCTGGGTCATGCTGCAAGTCCAAGAACGCAGTAGACAGCAAAAGCATGATACACTTGCTGGAGCCAAACAGCTCATAATTTTTCTGGCAAATCTGTTCATTAACATCATACAGAATGACGGAGCCCTCCAGAAAGTTACATGATGTGGCCAAGATTTGCTGTAGATACTCAGCCCATTCGCTGGCCTCACTGGTATAAACAACTAACACCTCACACATTGTGGAGTATCCAGGTTTTTCTGCAAAAGAATGGAGAATAAAAGCATAATAATAAATGCTTTTAATTTTAATAAGAGAAAAATTCACAAACAATTTGATGGTTAATCAACTACAAATGTGAAAGGAACTCATTTAAAATGGTTTCATTTAAATGAACTATGTTTGCATTCAAATCTAAACCAGTGGTGTGTCACCAAAACTGATTAATTTTTTAAAATGCTAAAATATAACAAGTTAGAAATTAAAGCACACTCCCAACAACTGGTTTATTTGCTTATTTATTAATTAATGTAGAACTGAACTCCTGGCATGTTGCAGAGGCTACACTGTTAAGCCAGACACATTCTGTCATATGATGATTAAGAAATAAGTTGGTTTGGTCAACCAAAAATACATCAACATTGAAATTAGTCATCTTTTGTCTCCTAAAAATGCTCTATAAGTAACTCTGACATAGTTTCTGTGTACAAATTAATGTGAAATCTAAAAGACATGATATGAATGCAGAATTTCCCAGTGGAATTCATATAAAAGTAAGAAGGACCATCCACTATGACCCACATCAACACTACTGAGGCAATCAAATGTTCAGCAAATGGCATAACAACGTGAAACTATCGACATATCTGTGTGTGTGTGTCCGTCTTGCTTATAATGTAATCTGAGATCAATTCACTTCCATAGGCTTTCTCAGGAAACTTTTTTAGGTTTTCCACATCATTAGTTACTGTACAGCACTGCTCTGAATACAGTCGGCTTTGCATTGGGTTAGAGCACACACTTCAAATAGAAATATGCAGAAAAGGAAATGTGATTATATAACTTTATATATTTATATTTTTCCCCCACAAAGCTGATTGCTTTAACATTGAATGTTAAAGCACAATTACAGGAAGATTTATTAATCAACTTCCTTATTGCTTTCACCAAAACTATATTATTTTGCATTAAAACTGCTTACATGTCATCTTTAACATTTTCAAACAAGTTATTAAGAAACCTTCTGAAAACAATCTATTCAAATAACCAATTCAAATTCAAAAAATGTAATTCAAAACTACAATTTGATTTCTTCTTAGTTTGGTCTTTAGGTTATTTGTTCCGGCGTAACATTTTAATGTCAATAAAATGAGCTCTTGATTTAAAAATGACTTACCTTGCTTCTTGTGATTGGACTGCGGGGTTGTAATAAACAGTGGCTTGTTTCAGAACCAGTACAGTGGCTGCACCTTCCCACGGCGGCTTTCCACTTACCCACGATCTCTGTCTATGCCTTCTGATCAAAATACATTTCGTATTTGACTGTGGTACATGACCGATTTGCCTTCAGCCCATGACTTACATCTACTAAAAGAAACAGTCCATTTCCTGATGGTGGGCGGTGGCGTCACTTCCTAAAATACTCTGCAACTGCCTAAACCATCACAGACAGACATCACAGTTGCTGTAGGCCGTTGTGACTCTATAAAACAGTAAGAAAATTTCCCAGACAAGTTAAATGCAGAAGTTAAGTAAAACTTTCCTGTATCGCCTTTATTTAAAACAGCCAGACCATTCATAAAACTTCCACAGCATAGTATCTATACAGTTTACATTTTTAAGTTGCCACTTGAGTTTCTCAAGAAAGACATGCATGCAAAATATCATGATTACATCTCAATAATGCTTCATTTTAGCGCCATTTTTTCTTCTGTCTGAAATTTACACCAGTTTAAACCACCCGTTTTATTTTATTTTATTATTTCAGTAACACTTTACAATAAGGTCTCATTTGTTCACATTAGTTAATGTAGGCTTTTAGCTAATGCGTCTTGGCGCAGAGGCCTTCATCGGGGCTTCTTCAGGCATTTTAAACCCGGTTGAAGGCTTGTGCGCCGAAACGCATTGGCAAAATAAAGAGCAATATCTTTTCAGCTCTATCTTCTGACTATTTTGATCCCTCCATTTCACAAGTGTTGCTGATATTGTCCCTAAATTCAAAGATTAATAAATGCTGTATAAGTACTGTTCATTCTTAGTCCATGTTAAACTAATGTTAACAAATGAAACCTTGTTGTAAAGTGTTTCCTTATTTTATGATTCGGAGCCCTAGCTGTTAATGATATTGGAAGTCTGCAATTCTACTGTAACTGGCATTTAATTGTTTGACTATGTATGCAAATACAGAAGCAATGAAAAACCACTCTAAAGTTCCTATTAAAAGCTTGCTAATGTTATTATTCAGCCTATTATTGACTAAAAGGAGGAAATAAAACACTGCAGTTTCTGCAGTGTTCCAGGTACATTTGAGTCAGGTTACAGCCAAATGTTGAAGTGAAACATACATTGTGAGACTGAAGTGGAGACAAATTAAGACACAAGCAGTAACCACACTTTCATGGAATAAAGATTCCCAAGTAGGCAATATAGGCAACATTTCTATAATTATATGTCTACAGTCAGGCAACATGAGTTCTGATAGGTCAGTGCCCAGAAACCTTTGCAAGTGTCACTGACCCTATGAGAGGTTTCATCAGGATGTCTTCTCTGCTCTTTTCTATTCTCAGAATTTTGAACTTCTTTAGTTTAGTGACATAAAACAAGAACAGTAGGTGTTAGAAGAAAGTTCCACCTTGAACGGACTGCATGGGAAGGATGTTCGTATGGCACATTTTAATTTAGCATATCCCAACTTTTAGCAACTTGAGAGACTTAACTGACAAATATTAGAGGCTTGTTAACATTATAAAGAATATCTATGAATGAAACATATTAACAGTATATTAACAGTATAACGCTATTAAAAAGTGTCTAGCTCATCTTGTTGTTCAAACTTATAATATTGGCTGTTGGATTTATAATTTTGGGAAACATAAGTGTCATTTTCATGTTAATTGCTGTTAACACCAACAAGGTAAACTCAGCAATTCAACAAAACCCAACAGCTGCTGCACTTTGGTGTTTGTTGACTGACCAGCCAAATATTCAAAAAGTGGCAACCACATAGGCAGGTATAATTGCCACATCCTATCCTAATTTT
The DNA here is from genome assembly GCF_964197995.2 of Scardinius erythrophthalmus. Classification (NCBI taxonomy): domain Eukaryota; kingdom Metazoa; phylum Chordata; class Actinopteri; order Cypriniformes; family Leuciscidae; genus Scardinius; species Scardinius erythrophthalmus. Next base: position 24,643,681 of record NC_138241.1, read on the forward strand.
AATTAGTGCCAAGTTGTAATATACTTTGCAATCTCTATCAATTTTAGAAAGGGATAGCCTAGTTCACCCAAAAATGAAAATGCTGTCATCATTTATTCACCCTCATGTTGTTCCAAACCTGTGTGAGTTTATTTCTTCACAAAATAGATATTTTAAAGTCCCCCTGTGGTCAATAATTGTATCCCTTAAAATTCATCTTTGATCACCAAAATGATTTATTTAAACGTTTTTCCTTGAAAAGAACTCTACACCCTTGCCTCATTTAGTATACGTGGTTCTATAAATATGCAAATTAGACCTGCCTCCACTCACTCACACCAGCTCAGAGATCCACTCGTTGATGATCAAACGTTGACGTGATTGGTTACAAGGTAGTTTGTGGTGTCAGAAACACCAGCGATTTCAGACCGTGTTTTTGAAACTGTCTTTGGTTCACTGCAGTTTTAAGGAGAAAACACTCAGCAATGGTGCTGACTTATTCATTTGGAGATGGTTTGTCTTAAAGCATATTAAAAACACCACACAGACATATAGATAACATTAAAAACTTGATTTTCACCACAAGGGGACTTTAAAGAATGATGGTAACCAGAAAATGACAGCACCCATTGTATTTTTTTCTTACTATGGAAGTCAATGGGTGCATTCAACTGTCTGGTCAATTTTGACAGTCCAAAAAAAACATTTAACATTTATTATGCTTTATCCATTTGCATTTGTAGACTTCAATTGCAAAACAGTTTTGCCGCATGCAAGTCAAAAATCTCCACTTCAGCAGCTCTTACATACACCAAATTTCCAGGATTATTCCTATCTATATTCTGAAGGTTTTAGAGGGGTTTGTCACCTGATTTATAAAATATTTTATGCCAATAAACATGATGATTTTTTTTCTGCCGTTTGACAGCATTACCTGATTTATAGAGTGATAATAAGAGATATCCAATCCCCTTTGTAAAAAAAAAAAAAAAAAAAAACTTTAACTCTAAAATGTTATCAAAATGAAATTGATTCTGAACCTGACTTATCCAATGTTCAGATTTCTGTTCTGGAAATGTATGAAAATTAGTGCATATGTAATCAGATAATGCCTCATTTGCATCTTTAAACATAACTTTTCAGACCACTTGTATTACAGGACAATTGTCCTAATGTACTATTAGCTCATTTTTTTTACCCTAAACACTTGTATAGTGTCTTGCATCAAACCTGCCAGTAGGGATATCACACTGTGTTAATGTATTATTGTATAACAGCTCAAACTTTCAGTATTTTTTCCCATGTTGATGTGATGCAACTGCCCCAATACACACACAAGACTGTGTCAGATAAGTGCCTAAGCTCAGTGCCCATGATGCACACTGCATCCACACTATCTCTAATAATGATTCCAAAGATGAGTAAGTGGATTTTGTAAAACGTTTGCAACTTCTTTTTATCACTTAAAGTGATAGTTCACCCAAAAATGAAAATTCTGTCATCATTTACTCTCCCTCAAGTTGTTCCAAACCTGTATGACTTTCTTTCTTCTGCTGAACACAAAAGAAAATTTTTTAAAGAAAGTCGGAAACCAAACGACTGATGGACCCCATTGACTTCCATAGTAGGAAAAAAAAACTGTTTAATTACCAACCTTATTTAAAATATCTTCTTTTGTGTTTAGCAGAAGAAAGGAAATCATACAGGTTTGGAACAACTTGAGGGAGAGTAAATGATGACAGAATTTTCATTTTTGGATGAACTATCCCTTTAATTAGAAGCACCACAATTAAATTGTGTCGTCTGTTACATGGGGACTACTAAGTATTGAAAATCAAAATGTGTGAATAAAGCTCTGTAAAAACATTACTTGCGGTCCTCATGCCTAGTTGAACACTTCACTTGGGCCAAATACAGGAAATGTGTCATAGAAATAAATAGGCAAGTGGTCAAGTACAAAGACCACAAGTATGGGTATTGGGACCATTGGGACAGGCCCAATGTATAAATAATTCACCTGTCATTTCCGCCAACTCACAGGAAGTAGAAGCCTGCTTGTCTGTGACATACACTGACCTGTAGATAGCGCCAGAGTGTCTGGAAGAGAGAGAGCGACAGTGACTGAACTGAAACAAGGCGAAGAGTTGATGATAAGAATAAAATAGAGTGGTGCGGATATGACGTATTTTTGAGGGATGAAAACTAGAAACGAGGTAACATTTAAGACTTCCGGTTCTATTAAATACATCAGTAATACCCTTTTGTTATTTATTTAAGCTTTTGCTTGTCTTGTAAAAGGCAGTTGCTAACAAGTGGGTAAATGGGACTACAAAGGTTATCAGAGACACTAAACATCATCACACTTTTGCAAACTATTAAAACTCAAATTTTCAGGGGAAAGACAGAAAGAGTTGTCGGAAGCTTGGTGATGGTGACGTTGAAGTCATGCGACCGTGGTGTAGTTCATTTATAGCCTACGTTTAGCTTTTAACTTCTGCCGACTGTATTGAAGCTTCAAAATTCATAAAAGTTGTGTTAATTTGTAAAGATTATCACGATGAACAAAACGTGTAAGAATTGTAAGCTTTTGTTTGTCACATTTATTTATTTATTTATGTTTTTGTCTCTTTTTTCTCCAATAATGCAAAAGCCAATGGAAAAATCCAGTTGGGTTTTTGTCGAGGGTGATGATAACTTCCGGGTTGGCCTACAAAAATACTGCACCACTCCATAGTTAGCAACATAACAACAGAATATGAAATTTAAAAAAAATTAATAAAAAATATCAATAGTTAGTCACCATGAAATCAAAACGCATGATGTAAGCGGAACGCAGAGGATAGAGCAAAACAAAACACCAGTCACGAATTGGAAGTCTAAGACTAGAGTTTTAAAAGAGAAATGTCGAAGGATTTCGATATAAAAGAAGAGGAGCTTGAGTTTTTTGCCCAGCCCTATTTGTTTGAACCGTGAGAGGCGTCTAGTCTACTCTCACCATAGACATTATAAGACTCTCACCTATCCCACTTCATATGTCGGGTCAGAGTTCACTCTTCCGCTGGAACTCGACTTGCATACGGCTGTTACCATCCGGAAGCCAGTGATTATAGTGTATACTTTTATAAAGATGGATATTTTTCTTACAAAAACCCATTCAGAAGGACTTTATTAACCCCCTGGAGCTCTATGGATTACTTTTATGATGGATAGATGTGCTTTTTTGGGCTTCAAAATACATGGTACGCCTACCATTAACTCTCATTACAAAGCTTAAAAGAGCCAGGATGTTTTTTATAACACTTATTGTGTTTGACTGAAAGAAGAAAGTCATATAGATGGCTTGAGGGTGAGTACATTATGGAATAATTTTCATTTTTGAGTGAACTAACCCTTTAAAAAAAACTGTTCACTCATCATGATTTCATGGTGACTTTAATCTAGACACGACTACTAGAACCAGTTCGTTGTATCGGCTTCATCACTGACCTCTGCTGGTGGACACTTGTCATAGCTCGGGGAAAACATGGCTGACAACCAGAGCGCAGAGTGGACGGCGGTGTGCGAGAAATTTCGCCTGGCCCATGAACTCTCCGAAATAGAGTCGAAAAAAGATCCTGAGAATAACCCTTTCCGATCGAAATACAAAGCTAGAGATCTGTTGAAGGAAATCCACTGTTCTTTGAAAAAAAATCAAATCGAGGAGGAGGGCGAGGTTGACAATGGAGCGGATAGTGAGTCCAGTCAGACGGTGGATGGAGAACCGGGGAATGATTTTGGGAAAGCGTATGCTGGAGACTCTCCAGCCGGTCTACGAGTAGCGAGGCTCGCGGTGGTGCAGTACCATCTCGGCGTAAACCACATAGAGACTGAGGAGCTCTCAGCTGGAGAGGAGCATCTGATGACCTGCATGCAACTCATTGACAAGTGCACAACAACACGAGAGAATGTATCGCTGTTTATACAGGCCCGGGTAAATATACACTGCGTATCCGAGCATTTCCTTCTAAAAGTTTCATATAGTTGACGTTTCATATGTTAATAAGTTTCATATGTGCAGTGTAACGTTAGCTTACTCTTTGACTTCTGCGCCATGGTGTATTCTGATGCGTATTGTGTTTTTTTTACAGAATCAGCTCGGCATTTTGTGGGCGGGAAGAGATGAGATTGAAAAGGCTCAAGGATTTCTGGAGATTGCTGAATCAATGTATTTGCTCTACATGAAAGAGGTGTGTGTGGTACCGTACGGATTTGGCTGGCACAAACAACTCTCTTTGGGCATCAGATGCGAGTTCCGGGTGACGTCACTGTGACGTGTCCTTTTTGCATGGTCTGATAGTTTGCTTTTTAATTTAAAAACACGAGTTTTGTCCCAAATGACATGCACTGTGTACTACTCAACCGTGTAGTGTTTTAATTTTATAAGATTATTTTTGTCATATAACATCAGAGTCTGATGGCCCCTCCCCCTCCATAAATGTAAAGAAGGCGACAACAACATTAAAACATTCTCTCTTTTTTCCGGTTAATTAATGCATATTTCATTTTTTTAAGTGTACTTATTCTTTTTGGAATTTTCAGTATGAATACAACTCTCACTATACTACAAAATAGCATTGAATAGACTATGTGCCAGCCTGCCAGGCCTGGGCAACTGTGGCCCTTGAGATCCACTTTCCTGACGAGTTTAGCTCCAACCCTGATCAAACTCCCATGCCTGTAGCTTACTAGTAATCCTGAGACGCGATATGTGAACGGCTACTTAGTCAGCTTACTTGCTAACTCTTTGCCCCATCAGTCAATGATTTTGCATTGTGCACGAAGGTACCTCACAAAACTAATTTCGGACATGCTTCTGAGGCACCATAACGGTTTAATGATATACAACAAAACAGAGAGAGCTTTGGTGATAACTAAGCAAATATTCAATTACTACTACAATACTAATTTCTCACTAGAAATGACATCAAATGTGGAAAACATTGGTAAAAATAAAACTAAAAATTACTCCAGGGATGGGCAACTTCAGCCCAGGAGGGCAACTGTCCTACAGAGTTTAGCTCCAACACTGATAACTTTCTAATAATCTTCAAGAGATTAGCTTGTTCAGTTGTGTTTGATTAGGGTTAGAGCTAAACTCAGCAGGACAGTCAGTGGCTCTCCGGGAGTTGCCCATCCCTGATTTACACACAAACTGACCACCAACCACAACTTTAAGACGTCATCTTTATATTCTTAGCTTAATGGTCACAGAATGGAATGCATAGGATTGTGGGATATCAAAGGCAGGGAAGGATACATCAATGCTGCCTTCAAAAATCAGTCAGTGATTTCCTATCTTGGAATGCATCCTACAAAGGCAGCATTTTGAAGCTTTTGGATGCAGCCTCTGATTAACTTGTACAGTTATGTTTAATTAGGGTTGGAGCAGAAAAGTGAAAAGAAGAAAAAAGTGGATCTCGGTGGACAGAGTTGCCCACCCCTGCATTTATACTATCTTATGTGCAATTTACAGTACTTTTTTTATTTTATTTTATTTTATTATTATTTTTAATTATTATATCTAAAAATAAATAGCACCTCAATTTGTGTAAAAACACAAATGATGTGTAATAAAGGGCTCCCCATATAGCATTAGCTAAGATTTTTTAAATTATAATAGAATTTATTTTAACTCTGTCTCTCTGCAGTCTCTACAAACTACTAATAAAATACGATGATGTTTTGGGCTGACATTTGTTCCCTTTATGCATATTAGGATGGTCAGCCACCACTGGATCTTCAAGACTTTTTTGTACCACAGGGAGAAGAATTATCCCAGCAAGAGAAGACAAGAAGGTAATATCCCTCCCCATAATCTGCTTTATAAAATATTATCGTGGTTCCAGAAATGTTTTAACTCCACTCTATCCCCTTATGCGCCAACAGGTTTGAAATGGCTTATACGCACACACTGTATTACTTGGCTCAAGTGTACAAGAACCTGCAGCAGTATGAGAGAGCTGGACAGTACTGTCACAGTACACTACAGAGGCAGCTGGAGTACAAGCAGTTTGTGCCGCTCGAGTGGGCCATTAATGCAGCCACACTGTCACAGTACTATATCACCAAGGTAAAGTAACTATTGCAGTAATTAACAAGTACAAGATACAGTGTGTAGTCCATGAAGTTTATGATCAAGCTCAGTGGATTTTTTTCATTGTGTGTTAATCTTTCAACCACAAGTTATTTTTCAGTACTTTTTTTGGCGTATTATCTTGACTGCGGTCAAGGCCCGAGGAATTCACTGTATATATGTGGTATGTCTCTCTTGTCTCTGTATCACAGACACGGTACATGGAGGCTCGTCACTGTTTGGCTGCAGCTAGTGTCATTGCTACCCTTGCTGGAGAAATCCCCTCAGAGGCAGCTGCCAAAGAAAGTGGGTTTTTTTGGTGTTTGACTGTTCAGTCTTGTATATTGTGTATTTCCCTGCATTTCCATTTAGGGATGAACTAAAATTTCGGCAGCCGAAAAGTATCGTCCGAAAATAGCATTTTCGGGTTTTGGCCAAAAGAGTCAAACAGCTGAAAATATATGCTACCCCCCGTCCCTTAGTGTTCAGCGCTCAGGTTTCACTCTCACTCTAGCCGTTATCACCGCTCATGTACCGCTCATCGGAAAAACAAAGTCCCAAATAACGCTCCGACAAGAAATTTCCATGTAGTAGTATAATTGGTTCTGTTTGCAATAGCCCTGCTGTGCTAAAATGACTCTTACCCTCTTGTTCACTGATCTCGTTCACATGCTCTGATAAATATCTTTGTAGGATTATTCATCATTTTGGATAATTGGTTAAAAATAAATCTTTTGTTAAATCTGATTCTGTTGCATAGAACTAAAGAAAGAAAAACACATTGATATTTAATATTAATATATTTCCTGTCCAATTTTAGTGTGTTGCTTTCAATAACAGTAAAAAAATATATATTTTATTGGCTTTTGAAAAAAAAAATGTATTCAGTATCATTAAAATGATTGAATTTCATTAAAAGGTCTAATATTAATACATGTTGCAAAAAAGCTCATTTAAAATAATAAATAAATAATTTTTAAAAAGCGTTTTCGGCCAAGTGCATCTTGAATGTTTTTGGCTTCGGCCCATAATTTTCATTTCGGTGCATCCCTATTTCCATTTGCTTTACTGAATGCTAATTGGCGGTTGATTAATGAAAACAAAACTCCCTTATTTTATGCAGTTCACAGAAGGCCTTAGTGTCACTCATAATATAACTGAAACAATGGTATTTAAGACAATCTGTCTGTTATTGTAACATTCATGCTTGTCAGTTGTTATACATTGCATGAGATCCGGAGGTTGTACAAACCTACACACTGTGATATTTAGCAAGAGAGTCGTTGACCAACTACACGTAAACTCTAACTTAGAGATACCACGTCGTTTTGTCCAGAGACAATATATTTTCTATATACTAAACTTTTTTGAAAGTGTTAAAAATGCTGCATTTGAAGCATGAGACTAATGGTGTTCACAAACACTGAGCCAATTAATAATGTAATCTACCATTCAATAGTTTGGGGTCAGTATTTTTTTTTTTTAATAAATATTTTTTTTCAGTAAAGATGCATTCAATTAATCACGTGACAGTGATGACATTTATAATGTTACAAAATATTTTCATGATATCCTTTAGGCAATCCTGAAAAAAAGTTTCACGGTTTCCTCAAATATTAAGAGGCACAACTGTTTTCAACATTAGCTGCGTTTCCATTAAAGATTTGCGCAAAACTTTTGCGATTTGTTTCTAAATATCGATAAAAAACTATTGCAAAATGACGGCGTTTCCATTAACCGATGCTATGTGACTAAAACGTCATTTTTTCCTCTTGCGATAAGTCATTCCAAAAATCATGGCAACGGACGTTGGTAAGTTTATATATATCACAGCCACGTACCGCACTAGACATTGTTATTATTAATAGAAGGAAACGTAGGCATGTTATCCAAGCATTAATGGCAAGGAAAGACCTTACTGTTTCTGAGCGGCACATATGAAGTGTTTCTGGGTTTTTCTCACTCATTTCTGCTCCGAGGTCTTGATTGTGGCATTTCTTTGATGTTTAGAATCCAGTATTTCTGTCATTCTTTTGTCTTTTATGAATTAAATAAAGAACTTCGTCTCGTATTCTGTCCAAACACACTGTGCCTTCTACGTCAGGTGACCTGTAAATGCGCAAAAACTGTTTCCATTGCAGTTTTGCGAAATATTTCTTTTTCGAATTGCCTGAAAAACCACCTCATGCGAGCATAAAAACTTTTTTGCGATAAAAGCGAGTTTTTGCAAAATTGACGTGTTTCCATTGAGCGTATTTTCAATTCGCAATTTCAATTTGCGCAATTTGAAGGGTAATGGAAACGCGGCTATTGATAATAATAAGAAATGTTTCTTGAGCAGAAATATTGATCAGCATATTAAAATGATTTCTGAAGGCTCATGTGGCTGATGCTGAAAATTCAGCTTTGCCATCACAGGAATATAAGAAATATATTAAAAAGTTATTTTAAATTGTAATAGTATTTCACAGTACTACTGTTTTTACTGTTTTTGATCAAATAAAATACCAACCGACCCTAGGTGAGCGTAAGAAACAATCTCCAAATAAAGTATTTTTATACCTGCTATACTTTTTTTCTTACAACGCTTTAGTTCTGTCATGACAACTCTCTGAGTGTTTGGTATGGTAATGGTTATGACAATGTTGATATGTTTGGTCTTGGTGGAATAGATCTGCTATGCTGCTGTAGGTTATTGCTACTACAGAGCAAGCTTGCTACTGCCAATACATACATGACACACTGCTGTGAGCAAGTGAGACATGCTGCTGCTGTACAATATAGCGTACACGAATAACCCGTAGCAAATCTATACAGGTGGAGCTGGGGAAGGTGGAGGGTTTCTGAAAGCACGCTGCACTGCTAAGGCAATGCCACCCAAGTATTTGAAGGTTGAGCAGTGAGATCATTGGCTACCGATAGGAACCAATCAGCTGTGCCCTATAGATAATGAAGTGATTGCAAGCAGATTGAGTTAAGGACCTATTAGCCTGAGTTTCATGACAGAACTTTGTATTTTATTTAAAAAGTTTACATGTAGCTCTGTATTTAAGTATATGAAAATTTACAATAAATTATTATTAATCTTCCCAAAGGTGAGGCTGAATTTGAAAAACGTGAAGAGCTGCTGCAGAAGCGAGCCGAAATTGCTAGATGCTGGATCAAATATTGCCTTAATCTGCTGCAAGATGCGAAAAAACTTCTTGAGGTAGCCATCCTTTTTCTTTTTACATTTCAAGAGCCTATGTACACAAATTGACAGTTATTATTTTGACTTATCTGAGCAATTTCCATTGCTGCACAGGATAACGTCGGCGAACTAGACTCAGATCGGCAGGAAGAACTGAAAAGAGCACGTCGGAATGAAGAGGAAGAGAAAGAGAAGGGAAGAAAGAGTGCCATCCTTTTTGGTTCAAGTGATACTTTCGACTCTATTTGCAGCCTGGAAGAGAAAGTAAGCAGCATGCTCCCGCTGGAATTTGAAGAAGCACGTGGGATCTTCCTGGTGGGTCAAGGCTACGTAGCTCAAGCCAAAGAGTATTTCGAAATGGATGGTCACGTGACAGATCACATTGAGATCTTGCAGGACCATAGCGCTCTCTTCAAGGTCCTGGCCTTCTTTGAAGAGGACCTGGAACGGCGCTGCAAGATGCACAAACGTCGCGTCGACATGCTGGAACCAGTCTGCAAGGATTTGAATGCTCAGTACTATTTGTTAATCTGCCGGCAGCTGCAGTTTGAACTTGCAGAAACCTATTATGAGATGATGGACCTGAAGCTAGCTGTAGCCGACAAGCAGGATCAGCCAGACGTGCACACCATAAAGAAGTTTAACCTCTTGTGTTCCTCCTCTACTAAGTATTATCAGATGTTCCTCGACTCTGTCCGCTCACCAGAGGGCAAGTTTCCTGAAAAGCTCGAGGATGACCTGCTGAGGCCGGCGTTGGTGGCCAAATTCCGTGTCGCCAGATTGCAGTCCAAGCTTATTTCCAGTAACCCGGCTTCTCAACTGGAGAATCTCAGCCTCTCGCTGGAGTCGTACAAGTTCGTAGTGCAATACTGCGAGGAGAATCCAGAAGCCAAGAATGTAGTTGAAACCGAGCTAGAGCTGAGTGTGGAGATGGTCTCCCTGCTTCCTCTGAAGATCAACAGAATCAAATCCACAATGGCCTCCGCCAACTAACACGCTGTTGAAAACGTGGTATTGTGGCACCTCGCATACATTTTAACAACTGACTGCTACACACTACTCCTTGTTCCATGCCACACATAAATGTATCTAATGAGCCTTCACAGGACCACCTTGTAAGAAACTCGTTCAGCCTTTGCAAACGTTGATGTGAACTGATGTAACTGCATGATTTACAGTCATTAATTTATTTTCAAAGTACGTACTTGTACAATTTTGTTTCATGCTGTGCAATTTTTTTTATTTTAAATATTGTGATTGGTATGTTTAGCAAGCCCAATATGAAAGATAACACTGTACTAATATTAAAGCATTTTATGCCAATAAACAAGCCAAAAAAAGTTCTTAGTTTGTCTTATTCTGTCAAAATCTTATTCACAGTATATTTGTTTTCAGTTTATATCATTTTAGACACGTACACAAAAACGGGCTTAGTTTAGTTGCAGCCAAGGTTGTGAAATTTATAGCTGGCAAATTATCCGGCTGAATGCAAAGAGGAAAGTACCTGAAAGTACAGGATCATTTAACATTTAATTGAGTTTGTGCAGCAAAATTAGGATGGTGAGAATTTTTTTGCAGTCAAGTTTGATGTACATCTAATTCTTTCTATCTTTTTAATCAAGCATGTGATTCTTGTTTGGTGATAATCATACTGTAGAAGACTCAGTTGTGTAATTAACGGTTGTAACCAACGGTTGACCCGCAAAGTATAACCCAAACTTATTGCATTTCCTTCTCTAAATATTTCAGTAATACCATTTTGGTGCTTCCCTTTTTTGTATTCTATCTATATTCATGACAAATAACCAATACCAAATAAATACCCAGATAGTTGGTGCACATACATAACTGACTGTGGGTGTGTGCCAAGTTTTACTCTGAGATACAATTTGATATCAACAATTAAAGTCTAGCTACTCGGATAAAAAAAAAAAAAAAGTTTATTAAATAAATTTTCCGTTTTATTAACTGGATATCCAAAGTTTTGGTGTCTATAATATTAATTTAGTAAGTGTGATCAATTAAAAGAAAGGTTTGATTTAAGTTAAATCAAAGAAACTTGCTAGCTTGCTATATGTCAATCAAAAAGAAGAAATACACGAAATGGTGTCCTAGTTTCATCTTGAGTAACTATAAGGAAGAGCAAATGCAGAGAGTGCAGGTTTTTCCCAAAGGCAATAAGATGTAACCATGATCATTACATGTTTTAGTCAAGTCTCTGCGAGAAGCAAATATTACACAATCTGAAAAAAGCTCTACCAAGCCAAAATTACACACTCTTTTGTTCTTGAGATATAGCATCTGATCATTATACTTGAAATATGAGTAAATGTCCTGTGACTTGTGTGTTCGGGAGACTCTCTCGGCCATCTTCAGTCTGAGAGACAAACAAACTTCAGACCCTGAACTTAGCCAAGTGTTAAGTATAGTTTGACTGACACCAAACTTGATGTACATTCCATCTTAGTGCCGTTTAAAGTGTGAAGATTGTTGTGAAACACTCTCATCTACAACTGCGCCTGTGATGTTTTACCTGGGACTACTTTATTATCTGAATCCGTTGTCAGGTAATTTCCATATATTAGATGGAACACTATTAATTAGCTAGTCATCAAGCCTTGAATTACTAATCAGTGTTCTTAAAATAATCATACTTAAGAATGTACCAAAAAACAGTTATCTGCCTGACTGCTACAGTATGGCCAAATTAGACATTTTAACAGAAATCTAACAAACTCCCCAGTATACAGTACTTAGAATATTCTTTGTAATACAAGACAACATTTCCCACACTTTCCTTCTGCTCATGCGTGCAATGGAAAACTCTTCTCTGTCTTGCCATATTGTGTGCTAATAAAAGGAGAAACCTTGTCATTTCCTGCATGAGCAAAACCACTTCCTGCAAGCTATGACAGCTTTGTCAACATGTTAACACACAAAACTGCTCCACTATACAGTCTTTTTTCACATTATTGTATTTAGATGTTCGTATTTATAATAACTTATAACATATCCATCCCTCTTTTTAACAAAAAGGGATTTTGTTTTTGTTAGATAGCCGTTTATAGTGGTTCATTTAACACCATGTGGATAGCAATACACATTACTAAAAACATATCTTTTTTTAATGCTGTCATTCTGTTTTATCAGTAGGCATTCATGTTATTTTAATTAATCTATTGGAAATGACTTCACCAACCCATTCCCAGAAAAGTTAGGTCTTAGTTGTGAATAAGCTATCAATTTATGGGTGATTCTGCAGAATTTAACCTTGTTAATCATATTCTGTGAGTTAATATTGCTCAACGTCCAATGGCATGTTGCAACAACAAAAATATTTAATTATAGAAACTGACAGTGTCCATGATATGAGACAGTCACTTCCAGGATGTTAGATGATTTCTAGATTAAGTCTAGACCTGACACTTAACTATCAGAATAGTGATTTATGATGGAGCAAAGTTATGTAGCCTGGATTTCACTTGAAACTTTTTTTTACATAGGAACAAGTGTGACAGCAGTTTTATTTTATTAAGTGTTTTTTTTCCTACTTCAGCTGATGTCCCACTTTTGCTGAACACAAAGGTATGTTTAGCAATTGTTAAAGGAACATGCCCTGACATCACTTCAGTTATAAAACTTAAAAAAAAGTTTGTCTAGTGGCCTACTAGCCTATTTTTGTCACTCAGTTTTAGTTAAGTTCAGTTTTTCAATAGCCTACCTACCACTAATATGTTTGATGGACACAAAACAAGCTCTAAAATTTTTTTTTTTTTTTTCTTTTTTTTTTTTCTGGCTGTATGTCAAAAACAGAGAGTTTATTGTTGTTCCATCATTGGAACTTACGTTTTCACATTTTTGTTTAGTTTTAATCTGACTTGTTTTGGCATTCCTGTTGTGTATATTTAAAACGACGGTTGAATTCGGTTTGTATATTAGAAATAGTTCAGATTGAGAAACCTTGCCAAAGCGAGCTGTTGTGGGCTGATTTCAGGAAACAATGACGCACACAGGGGCAGGGTCTTTCACATAGCTATTGAACTGGGAGAAGTTTTTGTCAGAAGTTCATTTGAAGACATTTTCTTTCGCATCTTCTGCTTTGCAGCAACAATAAGATGAGATTTTACTACAGAATAACTTTGGCACTGGCAATAATATGCCTTTTTGGGGAGAGTGGACAAGGTAAGTTTATTATTTAAGCATTCTAAGATCAGGTTTTGAAGTTGCCTAGAATGATAGTAAACTCGTCACGGAAGGTGTTTCTAAAAACTGCGTATCTTCATGAAAATTTCGCAAGATATTGTTATGAAAAATAAAATATATAGCCTATTTTTTAACTTGTCAGCTACGATTGTTGACTGTCAAATCATCCATCGTTATACTGAAAAATATCAATCTCTTACACACCATCTCTTACACAATTTTACCGCTATTTATGCGTAGGCTTTTACATTATGTGTCGTTGTTTAATTAAATTTAATTAATTCACTAGACTAGCCTATAAGTAGAGTTTTCACGCTAATGAACTGACTACTGACTTTGCCCATACTACCATTAAATAGTAGCCTAATTATAAAATAGCCTACTAATAATGAATTTGCTTACTCTTCGATTCCGATTCGCGTTAACGACTCTGGTTTATTTAACGGTTCTATCAATTCATTTTTTAGTAGTTGTTAGTTAGAAATGTTTGGGAAAAACAATCTTGTTGCTTATAATGAACTCAGCATCCCGTTGCCGATGGTCGCGATGTATGGTTTTGATTCACTAAAAAGAACCGGTTCTTTAGAATGATCCGTTCGGAGAACTGGTTACTTGTAACGCGCAGCTTAGTTTTGATTCACTAAAAAGAACCGGCTCTTTAGAATGATCGGTCGGAGAACTGGCTACATTGTAACGCGCAGTTTGGTTTTGATTCACCAAAAAGAACCGGCACATTAGAATCATTCGTTCGGAAAATTGTCTGCATTGTAACGCGCAAGTTGGTTTTGATTCACTAGTAGGAAATAGTTTTATACAGTGAAATTGTGCCATATTGTGCAAAAGGCTATTCTTCGGCGGGATTTATTTATTATACACAATAAAAACAAATACATAATAATAATAAAATAGGTAGGCTACATAAGATAATAGGTTACATAAAAATAAAATAGGCTACTTAAAAACCAATTTAATAAATAAATACAATTTTTGCTCACAAATTAATGACAAAAGACATAATAAAACACTGGTCAGTTCATACAATATCATGCCAGAGGAGATTGTTTGAGGATAGTGTGAATGTCTGACAAGCCCCTCATCTGTCATTCTGTATTATCCCTGAACTCAGGAGCCCCAGCCAAAGGCAGGTTTATGTGGTTGAAATGCACCCCGGATGGTAAGAACGCAAACTGTGTCAAACACATGGGCCCTAGGGTGCCCCTGTCAGGGCTAAGCAACCGACTTCCACCTTCTGCTGTAAAACACATGTAAGTTGCCTGTTTATTTACTTCTGTTCACTTACTTTGACATGTTTATTTATGTCTAGATTAATGAAAACTAAAGAGTTTAGGAAATGTATTGTACTGTAACATGATGCATTTCACTACTGCAAACTGTAGACATTTGATTGCAGAAAATCTTATCCCTCCTGTCATACCTGAATCCCTGATATTTTCTTGGAAAAATTATGTATAGCATTTTCACAACCAATATTCAGTGGAGTCGTGTTACAGCTTAATCATCCATCAATAATTTCAATACTATCTGCAGTGGAAGCTAAAGTTTTTAGAGAAAGTGTTATGAGAGACATTTTTCAACCTACAGGAAGTACCGACTGCTTCCTCAGATATGATATCATAGAAAATGGGGTTAAGAAATGAAAGAAATGCAATACTTTTTACTGAATTTGGTTTCGTGGAAACATTTTCACCAAAATATGCTGATGTTGTTCAACCTCAGGGGCATTTCCAGAGTTGCTTATATGTTTTGACATTTTGAATGCGAAGTTTCACCACATGATTCAAATCTCTGTTATCGTTTTCCTGGCAGTGCTGATTATTTCTGCTGAAAGTAGTAGACTGTTTCTTTTCACTGCAATATATATATTCATAAGGATGAGATATTTTCTGTAAGGTTTTGTCACTGTCAAATACACATTTTAGTGCTCATTATGCTAGAACTACAATTGTTGTGTGTTATATAACTGGAAAAGGCACTAGCTAAAGTGTCAAATGTTTTTGTGTGTTCTGATTTTGCTAATTACACAATATGAGAATATGTGACCCTGGACCTCATTTTTGACATTGATATTTATATATCAACCGAAAGCTGAATAAATAAGCTTTCCATTGATGTATGGTTTGTTAGGATAGGACAAAATTTGGCCGAGATACAACTATTTGAAAATCTGGAATCTGAGGCTGCAAAAAGTTGTCCAAATGAAGTCCTCGATGTTGCTGCATCCACTCACAAATATAAATTGTATATATTAGCAGTAGGAAATTTACAAAATATCTTCATGGAACATGATCTTTACCTAATATCCTAATGATTTTTGGCATTAAATATAAATCGATAATTTTGACCCATAAAATGTTGTTGGCTAATGCCACAAATATACCTGTGCGACTTATGACTGGTTTTGTGGTCCAGGGTCACATATGGCCTTATTGAAATCAATGTAACATCAGTGTTTTTTATTTAATAACTTAAATCTAATTTGTAGATTGTATCTTTTTCTACTCAGCATTTCTCATGCTGAATCATTTCCTTCCGCGCATCAATCATATTGACGTCACGGCAGCTGTATCTCCTTACAATTTTTCACAATCTTCACCCAGAAAACATGATATCTTACAGATCAACGAGATAACTAGAATGCTGAAAAAGTAAAATAATGTTCCTGTTATTCACTCACTGTTTGGTTGAATTGTTATAGTTCACAATATCTACCTTACACATACTTAGAAATGGCTTCCTTTCACTTATAAAGAGACGACAAAAAAGACATTTTGAAAGTCACCATGAAATTTTTCTTTTTTTAATATTTAAGGAGTATTTATAATAAAATTATTTATGAGCACATTATGATTTCAAAAAAACATTCATATGCCCTCATAATCTTTAATCAAAATAACTTCCCCATCCTCTTGCAACACCATCTCTTCTCTTCTCTGATAACATGTTTAGTGGCGTGAGAACGGGACAACCTGTCAATCACATGAGATCAAAGCAATAGCAAACCACAACAATCCAAACAATTCCCGATGGACAAAATTAAGTCACTGCCTACATTCTTTCCAGTTTGAAAAGCCATGTCACTTGAATATATGTCACAATAAGGCAATTCTATTGCAACTTCTGTTTTATGTTGACTAAGTTTAGTGTTGAGGTCAGCAGGATGATTAAAGAGGCTATTATGCCCTGCCCTTTTACAAAGTCTTGATTTTGTTTTTGGGGTCTAGTATAATTGTTGTATATGCTAGAATGTTCAAAAACACATTATTTTTCACATATTTGACATTGTTGCAGCACCTCTCTCTCCAGTCTGCCGGTAACGCTTTGTTTAGTTCTGGTCCCTATAAAGCCGCTCCTTCTGAAAAGCGCAATGTGCTCTGATTGTGCTGTGATTGGTCAACTGCTTCAAGTGTGTTTCAGAAATGTCACACCATTTACTGTAACCGCAGCTTTCAACATACTCCTGAGGCAACTCAACCAGCCCTCTTCCCCATTCCCCCCTTTGCATATTTCTTGGGAATTATTTAAATGAGGAAAATAATTTGTGAAAGATGTTCCTGGAGGAAAACCTAACTGCTAGTGGTCGAAATAGGTACTGCAGTCCAAATTCAAAATATCGTAGATCTTTGTTTGCCCCGCCCCTCCTCCTGACTCGAAGCTCATTCGGGTTTACAGTTTGAGGACACGCAACAGGAACGAGCGCAATTGACAATGAAAGCCGAGGAGACTTACATGCTGTAAGATGATGAGCTGATTTATTCAGATTTTAATATGCTCTCGTTCATAGAGATTTTTTAGATGGATACCGAGGCTTTTTAGGCTGGGTAGAATCTGCAATCTCTGACCCAGTTTGTTTGCCGGCTGCAATACACTGTGTTTCCTGCCAAATGGCATCCCGGGGTGTTGAAATACTATTGGGTGAATTGGCAGTGGGCGAGATCTCACAGACCAAAACAAAAACAGACATTCCAACAGAGAACGCACATTTCAAAGTTAACACTGGCTGTAGAAGTGTTTTTCAGAGAAACGAGTATGTGAACTCTGCATGTTTCCTAAGTATCTGCAAACATATTATGGTATTTGCTTTAGTAGAGTGAAGTTACAGCACCTTTAAGACTACAAGTGAAGCATTTCAGGGAGTTCAGAAACAGGGATTACTGATGTATATAAAATGACAGGAAGGGCTGAGAGGATGTTGGAGCGCTTTTGAATGACTTTGTGCTTTTGTATTCAACAGAGTCCCAGTAGAGGAAGCCACTCCTGACAGTGAGGAGCAGTCAGGAGAGGGTTCAGGTAACTCCGACACCTTGGCCCCTTTTCTCAACATGGATCAACAGTGGATGAGAGACGGTCCAGAGCAGGAAGTCAACAAGAATGAAGTGGAAGCATCGACTTGGATGGAGTCCAGTGGAGACATTGATTACGCCGAGTATGTCTCACCTCACAAAATAGATTGGCTTTCTTCACAGGATTTGAAAGAGGACAACATTATCGCGTAAAGCGCTGCATAACTTCTCATTTGCTTTTTCTGTTTTCTTTTGTACAATGTGAAACATACGGGATGCTGCTTTTTTGGTCACAGATGTAATTAATATATTCAGAAACTGTGCCATGCTCTGCAAAAGTTAATTATATCCATGTTTGCATTGTAAGGATCTATTTTATTTACTCCTCATTTTTGAAACTTATTATTTTATTTACTCTTAATGTCCATAGTGTGACCCATGATCTAACTTAACTATTAAAACAATCGTTTGAATTCATTTGGAATGGAAATATTATTAAATGCAACAGAGACAATTTAAATAAAGTGTTTGGATAGCAAGGAGTATATTTTGTAAACATTTAAATGTCTTTTTTTGTTGCCATTATTGTATAATATTTAGAATTTCAAAAAACAACTTAAATAAAAATTATACAAACTTAACTATATGAAGCATCTGTGTCTTATTGTGAACTCTTCAAACCAGCAAAAGGAGTAATGAACTCTATTCAACAAAAGCTCTAGATGTGAGATGAGGTCAGCCATTTAGGCTTCCTGTTTTACCAGAAGTCTATTATCACACTTCGGCTGACTATATCTTGTATGTTTCCGGACTCACTTCTTATGACCTGTTTCTCAGTGTCAAGTGCACAGACATACAGTTAATACTGTATTTAGAGCAACATTGAAAAAGATCGAGACAAAGAGAAAGATGAGACAATGCAAAAGGTGCAAATGTGCAAATTCAAAAGTGCGGTTAAGATGACACACACACACACACACACACACACACACACACACACACACACACACACACACACACACTCCCTTCAGAAACTTTACACCCACATTTGTTCCTGTTACATCTCCACAGTTCAGCACATTGAAATATTTTTCTCCAGGTTCAACACTAAATAACAGTTTTTCAAAAGCATTAATGACGCCAAAATGGGTACGTTTTGTTTTTTCTTGAAAAAAAGCATTTACACCCATAGTTTTAGCAACACATCTTATGTGAGATTTTCAATTTGAGTCAAGGCTTGACTTTTAAAAGAACATAAAAAAAATTAAGCTTTGCGTGGCTTTAGCAAACTTGTAGTAAAAAGTGTGTAGCCACTCTCACAAGAAGAGATCAATATATCCACAGTTTCTCCAGTTTCAGCCAAAGAGTTCTGCACCTTAGTGTTAGTGCTGGCCTTTTGTTCATTCACCTCTGCCATCACTGAATTTTAATAGATGGCCTGATATCAGCAACGTTTCATCCATTGTGTAACACACCAGACTTCAGCTTTGCGGAAAAGTCAAAAACTCACTCCGTTAGGGTGAACATGTCTCCAAAATTAATTTTCAATTTTTGGATTTTAATAAAATTCTGGATTCTTATAGGCTATATTCCATCTTAACAGTATAACATAACTTAAATAGAAGAAAGAAAATCATGTTTTCAAATATTATGTTGCAACATAGTCTGAGAAAATAGGTTTCTCTGAGTAGATTCATTTCTGTAGAAAGTTTTTCCCCTGTGATCAACAAACATACCTTAAACTTTTGTGACGAGGCATTGCCACAAGGCTTCCTATTTAAACTGAATAGTTTATTCAGTTAAAAAAAAAAAAAAAAAAAAATCATTAAAATGGCACAAATGCAAAATGTGGCATACAAAATTGTCAAATAATTGTTTTGGCCAGCAGAAATTGCAATTAATTGTAATTCAAAAAAATCCCACCATACACTTAAATAAACCTGTTTTTTGTTGGTTTGTTTGTTTGTTTTGCTCCGTTTTATATAAAGTTTACCATGTCAAAAGATAGTTTATAACCCTGATTTTGGCGATTTTAAAAGCAATTCTAGCTTTTTAATATTCTAGAAATACATTTCTAAACTAACTGTATCTTAAATGTAATAATAATAATTATCATAATAGGCCTATAGGAAAAATACTCAACTTTGTATTTAAAATCGTAATATCTAAAATCTAAGTTTAAAATCTTATTAACATAACAATGAAATTTAGTTTAAAAAAAATGTAGTTGAAACTTTTATTTTGAAATTCGATAGCCGCGTTCTCTTAATGTTTCAGCGCTCATTCGCTGTGTGTTCCTGTCAGTCCCAGTCCCTTCAGCTCAGAGGAACAGGGATCCAGCGGAAGTTGTACTGAGGAGAACTGTGTTCAAGCTAAAGCTACGGAGCTGAAATGGTGAGCGTTCAATCAGACTACATTTAATGGGTGATATTCTTGAACTCACGGAACACTTGCCTCATTCCCTCTGGAATAAAAGCCCCCAATCTCGGCAAACATGTTTGCAGTTTATCCAGCCTTAAGTAGGCCATGGAAGTCGTGAAGGATAAGGGTGGGGAGGTTGGTCATTATCAGTCAGCGATTAAACACTGATAAAACACAACAAATGGATTCTTGTGGCCTTACAAATTGGTTCTCATGGAGAATCTGTACGTGCTGGGCTCGCGTAGCCAACGCAAATCCTACAGGACCTTTAAAAACAGCTGTTAAGCTGAAGGTTGAATTCAAACTAGATACCCAGTTTATTCTGGTTTCCACTCAAATTAAGCTGTTTGTAAGGTTTCAATTTTACACTCGTTGTTAAAAGTTTCTGCAGTCCTTCCTGGCTCCGTATGGATATTGAGCAATGCGATGCACATGATAGTTAAATGTTTCGCACTGCGTCAGCGTTTCCTTGCATTGGGAGTGATGTTTTAACCGACAAGCATTTTTGAATTATGAATTGATGTGATAGATTTCTCCGTGGAAAACAGATTAACTAGGAATGTCGCTTTAGGTGTAATGCTTTAAGATTAAAGTATGATGTCGTCTTCAGCCAATTGATAAAGTAGTAGCACCACCAGTTTTGTCAAATTGTTCATGTGAGGTATGATCATTTGACTGTTTCTTATCATACTATTGCTGATAAGCAGGTTTCTTCCTTACACTTGGGGAAAAATTAGGTACAAATGCCTAAAATTCATACATTTTTTATTTATTTTTTGCAAACTGCAAACATTGAGACATGTCAAAAGACAGTTTAAAACCTTGATTTGGGATTTAAGTTCTAGCATTTTATTTTTATAACATTAAACAAAATATGTGAAATGTATTAACACTGACATGAAACTAAAATGCAATATTCCATAAAAAAAATTTTCAAAAAGAATTGTAAATTGAGTCCCCATCATCTTTTTTATAAATAATTTGTTTAACATGGCTATATGTCACAATACAGAAGAATAGATCTGAAACTACCTGGATAACGGTGAATTGAATTTTTTTTAAATGAAATTATGTAATACTTTCAGAGTTTCCTTGGAGGTCTTTTTGGTCCTGTGTGTGAAATCGATGTCATTCTGAACGATGCTGAAAGCAGGAAAACTGCAGAGCTGAAGACGGAGGAGGGGAAATTGGAGAAGCATTATATGTTTTATGATGGAGAATCGGTTTCAGGAAAGGTGAGTGACCCGTGTGAGTCATTTCTTCAAGTCTCTGGTTTTGAAAGACAATTGACGCATGTTGTCTTCTGCCACCCCAAGGTAAATATCAATGTGAAACAAACAAGCAAAAGGCTTGAACATCTGGGAATCCGCATTGAGTTTGTTGGCCAAATCGGTAAGTTAACACAATGCATTCAGCTGTTCTCTTTCTCAAGGCGTTCATGAGTAAACTGGCTTCAGTATTGCTGTTCTAGTGTGCTGAGAGCTTAGGAGAGCATGTGGTTGTCACATGGAAAGCTAGACTGCTCTACACATTTTCTGTAAGGGAGGCGATCTGTTATGGTGCCCTAGTTACTTTATTTTTATAATTTTTAAGTATTATTAGTGATTCTGATGGTCTCAACAAACACAGGATTGCTGTTTGCAATGTAAAAAAGAAAAAAATGATCCATCCACTACATAAGAGCGTGTCATTTTGTTTGCCTCATGCAGAGCTCTTCAGTGATAAAAGCAACACTCATGAGTTTGTAAACCTTGTGAAGGAGCTCGCTCTGCCGGGGGAGTTGACACAGAACCGCAGCTATGACTTCGAGTTCATGCAGGTGGAAAAGCCATACGAGTCCTATGTCGGAGCGAATGTGCGACTGAGGTTAGTAAACAAAGCCAAACACTGGAACAAACACTGAGATGTTAAAAATGCCAATACTTGTCATATGACTGCTGCTTAAGACACGTTATTCTTTACACAATTAATTTCGGCTTTCATTTCATGTGCTTTTCATGTCTATGCAGGTATTTCCTTAAAGTTACAATTGTAAGGAGGCTGTCTGATTTGGTAAAGGAGTATGACCTCATTGTCCATCAGCTGGCCACCTACCCTGACGTCAACAACTCTATCAAAATGGAAGTGGGCATTGAAGACTGCCTGCATATAGAGTTTGAATACAATAAGTCCAAGTAAGTGCACTTAACTTTGCCACTGATTCAATCCTAGTTTCTAAGCTGCTGAGTAATTCTAAGTATGTATGGATTCAGTGACTTAAACATGTTTGTCAGTCTAACTGATTTTGAGCTAACAGAAGTCTTCTTGTCTTCAGGTATCACCTCAAAGACGTAATTGTGGGTAAAATCTACTTCTTACTTGTACGAATTAAAATCCAACACATGGAGCTTCAGTTGATCAAGAAAGAAATGACGGGAATTGGTAAGATCTCCTTATATGTTCGATTTTATACTCTATTTTAAACTGTTTTGAAAGAATATAATTTGTAAGTCACAAAAACCAAAGTTATTAATCTTTAAAGAGCGTTTTACTGTAGTCCAGCTTGATTTGCATTTTATTTATTTATTATGAAGTGCGTCATGTGACATGCCTCTCTAGGGCCGAGCACAACTACTGAGACCGAGACTGTGGCCAAATATGAGATTATGGATGGAGCACCAGTCAAGGGTGAGCAGCTACTATATATTTTCTGCATTTATTTGTTAGATATTATATTTGATATGAGTGTAGATAAGTCTTTTAAAAAGTTGTTTTACTACTACTGAAGACAAAGTGTACTAATGTCAGGTAGAACATAAAAAATGGGCCTCAATCATGAAACACAAACAGAACAGATTTCTGTTTCACAATGCAGTGAATCATTGAATCATTGATTCAAAAAAAATGTTTAGATAATGTCTAATGAATCTGAGCGAATTTTAAATAGACTGCAGCAAATAACATTTGTCAGAACTTCTAGTAAATTACATGTTGTTTTGTTGTTGTCTGTTCAGAATTGTGGGAGAATCATGCTCTCTGAACTGTGCAGCTCTAATAGTATCTCAGTGCTACAGTTTACTTTGATTTATAATTGATTTGTATAGCTACTTCACACTATAAAGCCCCTCCTTCTGAAAAGCACAATGTGCTCTGATTGTGTTGTGATTGGTCAACTGCTTAAGCCCAAAGTGTTTCTGAGAAAGCCTGCTCACACTTCATTTGAAGTCCTATAAGCGTTTAGAGTAGTTAATATTGTGGTGCTGGTCGCATTGAACATAGTATGATATTGCCAGTTTCATTATTCCTAAACTGACTTTTGTTACTGGTCTGACAATATATTTCCAGGTGAATCCATTCCCATTCGCCTTTTCCTGGCTGGTTATGACCTTACACCCACAATGAGAGATGTAAACAAGAAGTTCTCTGTGAGGTACTTTTTGAACTTGGTGCTTGTAGATGAAGAAGATAGGAGATACTTCAAACAGCAGGTACAGTGTGTATGAAAATGCAGTTGTAATGAAATGTAGTTATAAATAATGATGTTCCTTTTGAATGTCCCAAGTGACAATGCTTGTTATATAAAAAATGTACTTTCAGTGTCTCATTTGTGATGCAAGATATAATAATAAAGTAATTGACTTGATGTATGACTTGATTATTTGTCCTTTTTTTTGTAGGAAATAGTTTTGTGGAGGAAGGCACCAGAGAAAATGCGGAAACGTAACTTCCATCAGCGCTACGAGTCACCTGAGCACCGGCCGAGTCTCTCTGCTGAGCAGCCGGAAATGTGAGCGGGGTTTGGAGAGCAACCAGCCAGGGACACACGTGCCTCTCAGTGATCAGTCGCAGGAGAGGAGAACAAAATCCACTGAACATACATGCAGATCGCTGTTCACATGGTCACCCCTCACAGCTTATGGTGATAAACTGTGCCTGAATTGGCTCTGCCCTCCCTGTTGTCCACAACAAGCAATCTGTTATTACACAAGGACACTTTTTAGAAAGCACTGGAAACTGTCATTTAAGTCATATAGCACATCTTCAAGGTTGCACGCATCCCTAGATGAAGAAATGTTTTTAAAAGTGCACTCACTGTTATCTTCTATGTTCCAAGTAATAGAGCAGAAACACATTTTAAAGAGCTTCATCATGCATGCTAGCTGGTGAATTGGAGTTCATAGTAAAAGTTAATAAAGGCTATGGGGTAATTTTAAAAAAAGGTCAAGAAATGGAATGGCACCCAGGCCACACTGTATTTGCAATCCACTTAACATTTCTATTTAACTTATTTAGCATCTTCTCTTTTTTTGTTCGTTTCTTAAATATTCCTTGAAATAAAAAAAGTATATGTCTATATATAAAATATTTAAAGAGGCTTTGGGCTAGAAGCTTTATAAAACTATGGCAATTTGTGTAATTATGTTGGGCACATGTATTCAACTTGTTAGCCCCGTTTTGAACACTGTAAAAGAGGGCCACTTGAACTTCCTAATAAGCTTTCTGAGATGATTTATCAGCATCGCTATACACTGCTAAATATCATCTCTGCTACAAAATTACATTTCATATTGTCTAAATTGTTAGACACCTTAGAGAAATGATGGGATTGTTTTGTTGTATAATTTGCATGTCATCCTGCTTTAAGGCTTTCTATCAAAAGGATGTTAACAATATTTCACTGTCGCAAATGTACTCGTTCTTATTTTTTTGTGGTTTGTGGAGTAAATGTGTTTATTTGGACTTTTTTGATTTCACTCAAACATAAAAAATTTTCTTTTTTCCCTACTGCTTTGATTTTACACACTACGTTACAAATGAAAATGTCTGTATAAAACTATTAAGTGCCCCAATGGTAAAGATATAATGAGTGTTTGGAGAACTAATGAAATAGTTGTACTACGGCAACCGAGTAATTTGTACATCATGGAGATTGTACATATCCCGCCATAGTTTGTTTATCTGCCATTATGTCAAATAAAAATGCCAGTTTATACTTACAGCTACATTTACTTTTTATTAATGTAACAATGTTATTAATGAGTGGTCCAAAAAAAAAAACATATTCCAAACCAGGTCTTTGCAGAAATACCCTTTGATAAACCCTTTATAGGCCTATGTACTGATTTTTTAAAGCTCTCGGGACGGATTTGGCGGGGAAATTGCAGTCGTACGATTGTGCGTTTTACGTCAAATCCATGTCATGGACATTATTATGGTTAATCTATTTGTCCGGTTATGCTCTGCTGTAAAAGGAAACTGGATCATAATGGTATTGTGTAGCGTTAAACTTGCACAAGTAAACTTTGAGCAAGTTTACAAAGGGATCTGAATGATTCATTCCTGAATCAGTTTGCACCAAAACGATCCTTCACGTCATCATCACAACATACTAACGGACTGCAAGTGCTCAATTTTTGCTTCCATGTTGTCATCTCAGTTATTTCATTGCTGCTGTGATTGAACTATAAGAAAGTAACAAAAACGAGCCAGTTTCGGTTGCGCTGCGAAAGTCACCAGTCATTACAACTGTTTGTACCACATGCCTGTCATACCCACAATCCAAAAATGATTATCCTTCAAGATTGCACATTTTATAGCGAACGTATTCTCATGATATTGTAGTCTACTATACACATATTATCCATTTCCTTTAAATTGATCCAATCTTGATTTTAAGACTTGAATAAATATTGAAATAAAAAAACAGGCATTACTTCGGGCACCACAAATTCTTGGGTCCTTCTACACGTTGTCACTCACTGAGGGGAACTTGACCTCCTTGTCATAATAGGTTCTGGGACAGTTGCTGTAGCTGAAAGGAACTTATGTTTAACATTAAGTGTATAATATGAATTGTGCTACTGTCAGTTTTTATTACTCTGTTCATCCAGCTGCACGTGATTAACGGAAGCTAAAAATGTCAGTAAATCGCTGTGTTTACTTGTTGTCACGTTGCCACATCCGATACCGGGTATGTGCTAGCACAAGCTTCTCCACTGTAGCAGTAGCAAACAACACTTCATTACATCCAACAAGAAGGACGACTGAAAAATTATCCAGGAGACATTCATCTTCAGACAACTCATCGAGACCCCTGGACACATCCCTGTTTATACCGCTTAGCGTCAAAAGTGAGGAAGTCTGGGATGCGGCAATCGGCGCTGAGTTGACGCAACCGCTGGACAAAAGTATGTTATGCTATTAGAATATTGTATAATCGCGTTAAGGATCTGGCGAGAAGCCATTGGTGTCCTGGTGTTTTTCTAGATTTTTATACATTTGGTGAACTATTGCAACAGAAGTACATCTGATCTGTTTCTCTACTGGTTTTAACAGGTGAAATCCTCAAATTACTGAATAGATTCTACAAAAGGAAAGAGATGCAAAAACTGGCAGCTGACCAAGGACTTGATGGTGAGAATCATGGACCCATGATTATTATCACCTGATCTTACATAATTAACATTGATCAACCATGATGGGTCACGTTGTGCCCATCTAAAAACTATATACACAAAGCAGTATGTCAGGGATACTATTGTATTTTGTTTGTTACAAATTGGTTTGTTGCATCATTGTGTCATTAAAGCATTATTGTTTATTTGTTCTTCAACAGCTCGTCTCTTCCATCAAGCGTTTGTCAGCTTTAGGAAATATGTGCTGGAAATGAACGCACTAAATGCTGACTTGCACATCATTCTTAGTGACATCTGCTGTGAAGCTGGTGAGTATTTACTCTGACAATATCCACACACTGTAAAAACTAAAAAAAATATTGTAAGCTTTGTTAACTGATAATGTGAATATACCAACCTACTTAAGTACTAAAATCTGTTTTGTGCCCTTATAATACACTAACAACCACCAAAAAACACTGTAAAAGCTACATGATCAATCAAAGTTCATCATAAGTAGCTTTTCTACTAACTGAGGGAAGTATTAATAGAAGGTGCACACAGTGTCATACAAAT
This sequence comes from Scardinius erythrophthalmus, assembly GCF_964197995.2. Lineage (NCBI taxonomy): Eukaryota > Metazoa > Chordata > Actinopteri > Cypriniformes > Leuciscidae > Scardinius > Scardinius erythrophthalmus. The sequence continues at coordinate 24,670,837 of NC_138241.1, forward strand.
ACAAAGCATCATCATGGTAGCACACATGAAACTAAAATAACTCAACAAACATTAATTTAAAGGGTTAGTTCACCCAAAAATGAAAATAAGCCCATGATTCACTCACCCTGAAGCCATCCTAGGTGTATATGACATATTGTCTTTCAGACAAATACAATCAGAGTTATATTAAAAAATGTCCTGGCTCTTCCAAGCTTCATAATGGAAGTGAATGGCTGTATGTCTTTGGAAGTCCATCAAAGCGCATCTATTCATTATTAAAGTGCTCCACGCGTCTCCAGGGGTCCTCATGGGCTAATTTTCATTTTTGGATGAACTATTCCTTTAACAACATAATATGTTGCATAAAACCCTAATGTGCATAAGAAAGTTGACAGTATTTTACTGTAAAATTACATAATGGCTTGTTAGATTTATTAATGTTTTTACTGTATTTAAAAAGCAAACTGACTGTGAACTGAACTGACTGAACAGGTGTTTACCGTAGAGTTTTTCTTTCACTGTTTAAATTGCGGTCATTTTTTACAGTGTAATAAAATCTATTAATCTTCCTTTTCCTCATTCCAGGGCACATAGATGATATTTTCCCTTACTTTATGAGACATGCCAAACAGATTTTTCCCATGTTGGACTGTATGGACGATTTACGCAAGATCAGTGACTTACGGGTCCCAGCAAACTGGTACTGAGAGTTTCATTCTCTGATTTTACCAATAGTGTAAACCATAGTTTTCTGACACCATACCATGAAACAGTCATTACAGTTCTTAGTATTTTTACCAATACAATCTTTTGAACAAAAATGTGTGTTCCAGGTATCCAGAGGCCAGAGCTATTCAAAGAAAGATCATTTTTCACGCAGGACCCACCAACAGTGGTAAGACCTATCATGCCATCCAGAGATACCTAGCAGCCAAGTCTGGAGTTTACTGTGGACCTCTAAAGCTACTGGCCCATGAAATCTATGAGAAGAGTAATGATGCAGTGAGTTTCATTCTTTAGACTTTTTAATGTAATTGCATTAGTCGTGGATGTTAGAGCCGCTTATGTGTGGTTTCCCATTAGGGAGTGCCGTGTGATCTGGTGACAGGAGAAGAGAGAAAATTTGTTGATCCACAAGGAAGACCGTCTGGCCACATTGCCTCTACGATAGAGATGTGCAGTGTCACAACTCCATGTGAGTATGGAGAATATGCTCGTTTGAATGTGAGAATACTTGAGTCTTGATGGTAATCTTAAAGAGGCTGTATGTAGAATTCAGAAACCCTTGTTATCAGTGACACCAGTGGCCATTAAGTGAACTGCAGCCAGCAACTTTTGCTTGTGCTCGCACTCGTGCAGACGTAACGTATAAGAGACTGAACAGGATTCAAGGCTCCGATATACTCACAGCAAAGTTCTTTTTACTTCTAAGCAAAGAACTGTGAAATACCTTTGCAGCGATATACTGTTAACGAACATCCAGACGCAGCCCACACTGCTGAGAGCGGCTTTAGATAAAAATAAATAAATAAATTCGCAACAAAAAAGACAGCGGTGAGAAAACAGCAGTTAAGAAGCATCTGATCATAGCTATGTGGATGTTTGCACCAGCTCTACAATTCACAGCCATCATGTTGACAAAATTAGACAGTTCTGATCATTTGATTATAAATTATATCTGAGACTATAGACTATATAAATCTGGCTATGTGAGACTATAGTTTAAACTAATCCCTTTTCTTTATATGACATTGATATCACAGAATGGCTCTTTTGGCGATTTATCCTGATTGTAAGCATTCGTTTCATGTGACATAGGAAGAGAGGCTCTCGGGAGCGCACACAAATGTCACATCCTTTTGATTTTCCCGGCAAAAACGTCCAGTCTACAGGCTTTAATAGACAACCTAGAAAGTCGGGGAAGGTCTCTTTTTTTTTTTTTTTTTTTTTTTCACACGTTGCCTATTAAAAAAGCGATTAATACATGAAAATTCTTATGTATAGCCTCTTTCAGCAATCTAATATACAAACAAATATAAAATATACTTTTCAAACTAATTCAAAGAAATATAAATAAATATTAAAAATAAATATACATAGTTTTTTGTGTAACTTGACTGTTCATTAATCATACATTGACTGTAAAGCTACCTTGAGATTTTGAAAAGTACTGTATAAATGAAACAATATTATTATTGTTTGAATATTTTGTTTAGATGAAGTGGCAGTCATTGATGAGATTCAAATGATCAAAGATCCCTCCAGAGGGTGGGCTTGGACCAGAGCTCTTCTTGGTGGGTTGACCTTTTTTCTTTTTTTTTTATACAGAAACACAATTTATTTACACATATAGTGGGTTTTCAAAAATCTGGGAGCATATTAATCATTGGGCATTTACTTAAGCATGGAAAAACAAGTTTTAGGATATTTTTTTAAAAACTTGGTCATGTCAAAATAAATAAGAAATGTATCATATTCTAGGTCACTAATTACATTTACGCAAATTCGTGACATTGACTAAGAAATTCTGAAATTCATCAAAATGAAAGGTTCTTTTCACCTAAATCACTAAATTGATATTATAATTTGTAATGAAAACGAATGTATTAAATTAGTAAATAATGCAAATTAGAAGCATTTTCATCAGTGATCTTGTTTTTGATTTTTTTCTGACCCCAATGTAGCCTTTTTATCACTTTATTTTCTCAGTTGGATTGTGCCTACTCATATTAATCTTTAGTGTCAAGTTATTAATAATATTTAAATGCCTTCTACTTTACAAATATTAAACTCACCAACTTTTTTCACACTATACTAGACTAAATTTCATCTGCAAGGTGAAATCTGTAGTTTCATATAAACCTGTTGAATGAGGTATGTTAAAGATGCATTTCTCTTTCTGAATAGGTTTGTGTGCTGAGGAGATCCATGTGTGTGGAGAATCTGCAGCAGTTGACTTTGTCACTGAACTCATGTTCACCACTGGTGAAGAGGTTGAGGTGAGTCTGAGAGACTACTGACTGCTTAGTTATGTTAGTTAGTTACTGACTGCTTAGTAAATGCAAGGTGATACTTATTTTGCCTGGGTGAAATTGTTGATTTGAAGAAATATTTCAATGTTTGCCCAATGTTGTGAGATATTGAGCTCATTAGTGTGGTTTGACATAATATGCTCTTTTGTCTTTAAGGTGCATAATTATAAGAGGCTGACCCCCTTTTCAATCTCAAATCATGCAGTGGAATCATTAGATAACCTAAAGCCTGGTGACTGCATCGTGTGCTTCAGCAAAAACGACATCTACTCAATCAGCCGACAGATAGAAGTCCGTGGCCTGGAGTGTGCCGTCATTTATGGCAGCTTGCCCCCTGGTAAGTTCGACATTAACTGTTCCCCGCCAGCGTTAACAAAAAAAAAATTCGCCAGCATTTTTGATCATTTTCACAAAACTTTCATGGCCCCCACAATATTTTGCTGTGTGAATATCTTAACATGCAAAAGAAAGAACCGATCCTGTGCAGCAACAACAACAAAAACGTTTGGTAACACTTTATTTTTAAGTCAGCGTAGTTACATGTTACTACATGTACTTACTATTATTTGATCTGGAAACTAAACTAATATTTTGATTGGTCAACAGGCACCAAGTTGGCTCAAGCAAAAAAGTTTAATGATCCAGACGACCCTTGCAAAATCCTAGTTGCCACGGATGCAATTGGAATGGGTTTGAACTTGTGAGTAACTTCCTTCCAGTAACCTTATCTTACATTTTTACACTTAATCAAACTATAAAGTTTTAAGGTGATCATTAATTATATTTTGATATATATATATATATATATATATATATATATATATATATATATATATATATATATCAGTGGTTCTCAAACTTTTTGACTCTAAGGACTAATAATGATACTGTACTTCCTTTTAGGAGTATTAGGAGAATCATCTTTAACTCTCTGGTAAAACCCAGTGTGAATGAAAAGGGGGAGAAGGAGCTAGACACTATTTCCACGTCACAGGCGCTGCAGATCGCTGGTCGCGCGGGACGCTTCAGCTCTGTGTTTAAAGAGGGTGAGGTCACTACTATGCAAAGGGACGACTTGCTTGTTTTAAAGGAGATCTTGGGGAAACCTGTTGACCCTATTGCGGTAAGGCTAGTTTTATCTATTATAAAAGTAAACAAATTTATGTTGTTTGGAAAAAGGTTTTATCATTTGTTAATTTCTCCTCTTAGATGGCAGGATTACACCCCACAGCGGAGCAGATAGAGATGTTTGCCTACCATCTTCCCCATGCAACTCTCTCAAACCTCATTGTAGGTTTAAATATTCAACATTTTTACATTATAATTTTACTGACTGGTGGTAATCACCATTTAAAACACTCCGTTTCCATTCTGCTCCTCTGTACAGGATATATTTGTGAGTCTCGCACAAGTGGATGGACTTTACTTTGTCTGTAACATCGATGACTTCAAATTCTTGGCGGATATGATTCAGCATATCCCACTGAATCTGCGTTCCCGCTACGTGTTCTGCACGGCCCCCATCAACAAGAAGCAGCCCTTCGTTTGTACATCCTTTCTCAAGGTGAGGGAACCACCTGAATAACTCACAGTGGAAAACGGATTACTGAGGATTAATATAAAACGTAGCCATTTGTCTGATTTGGTTTTATTAGAAATTATTTATAATACAGCGGAAATGGCGTGTGAAAATTGTGCTTACATTATCACTGCAAAGTTTCCAGAAAACTTTTGACTTACAAACAGCATGAAAATGAATAAAATCTTAAATGGTCATTTCTATTATGACGTTTTATAGAATAAAAAATCACAAACAACCTGAAAATTCATGGATATTAAATTGAAAAATGGTGAGGGAACCCTGTCACTAACATGGCTGCTGTGCCACAGTAGAAACAGCAATTCTGATTAACTGGAAGTATTTAGTCTTTTATTATATATTATTTTCTTTTAATAGCATACTTTGTTAAAGTGTTAAACACTTTGCAGTAAGATTCTAGAAATTATACTAGTTCTATATTAGTTATAGCAGTAGCTTATATGAAAATAATATATAGAAATGTTTAGCAGTGAATTGTTTCTATTTATACTAATAATATTGTAACATTTTCAAGTACAAATTTGTGTTAAAGTTTTAGTAATTAACAATATTAATAGCAATTTTTTAGGTATTATGTACTATTATAATATTTATTATTACTTATGTACTATTATAATATTTATTAATATTTTGAATTGGGGTTTATTTTTTTCATTTATTTTTTAAATGTTTTTATTGTTTTATTTTGTTAAGTGCTTTTGTAATTTGAGGGTTTTTTTTGTTTTTGGTAACACTTTATAATAAGTTTCCATTAGTTAAGAGGCTGTTTAAATATTAACTGATTAACTGACTTTTTATTTTAATAATATATTAGTAAATGTTGAAATTAACATCAAATAAGATTAATAAATGCTTTAGAAGTATTTTTCACTGTTAGTTTGTTAACTAACATTTAATAAATGGAGCCTTATTGTAAAGTGTTACCCTTTTGTATATTTCTGTAGTTCTCATTTTTATTTCAGTTTTAGTCATTTTAGTACTTCAATGTAAACTTATTTAGTTGCCATCTAATAAGTTTTTCATGTAATATTTATATTTTAATTATTTCACTTTATTTCAATTACTGTAAATTATTTTTAATAGTTGTAGTTTTAGTTAACAATAGCAACTCTGGAAAATATTAATAGTATATAAATGTCTAATAAATGCTGTAAAAATCTGTCCTCTGTAGTTTGCCAGACAGTTCAGCAGAGATGAGCCTCTGACGTTCGACTGGGTGTGTCGAAATATGAATTGGCCCCTGGCCCCTCCCAAAAACATCAAGGACCTGGTTCACCTGGAGGCTGTCCATGATGTGCTAGATCTTTACCTTTGGCTCAGGTATATATATATTTTTCTCTAAAGATGAACCTAAACCTAAAGATGAATTCTAGCACTAAATCAGAAAGCAATAAATAAATGTCCTTTTTCCCCTGATGTCATCCATAATTTGAATCCTCTTGGACTGATTCCCTCTTGCAGCTATCGCTTCATGGACATGTTCCCAGACGCTAACCTCATCCGTGAGATCCAACAGGAACTGGACGGAATCATCCAGGTTGGCGTGCGTAACATCACACGGCTTATCCGTGCCACAGAGAATCACTCTGCAGAAACCACAGCCTCTATAAGACTTCCTGATTCAGACACACTGCCACAGAGGAGGGGACGAGTGCTAAAAGCCCATAATCAAAGAAAAGAGCTCAGGCCGTCGGATTCTTCACTGAGTTCCAGGTTGTTGCGGGATGGACTACTGACAAAAGAGCTGTTAGAGCAGCTGCAAAAAGAATGGGTCAGAGAGCAGAGCCAACATGGAGATGACTTCGTTTCAACAAATAAAGGGAAAAGAAAGAAAAAGTGAACACTAATACTGTGTAACATGGGCTTTTCCGTAGCCTACTTTTAGAAGATCAAGAGAACAATGTGGCTGTATTGCTGATGTTCTGAACTGGATGTAAAGGTTGTCTCTCCATTTATGGAGCGGTTTGACATCTATTTTACTAAAAAAAGTTGCAATTTTCACAGTAATGTATAATCAAGTGTCAAAAAGAGGACTGTCCCACACTTTTAGATGTTACAATAAAATTATATTGATATTTTTAATAGCTCTCCGTTGCCTAACCACTGAAAAATGTTTCTTTGCTGACAGAATGTTATTTTAAAAATGCAGAAAAAGAGAGAAATTCAGGTTCCCATGCCATGACCCAAAAAAAGTAAAGCTGCACATGACCTAGAGTTTTTGTCAGTCTATTGAACCTGTTGTTGAAAAACCAATAATTTGTATTTACTCTCTTCTATTTTTAGCAGGGTAATGCAGTCTGATGTTATTTTAGGAAACCTACTTGACCAATGAATGACTAAAGCTGAACCATGGAGTGATTTCGTCACTGTACACCTAACTGCAACAGCCTTGTGTAAGGGTCAGTTTAAAAATATCAGTGCATATGTTACAGATTTACTTTAATAGGGTTAATTGATAGTAATTTCCTTCTACCAATAAGGAAAAGTTAAACTGATGTCAAATTTTTTTTGTTATTTTTTTTAAAAAGAAAATAGATATTCTTAATTATTTATAGTCTCAGAAAAAGATTCAGGTCAAGGATCATCCATGATTTTATTTTTATTACATTTTATAAACTTTATATATAAACATTCAATAACAATTAAACAAGCATAAAGTCCACTAATAATAATAATGTAATAATAACATATTGATGTAATTATAGGTTAAAGGTTGTAAAAAATAAACTTAAAAAATGCTCCAGAATGGGTAATGACTGCAGATTTTGTCCACACTAAAGATGATATTTTGAAGAATATGGGAATCCAAACAACTTACACTGACTTCCATAGTTGGAAAGAAAATACTATGGAAGTCAATGGGGTCCATAAACTGGTTACCGACATTCTTAATTTTAAAGAGTATAAAAGAGTATACTATTTTCTGTTCAGCAGAAGAAAGAAACAGGTTTGGAACAACTTGAGGGTGAGAAAATAATGACAGAATTTTTATTTTTGTGTGAACTATACCTTTAAGTAAAGGGACTACTGTTTGTGCCCTATTTGTGAAAATTAGGGCAGTTTTGTCTACAAATTGATACATTTTACCATTGTAACCATCCACTAAAATGGAACAGCAGGTGATGCTGGGTCATTTCTTCAGGATGAATGATTCAGCGAAGAAATGAAGTGTTCAAAATGTTAGGTAGATCAATTTGCTCAGTGTTTGCTAAAGGCCCCAGTTAATCTCAGTCTGTTACTATGGTAACCACATTAGCTGAACGTCTGAGCGACATCTTAATCTTTGAACATTTTCCTTTGGTTTTAGAAAGAAAAAAAATATTGTTGCTATAACTTCAGCACATTTAGTTTATGTTTAATACCTTCCAGTTACAAACAGAAGGCCTGGTATCGTCTGGGCAGAAATATCCTCTCATTGATCCTGTCAGATCTGTCCTGGTGACTGCAGATAAGGCATTAAACATTTTTTTTCTCTGTATCTTTCACTTTCTTATGAAGGAAGTTTACATGTTGAACTCGAGCCAAATAGAAAGAACTCTTTTTGATCTATTGTTTCGCTCATGATTGTTTTAAGGTGCTCCTGCTGTTTGGAGTGGATCCAAACTCATTGCTAGGAGAGACTGGAGAGCAGAGGGGCCGGACGAGGCTTAGCTATTAATTATTTAGCCGTGAAAGGGGAGGGGAAAGCAAGCATGCGACTCCGGATCAGTGAAATACAAGCTCAGAAGAAAAGTTTCTCTCAGTCATACTAGAGTCACTCCTGAGGATTCAGGGGGATTTTAGGTACGCATTTAAATCTGGTCATTCATTTTGTTTTTCAATAATAAATCACATTTTATCTGAGGTAAACCACCTGCTTCAGGAAGTCAAGATGTTTGCGGTCCATTTGCTGTCATTTTACTTCTCAAAGCTCCAGGAGGATCAGATCAAGAAGGTAACTGATCATAAACCTCTATACTTGTTAAAATGTGTTTTAGACAAACTCTCCATCAGAATATATTATCTACAAAATAATGCCCTGTACTCCTTGATAAAGTATAGATGTATTCACTCCGTGATGTTCTGTTTTGTGTTTTTCTGCGCTGACAGTAAGAGTCTAACTCTGTCAGTGTGTTGTCAGATGCTGCCTAGTGTTGATGATGAATGTGATTTCACTGTGGCCTGTGGAATCATTAACTCTTCTCACACATGCCTTTTGTGGGCAGATAACAGACAGCATGAGGAGAAAGAAAGGACCTTGACCTCCTCATCTGCATTTATTGAACTGATTTTCATCTCCATGAAAGTTCACACCTTGTTGTGAGCTGTAATTTAAACTGACTATTTTGTTGTAGCTTATTGGTCATTGGCTTTTTTTGCTATTTAAAAAAAAAATATATTTTTAATGTTTTGTTTTGTATTTAATCCCCCATTCTTTCAATAGTTTACTATAAAGTTATCTATTACACATTTCCAGTTAAGGGTTGGACACACCTACTTGCTCTTTACTAAGTCATCAAAGCGATAAAATAACACAAATTGATGGATGGGAATTATAGGGAGCAAAGGTACATCCTGGGATGCTTTTTAAGCTGTACTGTAACTAACAAAACATGTTCTAAAAACCTTTTGATAATGTTTCCATTAAATAATGAAACATCAATTTCTTGGGTTTGATGTGCTAACGTTTTAAGAACATTATTAATTTTTTCCGTAATGTAACGTGATGTGTGGCCAGGCATGGTGTCATATACTAGGAATTTGTACTCCTCATTTCACCCATCCAAGTGCACACACACAGCAGTGAGTATTGAACACACACACCTGGAGCAGTTGGCAGCCATTTTTTTTAATGCGCACCCAGGGAGCGATTAGGGGCTAGATGCCTTGCTCAAGTTAATAAGAGTCGAAGAGACTGCTGTTCATTCACTCGCACCTCCTACATTTCCACCTACAAATGTTTCTTGAGCACCAAATCAACATATTAGAATGATTTCTGAAGGATCATGTGACACCGAAGACTGGAGTAATGATGCTGAAAATTCAGATTTGCCAGCACAGGAATAAATTATATTTTAAAATATATTCAAATAGAAAACAGTTATTTTAATTTTTAATAATATTTTCAATCTTATGGTTTTTACTATATTAAAAAAAAAAAAAAAAAAAAAAAAAAAGCAAAACTAATTTCATGCACAAGCCTTTGGATCAGATGTATGTCCACATTCTTCACGGATAGTTGAGTCTGTTATTTTATAGCAGTATACAGTAATTTTTATCTCAAGAAACACGCCTACATTATCTTTCACTGTGTCATATAATTGCATGCGTCACTGATAATATTAGTATTATTTTTTGTTTGGTGATTTTTATGTTATCAATCGTTCAAAATGTGTTAATATCATTTTTAATATTTTTATTTCTCAGTTTTGTTTACCCTTTTATTCAGTCACTTATTCCCCGGTATTTTGTTTCATTGAATGTATGTAATAACAAAGTGTGAAGGAAACGACGCCAGGCAACAGAAGAGAGTGTTTAAAATAATTGTGTTTCTCAACAGGTAGACCGATATCTGTATGCCATGCGCCTGTCAGATGAACAGCTGGTGGACATATCATCTCGGTTTCGGCTGGAGATGGAGAAAGGACTGTCAAATGAGAGTAACTCTACGGCTGCAGTGAAGATGCTCCCAACCCACGTTTATTCAACACCTGATGGCTCGGGTACATTAACATGACACATGGCCACATCATGGTTACTATTGTAACCATTTTCACACCAAAAAAAAAAAAAAAGCTGTAGAATCACTGCATTTGAGTAATATTAAATAATTCAAATCTGTTAATGTTCATGATAGCTTTACATCTGTTCTGTTTCATATGTTTCTCCTGCAGAGAAGGGTGAGTTTCTGGCACTGGATCTGGGGGGTTCAAAATTTAAAGTACTACAGGTGAAGGTTTCAGAAGATGGGAAGGGGAAAGTCCAGATGGAAAGTGAAACTTTTCCCATCCCTGAAGAGATCCTTAATGGCAGAGGAACAGAGGTGATTATTGCTTCACAAATATGAGTTATAACAATAAAGAATCCATTGCAGATTATAAGTTGTTTCCAGTGGATTATGATTATGATTTTAACAAGAAAAGACTGAACAAACTTTGGTGTGAGTTCTCTTATTGTTTATAGTATTTATAACGTAGGCTGATCTTAGGATCTAAGTCACGGTAGATAATTACATGGATAAAGGGCAGATTATTCTTATGTTATTCTAATATTAAATGTTTTGAATGCCTCTCTTTTCTTTCTTTCTTCAGCTTTTTGAGCATGTGGCAGAATCTTTGAAGTCTTTTCTAGAGAAACACCACATTAATCACACAAGAAAACCTCTGGGCTTCACCTTCTCCTTCCCATGTGCGCAGTCCAAAATAGATGAGGTACAACTGAACTCTGACATGTTTATATCAAATTTAACATGAACCGTTTTAATTGGATCATGGTTCTCAAGTCATTGAGAGATTGAGTGGATTTTCTTTATCAATAAACCAGTGAAATAGACATTCATATCAGTTGATCTCCTCTGACTCATTTTGTTTGTGTTGACACAGGGTGTTTTACTGTCATGGTCCAAGAATTTCAAGCTGAGAGGTGTTCAAGGGACCAATGTGGTGCAGTCTTTACGAAAAGCCATTCGTAAAGTTGGGGTATGAATACCATTTTCTTTGCTCATCATTTTCAATGAACAAAAGTAGAAAGTAGAAACCAACTGGTGCTACTCCAGGTAGAAGTCATAACACAGTAGTCAGCTGGTATTGGGGATTCGTGTTTGTGACTTCTACTTGCAATTGAGTTAAAGATACGGTCACATTAGCAAACTTTCACATGCAACAAAGTTCAATTGTCTATTATCAATAGTGTAGCATTGTATGAAGCACAGCTCACACAGCCACTTTCAAACCAAGCAGCTTTCCATTTGCCAACACTACAAATTCACATGACGCTTAAAGCTGTTGCAAAATCTTCATGTGGAAATCTTTCACCCTCACATGAAATTCCAGATCGCGTGAATTCCTATTAAAAATAACTGAATTTCGCCCGCTAAAAATTGCAGAGCAAATAATTTTGACCGCTCCTCAGAGTTTCTCCAGACTCACATTTCATTCGTTTAGTGTGGTTCAAACGAGACTCGCTTATAGTAAAGACAAATATGAAAATGTGCGCCTTGAAATTCATTCAGTCCTTTTTGACAATCACTAAACGATCACTATAAATTTATTTTTTAGAAAATCTTAAATTTTATTGTTAGAAAACTGCATAGGGGCAATAGTCTTAAAACAAACATGTTTCCATACACTGTTTTCTTTTTTCCATACTTATCCAGACCTGCAAATTACTCGGATCAAATTCCATACTTTTCCAAACTGCGTAGAAACCCTGCATCAAACTTTTACTTCGGAACACAGCTAAATGTGAAACTTATTGTGTGTGTGTGTGTGTTAAGGATGTTGACGTGGATGTCCTGGCTATGGTCAATGACACAGTGGGAGCCATGATGACCTGTGGATATGATGACCAGAACTGTGAGGTGGGGGTTATTATAGGTAAGACCTCATTGGACACTTTTGGACTGGACAATTTTCTTTCAATAGATTTAAAATGAAATATAAGCACACAAAATATGTATTGCTTCATAGGTAAAATATCTCTAAAACTAAATAACCCACAACAAACTAAAAGACCTAAAAAGAATCCTGCAAAAGTGAGAGGGCAAGGAAGCTGTCTCTTGTAATGAGGAAAATGAACGGCTTGATTTAATGCTGCAATCTGTTTCCGCAGGTACTGGTACTAATGCGTGTTACATGGAGGAAATGCGACACATTGATCTCGTGGAAGGAGATGAAGGCAGGATGTGTATTAATACTGAATGGGGGGCATTTGGAGATGATGGTGTGCTTGATGATTTCATCACAAGTTTTGACCGTGAAATTGATGCCGCCTCAATTAATCCAGGAAAACAGCTGTAAGTCCTTATTGATGGGCAAGTCATTAGATTGCTTTAACACAGGGATGCCCAAATCAGGGCAACATTTACTTTCAGCCTATCAAGTTTTGTTTTTGACCCTTCCTTCGGAGTAAAAACGTTTGGGCATTTCTGATTTATTCCACTCTTACTGAAGGTTATTCCCAAATGATGTGTGCACTTAACAGCTTTTTTTCTTCAAGTTTTGTAGTCTATGTATTATCTAACTCTGTAACTTTGTAACCAGTTTTGAAAAGATGGTGAGTGGGTTGTACATGGGAGAGCTTGTGAGACTCATCTTGCTGAAGATGGCCAAAAGGGGTCTACTGTTTCATGGCCAAGTCAGTGATGCTCTCAGGACCAAAGGAACATTCCAGACCGATCATATCTGCTTGATTGAACAGTAAGATCATAAATATAAACATGATCACAAATATAAACCGATATTAGATGGGTTAAAATAAGAAATATATAATATATAATTTTTCTAGCTATGAGGAATCCTATGGCAACCTATTGGTTTTAAGTTAGTGATTATTTAAGAATATTAGGAATTTTCCCTGCTAAAAAACACTACCATGATTCAGCATAAATGCTGGTTTAATCTGGATTTTGGTGGTTTGTGATAATCTGGCACAGGTGTAGACGGGGTTTAAATGTACATATTCTAACTGAGAATGTTTCCAGGTATAAAGGCGGTTTGGAGAACACCAGGGAGATCCTGGAAGACCTGGGACTTAATCCCAGTGATGATGACTGCATTGCTGTCCAGCATGTCTGCACCATCGTGTCCTTCAGGTCAGCTAATCTAGTTGCTGCCGCTTTGGCTGCCATCTTGACACGGATCAGAGAAAACAAAAAGCTGAAGACCCTTCGGACCACTGTAGGAGTCGATGGGACGGTGTACCGAACACATCCGCAGTGCGTCAGTTCACCTTCATACGTAAAACCCAAGGAGGTTTTTAGTACGAAATTGGATAGAAGTTTTTTTTTTTTTTTTAAATCCACAATGTTTAATACTTGTATCTGTATTTTAAAGGTACCCCAAGAGGCTCCACAAGGTGGTCCGCCATCTGGTGTCAGACTGTCATGTCCGTTTTGTGCTGTCTGAAAGTGGCAGTGCAAAAGGTGCCGCCATGGTGACTGCTGTGGCTCAGCGTTTAGCTTCCCAACGCAAGGAGATTGACGATACCCTTGCGGCTTTCGCCTTGAACTCCACACAGCTCCAGGAAGTGAAGAAGAAGATGCATGTGGAGTTGGAACGAGGCTTGAAGAAAGACTCCCATCCAACCGCATCAGTCAAAATGCTGCCCACATATGTTTACAGGACTCCAGATGGGACAGGTAAAGGGAAACTGCCTACTTACAGCAATCATGGTGTAAACAGTACATCTTTGGGGAATTCAGAGTTATTATTTATTATCACTATTGATATTTTTATCTCTTTTATATATTGTTTATATTATATTATATTATATTATATTATATTATATTATATTATATTATATTATATTATATTATATTATATTATATTATATTATATTATATTATATTATATTATACATCCATTCCTTTTTCAAACTTCTTGTCCTCTGTTGGGTTGAAGGGATGTTGGAGACCTTTTTTTATTATTATTTTGATTTTATTTGTATAATCAATAGGAAACTTAAATTGAAATTTGAAGGCTGAACATGTTAATTGACTAATTAAGAAACTTTTTATGCCACTGAATGTTGCTACTTTCACAGAAAGAGGAAAGTACCTTGCCTTGGATCTTGGTGGAACCAATTTCCGTGTGTTGGTGGTTAAGATTCGAACTGGTATGCGGAATTCAGTCCGGATGTACAACAAGATTTATGCCATCCCACTGGAGATCATGCAGGGTACAGGAGAGGAGGTGAAGCACTATGAACAAAAAACAGAATCATTTTGGTGCAAATTAATACATTAGTATTACATATTTAACATCAATGTACTATAGAGAGTGCAAAAAATTATCAGTACAACATTCACAAGACATTTTAAGATGATTAATTTTTTTTAATTTTTTCCCCCTCCAGTTGTTTGACCACATAGTTCAGTGTATCTCGGATTTCTTGGACTATATGGGAATAAAGAACACTCGTTTGCCTCTTGGCTTCACCTTCTCTTTCCCATGCAGTCAGACAGGTATTGATAAGGTAAAAAAGCATCTACCTTGGATTATCAGAGGTCACTTCAATTGTCAATATAATTATCACAACGAGGTTTAAAGGGTTAGTTCACCCAAAAATGTTGTCATTAATGACTTAATAAAGCGATCGTGTCTCTTCAGAAAATTTGGACTAAACCGCACATTGCATATGGATTCGTTTTACGAAGTTTGTATAATTACTTTTTGAAGCATCAAAGTCGTAGGTGTGTAGCTGTCAACAGAGGGACAGACAGCTCTCAGATTTCATCAAAAAGATCTTCATATGTGTTCTGAAGATGAACAAAAGTCTTATGGGTTTGAAACGACATGAGGGCGAGTAATTAATGACAGAATTTTTGGTTGAACCAACCCTTTAAACACCTTAAAACAAACTTAAAGCACAGACAAATGCTACTCTTTATTAAAAGTCATTGCCATTTGCATCATCTACTTGTTTAGGGAGATCTGGTCTGCTGGACGAAAGGCTTCAAAGCGACAGATTGTGAGGGCTATGATATTGTGGATATGCTGAGAGAGGCCATCAAAAGACGAAACGTGAGGGGAAAGCAAACATCACGTAGTTTTTGCAGATGACACTCATCCACTTACAGAGAAGCACCATCATCAATATTAATGTTCTATTGTCATATAATAAGAGTATTCAGGCTTCATTGCTTATATTTTTGCGTAAATAACTATATTGTAGCTTATAATCCTCTCATTTGAATGAAACTATTTTATGCTACTGATGTTTGTATTGGCGTGGTTATGATTTAATTTGTTCTTTTAGGAATTTGATCTCGATATCGTTGCTATTGTGAATGACACAGTTGGCACAATGATGACATGTGCATACGAGGACCCTAAATGTCAGATTGGTCTTATTGCTGGTAAGTATTAATGTATTTCCGAGGTGTTTCTGTGGTATTTCAGTGAAGCTGTATTTTAACTGACAATCACTGCTGATTATAAACCAACACACGCAAAAAAGCAGCATTTCAGTATTCAGCATGTCAACACGTATGAATCTTAACTCTGCAGGAACGGGCAGCAATGTGTGTTACATGGAGGAGATGAAGAACATCGAGTTTGTGGAGGGTGATGAAGGGCAGATGTGTATAAACACTGAGTGGGGTGGATTTGGAGAAAATGATAATATTGAGGACATCCGGACCAGATATGACCGAGAGGTGGACGAAGGCTCACTCAATGCAGGAAAACAAAGGTAAAGATTACCATTTTTAGACGATTTAGACAGTGATATTATTTTTCGATTGTCATCTGAAAGTTGTGAAAGACAAATGCAATGCAGGTTTTCTGCATTTGTCCACATGGAGGCAGTATACTATAAAGATTTTCTCAAAGCATAGGAACAGTGTTAGCAACCTGTTGTAATGAACAGCAAAAAAAGCAAAAATAAGTGGCATTTAAATTTGAGAATATTATAGTTTATTTATTGATTTTAAATAATATTTTTATAAAAATAAATAATTTATTATTGCTATTAATATTATTAATAAGAAGGAGGAAGAAGTATTTATATAAAATAAAAAAAGCTGTGGCAATGTGTCAAGTTTTTCAAATATAATCTAATGTGTTATCCTCTCATTTACAGGTTTGAAAAGATGACCAGTGGAATGTATCTGGGAGAGATTGTAAGGCAGATTCTCATTGATCTCACCAGACGTGGTCTTCTGTTTCGTGGACGCATCACAGAGAGACTGAAGACCAAAGGCATCTTTGAGACCAAGTTCCTCTCACAGATTGAGAGGTAAATTAACCGTCTCTGACATATAGGCCAATCGAATATATTGGTCACATGACTGAGATCAGCTTCCCAAATATTTTGGCATCTACTGTTGTTTTCAACTTTACCAAAACCTCATATTAAAGTCCCCATGAAATCAAAATTGACCCTATTTACTTTGTTAGCGCATATTACTAGTCTTGTGGTGAACAATTAATCCGTGCAAGAAAATATTTAAAAAAAAAAATTTTACCATGGTAATCTTTAATCAAAATCTGAAAATGCCCCTCCCCTCTGCATTGGAGGACCTTCTCCGATGACGTAGGTTTGAGGAATTGGTTTGGGCAACGCGTAACCACTCCCCTCAAACCGTTAGTCTGCTATGAGCAGAGATGGAGAGGAGGAGCGCTAGAGTAAAACCCTGCCCTCTGTTCAATATTCCGTTTCACTGGGAAATACGTCATAACACTGGAGAAAAGTCGTTTGCAACTTCCGGTTCACGGGGACTTTAAAGGTGAACTCTGTAACTTATTTATCCATGCATGCTTCATCAGGTTGTTTAATGAGGGAAAAAAAATACTGAGCACCTTTAATAATAGGCATTTCACTAACTAGAAGTTAGTGAATAAATGTAATATAATGCACTTAATGTGACTCGTGCTTCCATTCTTCCATTTACTTAGTGACCGTTTGGCACTACTGCAAGTGAGGTGCATTCTGCAGCATCTGGGCTTGGACAGCACATGTGATGACAGTATTATTGTGAAGGAAGTGTGTGGAGCCGTTTCCCGACGAGCAGCTCAGCTCTGCGGAGCTGGAATGGCTGCTGTTGTAGACAAAATCCGGGAGAACCGAGGACTAGAGCATTTGGAGATTACTGTGGGAGTGGACGGCACCCTATACAAGCTACATCCACAGTAAGTAAAAATTAGCAGAACATTTACTTGCATTTGATTCATATCCTAATCTTGACATGTCGCTTTTCTTGACAGCTTCTCCACCATCTTAAAGGACACTGTCAGAGAGCTCGCTCCCAATTGTAAGGTGGATTTTATCCTATCAGAGGATGGCAGTGGGAAAGGGGCGGCCCTGATCACGGCTGTAGCACGGCAGCATCATATTGAGAAACAAGAACCTCGCTAGACGCTCGGACTGGGTTCCTCAGAGGGTTGCATTTGTGGTTTTAAGAGTACAGGGTTTCTATAAGTAATTATATAGATTTATTA
The DNA here is from genome assembly GCF_964197995.2 of Scardinius erythrophthalmus. Taxonomy (NCBI): domain Eukaryota; kingdom Metazoa; phylum Chordata; class Actinopteri; order Cypriniformes; family Leuciscidae; genus Scardinius; species Scardinius erythrophthalmus. The sequence goes on from NC_138241.1 coordinate 24,688,590, forward strand.
GATGATGACGCTCATGAAATCTCACTTTGCTGCTTGCATATGAAATTGCATCTATTTTTTGCATATCAAATTAAGTGCATTCAGGGACATTGACAGAGATTTTCATTTATTACTTTTTTGTTATTGTTATTTTTTATGTATTAATTATTGCAATAAACATCGCTTTCACATTCATTGTGTTCAGGATGGTTTCACTCTCACTGTACATTGGCTCTTTGAAGGCTTTTTTTCTTGTTGTCCTTTTGTTCGGACTCAGTGAACAGTTTGCATGGGCAGTCAGAGTGAAAGACTCACAGAGGCCAAACTAAAGGGGGCGGTGGCTGTGCGATGGAATGTCATGACCGTATGTTGCTCTAGTGCTCTGTGATGCGGTCTGAGAAGCTTGGAGACCAAACACCCAAATTAAATTAGGACCTGATACTGTACTTTCAAAGGCAATGTCTTTATTTGACTAGTAGAGCCGAATTAGTGTAAAATAAAAAAAAAGTTTATTATAAGATATTAGAAATTAATACTTTTATTTAGAAAGGATGCATTAAATTGATCAAAAGTGGCATTTATGATGTTGTAAAAGATTTATATTTCAAATAAGTTCTATTTATCAAATAATCAAATGTAGCACAATTTCTACAAAAATATTAAGCAGCACAATTGTTTTTAACATTAATTATAATAAGAAAGTTTCTTGAGCACAAATTAGCATATTAGAATGATTTCCAAAGGATCATGTGACACTGAAGACTGGAGTAATGATGCTGAAAATTCAGCTTTACCATCACATGATTAAATTACATTTTAAAATATATTAAAATAGAGAATTTAAATTGTAATAATATTTCACAATATTACTGTGGATTTTTCGATCAAATAAATCGTGATCATAAGAGACCTTTTTTCAAAAACATTAAAAATCATACTGACCCCAAACTTTTGAACGGTAGTGCATATTCTTCAAAGTTTCTTCTTTTGTGTTCCACAAAGAAAGAAAATCATAGTAAATTACATAATTAAAATTTTTGGGTGAACTATCCCTTTAAGTCGACGATATTTTAACAAATTTTTGCTTTATTGACAACAGCAAAGTTGTAACAACACTATGTAATTTTTAGTTACGTTCTTTGGAAACGTATATCACTACGTACGATTGAAATCTATTTGACAAAAGGTGATTTAATAGATCCATGTGGGGTAACATTAGCACATTTCCCTTTTGTGTTCGCTAATTTAAGCTTCCAGGGGATTTAATGAAGCAGTTAAATCAGGCCAGCTCTTGCTCACAAATCCTCATGGAGCAGGAAGGGAAAAGTTTACTCATCGTAATCCTTCCCGCAAATGCTAGCTAGCTTCTCAGCTGAACAATAGTAGGCTAGAGCTAGAGCTAGTTGCCATGCACACCAGCACGTCACTATACCTGCACATAGCATGCACACATCTTCACATGTAAGCTTTACAGTCTTGTAAGTGTACACTTCTTAGGTTAGCTAAGTTGGCTAACTAAGTGCAATTTATAAGTCACCTAAGGATAAAATGCTAAATTAAGCAAAATGAAAATGAAAGAGAGGTTTCTCTGGTAACATTACTAGCAATCTTAATAAAATAATGGCGTGCTGTTTCATATTGTCTCTCAAGCAATATGCAGTTGACCTCTGTACATGCAAGAATTTTGTTTTACAATTTGATCCACATCAATAAGTAAAATATCAAAAGGACAAGCTCAGAAACAATCCAACTGGACTCTTCTCGTGTTGTGTTATGTAAGAGCACATATTTAATCCCACTTGATCTCAAGGAGCCAACTAGTTCAGCTGACAGAGATTCTCTCTCACACTTCTTAGAGTAACCTGCCTTCAGTTAAGGAAAGTGAAGGTGACTGAAACTTTCTACATCCTGCATCTGAGCAGGTAAAACAGCTGTTTAGAGAATATTTTGTACAGTTTATTTCCTTAAAGTTATCCCAGGCCCTGTCAATTTCAGCAAAAGCCCTATGTTAACATAGTGTTGAGTTGTACATTACACAAATAGTTTATTTGTCAATCCTGACATATATATGTATACAGTAAAATCACAAATCATTTATCCAACCATTTATATTGACGAATCTTGTCCACAGACAAATTCCTGACAATTACTTTTAGGCCTAATGCATTTTATGTTAGTGTAAATCAAGATAATTTCTTTGACCCTTGGTAGGGGGGATGTGTTATGCTCTGCTTCAGTATATAAGAAAAGACCAGACATTCAGCTTATTCCTGTTCAACTGCAATTTCTGCTAAGGATATGCTATAATTATCCTACTTCTAAAGGCATTTTAGAAAGCAGCTGTTAAATGTTGGGATTAACATTTTTTGCACTAAAATGTCACTAATGATGCATATCACTTCACCATTATAGCTCCAAGGGACTGTCTAACAAACCAAATCACACTTTATGCTGATTCTTAAATAATTTTTAGCTAATCTCAGCAGTCAATCTTACATCTACTTCAATGTCATATTTTAAGAAAAATCATCATTATTATTATTATAAAAAAGTGAAATGCATTCTGAAAGGTTAGTCATAAGTCAAAATACTAGAAAAATACTATGTATAAATAATGTATATCTTCTATTTTTAGATACTGTTTTTTCCAAGCAAAACCTTAAAACAAAGAAAATGAGATGAATTGACATATGAAACTCTTCTTTTGCTGAACTGGATCAACCACCCCTGATGAGGAATCATCTAAATATTAAAGAACATATCTAAAAATGGATCTAAAGTTCTGTTATATTAGTTAAGCTCTCTGTCCTTGAACAAATCTCAGCTCTGTCATGGTATCTGCCTTTATGACTGCTTATTGCTTATTCATGCATGAATTTTCAGCAGTCAAAGATTATTGTATCTAAGGGGTAGGTCATTTGTGAATATGTCAGACATTATTTATTATATTTCATATTTCCGCTGTAACATACGCTAAGTAAACACACAAACACTCCCAGCACAGTGAGTAAATCTACCAGGAAATGATGTCATTACTCCAAAATGCAAAGTACTTTACTGGCTGGACGTTGTTCCCTTGTAAATGAATGGGAGACATTTGATTGTGTGCCATATACAGTGAAATTTTTTGCCAGTAAGATGCATATCCTGTAAAATATGACCAGCTCTCTTCCAGGAAAACTTATCTTTAAGGCATGCACCTCCAAGTATTATTGTCATGAAGGACTTAGGTGTGTTTTATCTGTCATAATAAATCATAATGTAACACAGTTCGGTAAAGTAATGGATATGTGCTCTAATATGAGCTAAAATAATATATGAATGTAGCAAAATCTGTCATTTGCGTTGCTCCTGTGACGTATCTCAGTGAATTTCTGCTCTGATTGGCTCTGCTCAGAAAGAGGATGTTACGCCCTCACATTCACGCGCCTCTGAGAGGGGGGAGGATGGCGCGTGCCTTGGCGCACGACCCACAATAATCTCATCTGGCCTGTGTTACCATCACCTCACTCGCAATTACCTCAAATTCCCTCTGTGACATTCCTCTGTGAGACTGTAAAATAAGCTCTATGTAACTACAACAGCTCCACTATGAATAAAATCACATTTAAAACTAGCTACTTTCTTACATCAGCATTTAATGTAAAGCACATCAAAGAGTATTGATTTTTTATTATTTTTAAAATGTATAATTACATCAGCATTCAATATACCCATTTTATATTAGGGTACCACATTTTATGTATTTATTTTATTAATACATATGTATTTAATATCCTATCAAAGGGTCATTTTTAATTATCACATCATATTTTTTTAATATCCAGCATATATAAAAGGGTATCAATTGTTTTATTTATTTTAGTACATAAGCATTTACTATCCAGCACATATAAAATGGTACCAACTGTTTAATTATTTTATAAAATATTTTATAATTTTTTTTTTTTTTTAATATTTAAATTTGAAACATTTTATAAAGTTATTTTGACATGGCCTACCATTTATGTCTAAAGCTTAAAGTCTTTTTTTTTTTAGATTTATGTACTTTTCAGAAAATTAACAAAATGTAACCACAAGAGTTTGTGAAGAATATTTAAAACAATGTAACACAAAATAAGCATTTTAAATGTCATTGTAATGAACTCAGTCATTGTAATGAACGTTTTAAATGACCATTAAATCACATAATGACATGGATAATGTAAGACAAGGACTTCATTTCCTTTGCATTGTGCGTTTAGGTGTATTTTAACATCAACATGTTATACAGATCCTCTCTTGTTTTCTAATGTAAATATTTAATCCTCCCCAGCTGTTCACACATTTTAGGGGTGGGCATTTCACATTTGACCCCCTGATGTTTTTGTTGCCATCCATTTGACTGACTCCCCCCGAAATTACAAATCACGAGTCTCCTTATTTCCTCCAGCTTCACACATCCAGTCTTCATAACGGTCCTGCCACTGAACAGTAGAAACAGGAAACACACACGTGTTTGCTGATATGACTTGGGCTGTAGTATTACTCAGCATTTTTGCTTCTCCACCCAAATCCAGTTATTTAAAATGGTTTTGAGGCTTGGAGTATGTGACGCATTGGGGACGTGCTCTAAGTGCCTCTAAAAATCCCCTTTTTCTTTCATTCAAAGTGGCTGAGAATGAGGAAGAAGGAAGTCTGAAAAGGACTGAACGGAGAGAACGGAAGCGGGAGGTGGAATCTGAGGAACAGAAGCAAGAAGAAGAGCCGGAGGAGGGGGCCGGTTGTCAGCTGTGCTCTGCCTCACAAGCCAGCCCATAAAACTCAGCCAATAGGAGCAGAGTGAGTGGGCAGGGCTTTAGCCGTTCCCCATCCCAGCCTCTACTGCATCTCATGCAAGCGCATTATATGCAGCTTGACTTCCTAGGCCGAGGAGAGTCAGACATTGCTATAGCCCTGCGAGGGAACACCCCTACGTGCCGGCTTCTTGTTTTACAGTTAACCACCGTTGCTTCTGGGCTCAAGTTGTTTTTCCTGCCTCACTGGAAAGGATCGTAAGATTGTATCTTCTTTCTTCTGTTGCTTTTTCACCAAAAGAGGTGAAGCAGGATGATAGCGGCACAGCTTCTGGCCTACTACTTCACTGAACTGAAGGATGATCAGGTCAAAAAGGTGAGTTTCATCATTTGTCTTAAACAGTGCTTCTCATATGCATCCTCATTTGCCCTCTGCGAGCGACAGCGAGCTCCTTGAGGCGCATGACAACAGGTGACACAGGCCTTCATTTTAGATCAGAGGGTCGTGAGATGCGACTCGTCTCACGTCTCTCCGGCTGCAGCTTCTACGTCACTCGACGTGCGACGGCGAGGATGAGAGGACGAGGTATACCCTTGCGAGTGACGAAACAGGCCGTCGGGTCTATGCTGCAGTGTCCTTGAAAGCAGGATGTGGGGCGTCATGGAGCTGCCATGAACAGAGGAACGATTTTTTTTTTTTTGCCTCTATGTGAACGTGCTCATTGGAGAGTATGTCTCTGTGTGGGGGAAGGTGGTCATGAGCATCTAAAGCCCCCCCCTCCCCCGCAGGAAGAGTGTCAGGTTACAACAGCTGACTGACAGTGTGTCTACGCAGCGTGTTTTTTGACAGTGTTTGAATGCAGTTGTGGAGGGAGGGAAAGATGTGTAAACAGAACGGGACTGCGTGTATGCACACGTCTGTGTCTCGCTTAGAGGATATGCAGGCTTTATATTTTAACGCTGTGTCAGTAAAAAAGGGTGGCTTTTTGAATACCATTTTAAACGTGGTTAAGATGAAGGACGGATAATATTTTCAGGACATGTTAATATATTCAGTATTACATTTCCAGACAATATTAACTCTAATTATGTATTAATATGATCAAACACTAATATTTTTAGGAAAGAATAAATTCCCCGTTTTTTATGAATAGTAATGATAAGTAATGACAACTAGTTGTGACACGCTGAAATGAAATCCATCCTATGTGACTCAGCTGTTCACTTGGGTGCTGCTCTCTCTGATAAGAGTTTTATGACTATAGATGTCAGACATGTAATTTGATTATAACAGATATATTACAAGACGTTTATGAATATGCAGACAGAAGAAAATGTCAGTGCTTTTAGCATATTTAAAGCCACCATTCACCTCACCCTCATTTAGACTGTTTTGGCAGCTTTACCACTGATCTGATATTTTTTAAGAGGAAGTTGGATGTTACTCATGCCAGTTACACAATGACCCATTTTGCACACTCTCCTAAGAGTGTGTTTTAACAAACCAATTTCAAGAACTAAAAGAGATTGTGGTCATCTTTATGCAGAAATGTCATTTTACTGGCAAATGATGATCCTTAAATATGGGATATTTGTAAGAAGTAGCCTAATGGATTCATACAAATGAATGGTAAAACATTTAAAAACCGGTTCTGTCATTAATGAATAACTACACAGGAACAAATGAGTAACACACTATTAACATTCTAGTAATTACTATAAACTAACAATAAACTCTGATTAACGAATGAGTAAGTGATAGCGCTCAGTTGAGTGTGCTAGTTATTAGCTAACATTAATCAATAACTATTATCATTTTCATACCTCCCAGAGGGACTACAGGTTCATAATTAACATAAATAATGCATAATGAATAATTAATTCTAAAGTGAGGATCATGGTACCTGATGGTACCCACTAGTAATGACTCAAGTATTACCAAATCCTTCATTAATTGAGGGAATTAATAGCCTAATTATTTGGATCAATATTGTAAAGTGAAAAACACAATAACTCTCTAGTATTGACTTAAGCCATTGTAAGCTTTTGAGGTTTTATTTAAAGTTTTGGATAGTGTTACTACATCCTTCTAAAGGAAATACTAATCATTTTGGATCAGTATTCTAAAGTGAATATCATGCTAACCCACTAATATTGACTCAAGTGTTACCAAATCCATCAGAAGGAATTACTATCCAAACCTTACAAAAACGTCAAGCTTAAATTACCTAATGACTAGGGACCTGTTGCATTTTTAATAACTTTTAAATCTGTTATATTTATGTGTGTTCCATTCCACCATAGGTATGACGTAAGAACCCGGAAGTCTAAGGCCACGTTCACACAGCAGCAGAATTCGGTTGTCAGTCCTTAAGTCCTTAATGCGGTTACGTTCACAAACACTTGACAACCGCATTCTATATCCAAACTCAGACGACATAGGGCTCAGACCCGTAAATTTTGAGGACTCACAACAACCGCATTCTCGGAAACCCGCGCTGTGTGAACGGAAAAGCACTGGACAACTAGTTGTCAGTCACGTCATACTGTGCTGGAGAGACGCTCTACTACGAGGTTTTGTGTGTGATTTTGATTCCGGTAACTTACATCAACGGAGATATGAGCTGTGTATGTCATCTGAAGGTTCTAGGTTCTAGACATTCTCTGGTTCTATGTTCTCCACCGGAACGGCTCCCGTCAGTTTTGTGTTCTATGCGCGTATTGCGCGACCAAAGACTGGTGCAAATTCAAATCTGCCGTGTCATGCGCGAGAGAGACATGGAACGATAATTTACTGGACTCACTCCCGCATTTAAATGCGGTTGTCATTGCTGAAACTTTATTGTGTACGTGGCATACATGATTTAAAAATATTTTTATACTAAATTACTAAAATTGTAGCCTATAAATAAATATAGGTCACAAAAGGTCATGGTAAATGACCTCAAAAGTAACACCTACTTAGAAGCAGCAGCATCAAAACTACTACTAAATTATATGGGCCGCATAAGACCTAAAGTACCCTGTAATATTCCTATTAAAGTACAATCTCTTCCAGTAATCATATTATTAACCTATAGGCCAATATTGCACATTTTCATCATACTTAAAAGCAACAGGTGTATCCCAAACTACAGCATATAAAGAACAACACTTTGTATGCTAATGTAAATAATTATTCCATCAATGGCATCTCATAGAGGCCAGCCTAAATCTCTCAAAGCCTGTACCCACACTAGAGTTAAAGACTTAATCATGAATCAGCATAAGAGCAGGAGCTCATGTTTATAGTTTTAATTCACTCTTGTTCCATTACACTTCAGTGAAACATCTTCCACTAGCCGTTTTTCTGATGAATATCATCTATGTTTATAAACTGTATTTCACATATTCAGGTAGGCTATGTCTGCATAGTCTAGGCCAGTAAGGCCATATTTCAAGGACACACTGACCTAACAAGTGACAGGCAATGACTTGACCACATTCATCATGTTCATCAATATTGATAACTAACAAAGACCTGGGTGCTTTAGGAAAATAGGGTCAAAGGTCATTGTTTAGGGTATTTTGAATAATCATCATTCAAAAATGTAGGGCCTAAAATACAAAATGACAGTAATATTATAAAATAATATTACAAAATTTAAAATGTACCTTCTTATTTATTTTAATATAGCCTATTTAAAATATAATTTATTCCTGAATTTTCAGCAGCCATTATGCCAGTCTTCAGTGTCATTGAAGAATTCATTATTATCATCTCACAAATCATTTCAACATGTTAAAACAGCTGTGTAGCTTAATATTGTTGTGGAAACCATGATACTTTTTTTAGGATTCTTTTTTGAATAGAAAGTTCAAGAACTGCTTTTTATTTTAAATAGAATTTCTGTAACAAAATAAAAGTCCCTTTTTACCAATTAGTTTTTTTTTATTGTGTGTCCATTTGTTTAGATTGACAAATACTTGTATTCCATGCGGTTCTCTGACGAGACGCTGCGCGACATCATGTCCCGCTTCCGAAGGGAAATGGAGAACGGACTGGCACGAGACACCAACCCGACAGCTACCGTCAAGATGCTGCCCACCTTTGTAAGGTCCATTCCTGATGGTTCAGGTGAGCTTATCATTTTTATGGTTACAAGTCTTTTTTTCTTTCTTTTTTTTTTACACATAAATTCACATCGAAAGCCGATTTTTAAATGGCCAAATAAGTCCAAATGCTTGCTTTGGAAATCAACGTGAAAGGAACATGCCAAATATAGCATGGAATAAGAATCTGCCTGGGCTTCCCATAGTGTCAAGCAAACTGTGGTGTCTACAGTTCTCTCCGTCAGGGCAAATCAGTCTCAAAAAGAAACTTCAGCTTCCTTCATTGTACTTCTTTTAAATGCTTTGACAAGAGAAGAACAATAAATTGTACCAAAATATTGGTTTTTGAATCAAAAATCATTGAATCATCAGATGCTTAAATTTGAATTAGCTTATGATTTCATTGTTTCATTGATTTCATTTCACGTACTGCACTCAGAGATATCATTGCATGTTATAATGTGAGTTTAGGGTAACTTTAAACCTCAGAAGGCTTTCATTAAAAGCTGTTTGTAAGCTGTCAAGAAAACTAGTTTAACTAGTATTGCTGCAAGTGTAGATTTTCCGTAGCACAAAAAGCTAGTGTTAGCGATGTTATTGAACTTTCAGAGGAACCATTTGATTATTCCATTTTTAAAATGCATATTCAGTATAGGCCTACTGCACATTCTTACTCATTCCCCAAGAATTTGCATCAAGGCTAATTAATGGTTACATTTTAAAATCACAATCTGGTTACATTCTTTTAAATAGCCTTTATTGTGCAAACTTAACCATAACATTTGGAGAATCTACGACTGAGTGGTCACAATATTGAACCATTTTTCCCTGTGCCACAACACATTCAGAGCTGCATCGATGTGTGCTGCTCAAGCTTTTCTACATGACCCGCAGCATCCAATCAAAAGCATTAGGTTACATCACAGATTATATGAGCTGTAATCCCAGTCAGATTGCAATGTGAAAGTTGACTTCATTGCAATTTGTTTGCATCCTACTACGATGTTTTGCAAGGCAGTTTTATTCTAGTTAAGGATGGCAGATTCACTGCTCTTGTACCAACTAAGTAATTCAATGCAATTATGACAGCATGGACATAATCTGATCGATTTTGTGCCCACATCAATAATCCATCCATCACTGCAATATGTAGCATAGTATTGCATATATATATATCATATATATATATCAAGTCCAGAATAACTTGTCTAGAGCAGCTCCTTGGTCCTAAAGTATTGGACAGTACAGTATAAACAATTGTACAGGCTGACCTAATAACATCTCAATGATAAAATGCCTGAGTGTTTATAGCAAGTCTGTGCCAAACACTCACCTGCATTTGAAAGAATTTTTGTGATTAGATTTCTTGTGGTTTGCTGTAATTTTACACGTTATAAAACAAATAATATCTGAGATTTAATCCTATTCTAGTGAAATAGAGCATAAAATAGTTTCAGTCTCGCTTTACTGTACATAACCTTTTATATGTGTACTCATCTGTCATTTAAACTATAAAGTTTTCCAGGAATGGCTAAATATGTTGTTTGATGGCATATTAAATTAAAAAAAGTCATCAAAAGAATACATTTAAGTTGCTGAAACCGTTTTGATATGCATCCCTTTCATACGCTTAGCATTTTAACTGTAGTAACCTGGAACTCTAGTTATCTGACCTTTCCAGTTTACAGTATTAAAAATCTTCACACTCTCAGACACCTTATATCCAGCCTAGAAACTGAAGACAGCCGGAAGAAAAAAAGAAAGCCATTTGATTTTCAGCGTTGCTTGGCAACAAGCACTGCACATAAAATCGACAATCCTGACACGTCGAGGAGCCTCAAAAACCAAGAAAGACGGTTATAGAGAGCATTTTTAGCCTAATGCAAACATCTCTTGCCATTACTCTTTCTCTGTTTAATCTAAGGCATAAACAGACTTCTTAATCAGTATTTTACTCTAGACATTTTGTGAAGAATCTGTTCCTAAGAATTCAAGGCTAAGTGGGTTTTCTCACTGTGAGAGTGCTGCCTGAGTTGATTTGTCTACGTCTTTGGCCAGCTCAGTAAAGCATTCCAGACTAAGCCCCCTTGGTCACGACCAAAATAAATGCTGATCCGCAGCCATCACAAGAATGGTAAACTATACCCAGTCAAGTTTCAGCCAAGGTGTCATATGGATAACAGCGGCAGTTGCTTAATAAAGCAATTTCCAGAAGGGAAACATTCTTATTAGATTAATGTTACATCTATCAAGTATCATTAAAAGGATGATTCGCCCAAAAATGAAAATCTCGTGTCATTTTGGCTGAACTATCCTTTTGTTATTTTTTTAAGTCAAGCCAAGTCACCTTTATTTACTGTAAATAGCGCTTTACATAGTACAGATTGTTTAAAAGCAGCTTTACAGTGATAAACAGGAACATAACAAATTCAATTCTGCGGTAAATCAGCTCTAAAAACACAATAGTAAACAGTCAGTTCGATTCAGTTCGGTTCAATAACTGTGTAAAGTTCATCAATAATTGTGTAAAGTTCATAAATTATGAAATGAGTTTAATTCAGCTATAAAGCAGCTCTGCAGAAAACAGTGATGTATCATCAAAACAGTAATATTGCTGAATATTAAGTGCTAAATATTTGTGAACTCTTGTCTTCATACTTCATACAGTTTGATGATTTCTTTAATTCACTCACAGAAAAAGGAGATTTCATTGCCCTGGATCTGGGCGGCTCTAATTTCCGGATTCTGCGGGTGAAAGTGTCTCATGAGAAGAAACAGACAGTGCAGATGGAAAGTCAGATATATGAGACTCCAGAGGACATCATCCATGGCAGTGGATCACGGGTACATGACCAGTTCTTCATCTACCTGAAACCATAAACAACCCATATTTGTCACTATATAGCAAATCTTACAAATATGTGTAGTATATACATGAATATTGAACTTCTTTAGTCTTCTTTAACAACCGATATGTTTGGGGTCTGAGAGATGAAGAATTTACATTCAAACATTTTGTGTAATGTCATATACAGTTGTGTATTGTAAGTTAGACGGCTTAAATGGTGTTTTGATCTGTGGCCCAAGTCATACAGCTTTTGTCTATAATCTTACTTGTCTCCATTCTGTACATGCTCATTATTTCTTGCAGATGTTTGACCATGTTGCAGAATGTCTTGGAGATTTCATGGAGAAACAAAAAATTAAAGACAAGAAGCTTCCTGTGGGTCTCACGTTCTCATTCCCGTGTTCACAAAGCAAGCTGGATGAGGTAATGTAGCATTACATTCTCTTAGGTTAACCAAGCAGTTTGTAAACTCAATTTACACAACTGAGAATTTTTATTTTAATGCTTTTATTTATTTAATCCTGAAACCATTTGCATTTATGACACCTTATTTGTTACTATTGTATGAATGCAGGCTGTTTTGCTGACATGGACGAAACGCTTCAAGGCCAGTGGGGTGGAGGGAATGGATGTAGTAAAGCTTCTAAATAAAGCCATCAAAAAACGTGGGGTGAGTCTTATCAACCTTTACTTTTTTATCATGTGGATGGTATACAGGTGGATATAATTTTTATGAGGGATTTAATGGTGTAATGATTCACTTACAGGACTATGATGCAGATATCATGGCTGTTGTCAATGACACTGTTGGAACTATGATGACTTGTGGCTTTGATGACCAGCGCTGTGAAGTCGGTATTATTATCGGTAAAAAAAACATCTTTTTCTAGTTTCTGTTTTATGTGACATTGCCCCTATAGACTCTTAAATAGAAGTTAGATGAGTTTCAAATGCAGAATTGTAGAACATCCCTCAGATGGAAAGTGAATACCACAAATTTATTTTATATTCTAAACATGCTCAATCAAAGCTTGTGGATTCATGAACTCCTGTGATGGCATATTCTGCTGTGATCCCTTCAGGTACCGGCACTAATGCATGTTACATGGAGGAGCTCAGACACATTGATCTCGTGGAAGGAGATGAAGGCAGGATGTGTATTAATACTGAATGGGGGGCATTTGGTGACGACGGCACATTGGAGGATATCCGAACTGAGTTTGACAGGGAGATCGACCGCGGGTCCCTCAACCCCGGCAAGCAATTGTAAGCCACAGAATTTTAAAAGCTCTCAAAAAGTGTATTTTATCATAGCTTTTGAGGTGGTTAAGGTGTGTGTTGGATGTTCTCAGGTTTGAGAAGATGGTCAGTGGGATGTACATGGGTGAGCTGGTGCGGCTGATACTGGTCAAGATGGCTAAAGAAGGCATGCTGTTTGAGGGCCGCATCACCCCAGAGCTGCTTACAAAAGGAAAAATTGAAACCAAGCATGTTTCTGCAATTGAGAAGTGAGTCATCATTTGTTTCATCATCTTTTTTTAACTCATTCCATAATGATTAAAATAAGATTCGTTTTTATTTGGTTCAGATTCATTTTTATTTATGGAAGAACTTTCACTAGTAGGCTAAAATTAAAGCTGATACAACTGGACTTTGAAAATCATGATATTTCCAACCTTACAACAGTACCACTTTTTCTCTAGGAGCAAAGAGGGACTTACCAAAGCCAAGGAAATTTTGACACGCTTGGGTGTAGAACCATCTGAAGACGACTGCATTGCCGTACAGCATGTTTGCGCTATTGTCTCTTTTCGCTCTGCTAACCTAATTGCTGCCACTCTGGGTGCAATCCTCACACGTCTCAAGGACAATAGGAGCGCCCCGCGCCTCCGCACCACAGTGGGCATTGATGGATCCCTATACAAGATGCACCCACAGTGAGTATTACATTCAGATCATCAGGTTAAAATCAGACTAAAACATGACTCATCAGTAATAGTATGTTCCCAGCATGCGTAGTAAGTCATCATAGAGCATCTTAGGAATAAATCTGCAGGTGCATGTGACACTCTGAGCGAGCACTGAACCCTCCTGAGGCCCCCTGAGACAAAGAGGATTCTATTAATATACATTGAGTAGGTTTCCATAGGGGCAGCTATGGCTCTATTTGTTGTGACACTCTTGACATACTCATTGACCTTATCTGGACACTAAACTGGACGTTAAAGGTCACAGAGAGATTAGTCTAAAATTAAAGATAAAATTAAGGCTGATATCAATTCTATGGCACCTATTTACAACAATTCACAGGCCTCTTTGAATGTCAGAATAGTCTTTAAATAGAAAACCTGAAAGACATAGCAGTGTTCTATACTTAGTGAAACTTAAAAGAGAGAGCAAATGAATGTTACAGGACAGTGTATTGCACAAGAACACTGTCCTTCAACCGCCTTTAACAATAATGGCCATAAGAGGGACATTAGTGAAATTATCTTGGATACAAAGACCTTAAAATGTATAACTGTTAAATATTACTTTGCTTGACATTTCATTTTTGCCTCATACTGCACTGCTTTTTCATTGTCCCCGTGAACCAGTGTCTAAATTTACCTGAACTCGGATCAATTTTAGAAAGTTGTAGACATTTGTAATGACATTTTTATGATAAAAAAAATAAGAGTATAGTTAATTGTCTCTTATTGGCCTGACTAGCCACACCCTCCATAAAACTAATACTGACACTTTCAAGAAAACCTTTCATGAAAACATTTTCAATTGGTTTGTAAAAGGTGTTTTAATGCATGTTTGGCCTGAGTTTTCATTGCACATGTGGTCTAGCACATGTTTACAATAAAAAGATAGAAAAGCAGTGCAGTGGAATGCAAAAATGAGTTCTGTGTGAACCGAACCTAAGGTTAAATATATTTGTATAATAATCATCTCTAAACTGCAAATTTCTGGCAACCAGTAGTATCCCGTTTCAGGCTTATGTAGGCAATATTGCTAGAGCAACAGTGATATTTATTCAACACTTAAAAAATTAAGTTAATATTGCTTAACTTACATTTTAGACACCATACCATACTTCTGTATTTTTGCTCCATCAACAAATTTCTATATATAATCTATAATAAACCACAGGCCGCAGAGGAATTAACTGTCTCAAAGAAAGTCACAGAAGTAGTGTTTCATTCCTCAATGAATTAGTTTTCTGAACGAATCTGTTGAGTGAATGATTTATAACTCCCTCAAGGTACGTTTACACTACAACGGTGTACTAAAAATGGAAAGTTTTTCCTTTGCGTTTTTCGTGTGTAGACAACAACGATCGGATCTGGAAAAACTATTAAATACAGTGTATTTAGCATGCCAGGCCAGTAGTTGGCGATGACACTTTGTAAAGAAACACTACATGCCTATAGATGCATGCACATGACGTAACCATTTTCACAAATTTCACGCATTTTTGTAGTTTACATGGAGACGTGTAAAAAAAACCTGCCACTTTGAAACATGTTTTCAAAAGTTTGCGTTTTTAGGCCCCCAAACCGCCATAATGGTGTATATGAACAGCCAAAACACCAAAAAAAGTTTTCTGTGTTTAGTTGAAAATGGTGTCGTGTAAATGGCCCCTCAGAACTTATTTCGTTCTTAAACAAATCAGTGTTTTTTTTTAACAAAAGGGTTGAGTAACTGATTCATTGACCCTCTCATAAAAAAGTCCCTTGTTGCATCCCTGAATGAATTAGTTTTTTGAACGAATTAGTTGAATTAATAGTTCAATGTATCAAAGACAGTCACATGTTGCCATCCAATGGTGTAATGTAACCTACAGAATGAATCAGTCAAAAATCCCCTCCACTGAGACCAAAAGACCTATCATGTGCATGTCTAGAATGTGCAGTGATATCTCATCATTTGAACCCACAATCCTCTGTTTCTGCCAGGTATTCCCGGCGCTTGCACAAAACTGTGCGTCGTCTAGTGCCAGAGTCTGATGTTCGCTTCTTGCTCTCTGAGAGTGGAAGTGGCAAAGGAGCTGCACTGGTAACAGCCTGGGCTTACAGGTTGTCCGATCAGACACGTCAGATTGCAGAGACGCTGGAAGAGTTCCGGCTGACCAAAGACCAACTGCTGGAGGTGAAAAAGAGGATGAGAACTGAGATCCAGAATGGACTGAGTAAGAATACTCAAAACACAGCCACCGTCAAGATGCTGCCCACCTATGTGCGGAGTACCCCAGATGGATCAGGTAAGAAATCTACAGTTATATGGACTATTTTCAGACAACTGGAATCGAAGATATGCAGTGATCCCCAGATACAATCTGTAATGAAAAAAAAATGCAATGTCAAAATCACATTCAGCAAAATGCAGTCATGCGTCATCTTAGAAAACCACCTGCTCCCCTGCTATGACCAAATTAAATTCTCTTTATCCCTGTTGAATAGCATCATTATATAATAGTATAATCCCTGGCTTACTAAATACAGGCAGAGACACAGACATTGTATTATGATGATTTAAGATGAAGTGTTTTAAAATGCAGCCCCGTTAAGAAGAGTGCATGTAGATGTGTTCAGATATCAATATTGAGCAAATGAGCAGAAAATTCACAACCTTCTGCATTCACAATTATATCAATAAAATGAAAGGATGGCACAAGAACTGTCTTTCTTCTGTTTTTATTCCTCTCATTCTTATCCATCTTTCGCCCTTTCATCATTATTTTAATACTTTTTTGTTTGCAGCAGGATTCATGACTTCTCCTTATTTCTGTATTTTTTCTTTTATCCAGAAAATGGGGACTTTTTGGCTCTGGATCTTGGAGGTACAAACTTCAGAGTGCTTTTGGTCAAGATTCGCAGTGGCAAGAGACGAACTGTGGAGATGCATAATAAAATATACGCCATTCCCATAGAAGTAATGCAAGGAACCGGAGACGAGGTGTGTAGATCACTATGGCATATTTACAACTAGTTAAAGATTTGATTTAAAAAAAACAAAAACAAAAACTTTTATAGCATATGCTATTGTTCAAAAGTGGGGTCAGTAATATTTTTTTTTATTTAGAAAGAAATGAATACTTTTATTCAGCTAGGATGCATTAAATTTAACAAAATGACAGCAAAGACTTTTACATTGTTACAAAAAATTATATTTAAAAAAAATAAAATTTTACAATATTACAGTATTATTCTGTATTTTTGTTCAAACATATGCAGCCTTGGTGAGCATGAGAAACTTCTTTAAAAAAAAAACTACTGACTTTAAATCCTACTGACCCCAAACTTTTAAACAGTAGTGTATGTACAGTATAGTACAGTATGTACATTGCTCTGTACAGTATGACACACAGATGGGCAAAGTGTGTTTTTAATAGTTAATGAGTATAATTTGCATCTTTAAATATAGAAAATATTGAAACCCTAAATGATTTTAATTGTCACCTGCAGCTCTTTGATCACATTGTGTACTGCATATCTGACTTCCTGGACTATATGGGGATGAAGAACGCCCGTCTGCCTCTAGGATTTACCTTTTCCTTCCCCTGCAGGCAAACTAGTCTGGATGCGGTGAGTTGACTGTTTGCCTTTTCTTTAAACTTTCTTTGCTCATCTATTGAATGAAATCCTGATGACTTTTTCATGCTTTGATGGATACAGGGAATTCTGGTAAATTGGACAAAGGGCTTTAAAGCCACAGACTGTGAAGGTGAAGATGTTGTCAGCCTCCTGAGAGATGGGATCAAGAGGAGAGAGGTGAGTTACTGTTACTGGTGACATGATTTGTTGGTTTTTAAATCTAGATTTGATACTTGTTACTTTGACTGTGTATTACAGATGTGTATGTTATTAAAAAAATTGTATTCTATTTTGTGCACAGGAGTTTGATTTGGACGTTGTAGCCGTAGTGAATGACACAGTGGGTACAATGATGACCTGTGCATATGAGGAGCCCACATGTGAGGTTGGGCTAATCGCAGGTAAATTCAGTATTACACACTCTAGTACAATATGTACAATATGACAAGAATTAAAGGTGCTCTAAGTCTTAAGGGATGTTGGGTGACATCACTTCTTGTTGACGTTCAAAGTATTGTCAAACAAAACGGAGGCTAGCTCGACCCTCCCTCCTCCTCATCCCATCCGTGCTTCCTGAAACACGCTTTTCCGATGTAAATTCGGAGATGTTTGCTGTATGTGACAAAAAATGTTTCAGCCTAAAAAACGTGTGACATAGCTTAGAGCACCTTTAATAAAAATGAATTAATTTTAAAAAGTGTTATAAACAGATTTGACTCAGCAGAAGATGCTAAGATATTTTCATTTGTGATTTTAGGAACGGGCAGCAATGCCTGCTACATGGAGGAAATGCAAAACATTGAGACGGTTGATGGATTGGAGGGCAGGATGTGTGTGAACATGGAGTGGGGAGGATTTGGAGATAATGGCTGCCTGGATGACATCAGGACTCAGTATGATAATGCTGTGGATGATCTCTCCCTCAATGCCGGCAAACAAAAGTGAGCAGTTTTACCCATCCGCGTGTGAGGAAAAGAAAAATGTTTCGAAAATAAATTGATGCAAATGTAGCGGGTGCAAATATTTGAATGTCAGAAAGCTAGTCTTGAAGAATTGGTGAAATGAGGTGCTTACTGTTTGTATTGCTACCGTAATTTAAGAATGTAAATGCAGATACTATAAATACTCAGTGTTATGCAAGAGTAATTTGAGATTCGCCATAAATCCATAAAATCCTGAAAAGAGGATGTGACAGCAAAAGTGACAGTAAAGACTTTGTTAAAACAGATTTCCATTTCAAATAAATTCAAATTAACTTTCTATTCATCAAAGAATCCTGAAAAAATATTAGAATGATTTCTGAAGGGTCATGTAACACTTAAGACTGGAGTAATGATGCTGAAAATGTAGCTTTGCCATCACAAGATTAAATAGAAATTTAAAATACTTTCACAATATTAGTTTTTATAATATTTCTTTATTTAACAAATAAATGCAGCTTTGGTGAACATAACTTTCAAAATCATTTAAAAAAAAGATCTAAATATTAAATGTTTGTTTTTTCACTTTTAGATATGAGAAGATGTGCAGTGGCATGTACCTGGGTGAGATTGTGCGGAACATCTTGATTGACTTGACAAAGCGTGGCTTCCTCTTCAGAGGACAGATCTCTGAGACCCTGAAGACCAGGGGTATCTTCGAAACCAAGTTCCTTTCCCAAATTGAGAGGTATTACAGCACTTTCTTAGATTATTTTGCCACGTTTCATCGTAAAAACCAGACATACTGGAATGCTGTTTATATAGGCCAACATTTTTATATTGTTTACTTCAGATTTGGTCTTAATGGTTTAACATGGTGTTTCTTCCCTCTAGTGACCGCTTGGCGCTACTGCAAGTGAGGTCCATTCTGCAGCATCTGGGCTTGGACAGCACATGTGATGACAGTATTATCGTCAAGGAAGTGTGTGGAGCCGTTTCCCGCCGGGCTGCCCAGCTCTGTGGAGCGGGAATGGCTGCTGTTGTAGACAAAATCCGGGAGAACCGTAGCCTGGACCATCTGGACATCACAGTTGGGGTGGATGGCACCCTGTATAAGCTCCATCCACAGTAAGTTCCTGCAGAAAGGATGTATTTATGATTCCGTACAGTACATATTCTTTGTGAAATCTGACCTATCCTCTCCTTCTCTTCAGTTTTTCACGGATAATGCATCAAACTGTGAAGGAGCTCGCCCCCAAGTGCAACGTCACCTTCCTTCTCTCAGAAGATGGAAGCGGAAAAGGCGCCGCCTTGATCACTGCTGTTGGGTGCCGCCTGCGCCAACAAGAACAAAAGAGCTAAACCCTTCGTCGAACAAGCCCTCAATCCTCTCTCGGAGCATATACATTTCCACTCGCAGCTGTGACTCGGCTCTCATTCACCACGACCCGGCACATCCTTTTACTCATTCCCAGAGCTGTGACCCCTTTGCTTTGTAATTCACTCCTAGGCCTAGCAGCTACATGTTCCTGTCAGCCTTTTCTCTGTGTGTGTCTATGTGTGTTGTTAGGGGTTGTGTCCACCCAAACTAGGCTATATAAAGATGTTCTTTAAGATGTTAAACTGTGGTTAAAGTATTTATGGATGTATATTGGAAAAAGGGAAGAAATGTATTCTCATTACAAAATTAAAGTTAAGATATTTGACCAAGTATATGAAGATATTATTTATTTTATTTTTATATTTGATGGAAGATGCTACAGGAATGGATACCTAAAGCGGAAAGAAGGTATTTTGTTGAGAAGATGCCAAGCTAGTTCCAAATCTCTGCGTATTGTCATTTGTCTGTGTGGCAGTTGTAAATATTGCGAAACATTTGAGAAACGTTTGCTCCACATTGTCATGGCTGAAGTGAAGAAGACGTACAAGTTCAGTCTCGCAGTCACAGCTGCCTTCCTGCATAATTCAAGCCCCTTATACTTGTCGACATACTAATAAACGACAGAAAAACTATTGCCTTTGCAGATCCACCCCTTCTGAAATAGTCTTATCCCCTCATACGCAAAGAGTTTAGCAGATTGTATCATGCGTATTGCTTTTGTCAGATTTTTGCAGTGTGTGTGTGTGTGTGTGTGTGTGTGTGTGCGCGCAGATATGCGGGTTATCGGTACTGATTCCCAGTAAATGTCCTTCGGTGTGCTCTGGCTGGTTATTTGTGAGTGATTCTGTGTAGTTCATGTGAGTGAATCTGTGTAGTGGCTCAGAGATCTTCTGATGAATGCATGCCTTATTTGGTAACTGGTCTAGCATCCACTGATTTTGTACTATTTCATAGTTGCACTATATAAATAGATGTTCCTGGATAAACCTATAGGAGAAAACCATAAACATATTTTGATCAACTGAAATTGTGTTTTGTGGTTTCCTTCTTATTTGCCCAAACAATGTTGCATTATTTTGTTCAGTATTTACATCCTGTGTGATAATTTTATGTGCAATAAAAAAAATCCTGAAATATACATATATATAGAGAGAGAGAGAGGGAGAGAGGCTATATTTCTTGAATGAATGCACTGATGCATAAAAAGCACATGAATAAAATTGTTAAATATTGTAGATATTTTCCAATCACAGGCTAATAAATATTCCCTTTATGACATTCTTACAGTATTCTTTTAATTTTCACTTGGGCTACTGAAAACCAATCATAAATAATAATAATAAAATCTTCATTTGGAAGCTGCAAGGTGTAGTAAAGAACTTCAAGTCAGATTTCTTTACTATTTACTTCAATTTCAATACAGAACAATCATACATTTAAACAGATCTTAGACAATCATACAAAAGAAAAACTAACAGATTTTACCAACAAAATCAACAAAAGAATATAAATTTTGTATTACCACTGCCATTATACTGTATATGACAGCATTACAAACACAAAATTATTTTTATATGTAAAACATTCAGCTTAATTATTTAATCAACTGTATTTCAGAATCTATGTATAGATTTGGAATTTGTTGAATGCTGTACCAGAAAGAAAACTAAATACATATTATTGGCATTAAAATCAAATTCAATCAGTCAAATATATGGATGTACATGCAGATTTAGGCTATATTAAAGATAATACATGCTGAAACATTGAGTACCACTGAAATGTGAGCTTGCTTTTCTACAGTGCAATTACAACGTGGAAATGTCTGTTTGGTTTCATTTATATGTTAGCTTGTCTATAAATATATACATAATGTCTTCAACCACTATATACAGCCTATATATATATGCAACACATCTTTCCCTCCTCATTTTGTCTCTCTTTTTCCAGCAGTGTCAATTTAAGACAACAGTCATCATCCTGTTTACACTTGACGGTATATCTCAAGCAATCCATACCCTTGACCTGTGGTGCAGATGCACTGACCAATTTAATGTCGATTTTTTTTTTTTTTTTTTTTTTTTTTTTTATTCACAGGCACCACTTGACATTCAACCAATATTTAAAATCTAAAACATTAATTTCTCAATGTTTGTATAAAACAACAAGTTACACTACCGTTCAAAAGTTTTGGGTGGTTCATATTTTTTGGAGAAACCAAGTTTTTGATAAAAATCAAGACTGCATTTGTTTGATAAAAATACAGTAAAATAGTAATTTGGTGAAATATTATTACAATTTAAAATGACTGTTTTCTATTTTAATATATATTCAAATTTATTCCAATGAGGGCAAAGCTGAATTTTCAGCATCATTACTGTCACATGATCCTTTAGAAATCAGCATGCTGATTTGCTGCTCAAGAAACATTGACATCAGTTGTGCTGCTTGTCATTTTTATGGAAACCAGGATACATTTTATGGATTCTTTTGTAATATTTATATCTGTATTGTTACTTTTACAGCATCCTTTCTGAATAAAAGTATTAATTTCTTTAATCTTACTAAACACAAACTTTTGAACAGTAGTGTACAGTAACATACTGATCTAGATGTATACTAGGACTAGTACTTTAAGCAGCAACACAGAAACAAATAAGGCTTGGTGTTTATGCCATATGGATAGATGAATTCTCCAACTGTAAAGCCCACTGAATCCACCATAGAGCACAATGTGAGGTATTAGTGCCTGATTTTAAGAATAGCCAACGAGAGTGTTTTTCCCTCTCTGTTTACCCATCACTGAAATATTGTCGACTCAAGCTTTGATTAGTTTGGATGTGTTGTCTTCTGGTTCACTGGCATGATTTCGGACCACCATGCTGGTGGTCTCGGTGCGATAACTGCGTCTCATGTGGAAGGTCCTCATGTGCTGCAGTTCAATGTTGTCCTCCTCAGAAATCTTGATGAAGGGGCACCACTGGAACGCCTTGCGAAAACCTGAGCGGAATCTACAGAAAGACAGCATGATGCAACATGCAAACTTCTTGTGCATTAAATATGGACAAGGTTAATAGTGAGTAAATACAAAGAGTAATAGTATTGCAATAAAACTCTAGGATTGCCAGACCAAGACTAGTCTTAAATGACATTAATACAAACGCTGTACTAAATATCTTCGTTAATGTGTTTACATCAAATGTCTTAGTCTTGCATTAGATGTAATGTGCATTTACCTTTGGTTTAGACAGCAGTAGATGATGGGGTTGTACATAGTGGAACTCATGGCCAACCAGAAGATGGCCAAATAGACCTGCTGGATGTAGTGCTGCTTGTATATGTCCCTGTTGAAGCTCCCCAGAATGAAGTAGATGTGGTAGGGGAGCCAACATATTGCAAAGGTTGTCACCACCACTATCATCATCTTCACAACCTTTATTAAATTGCAAAAATGGCATGATTTTTTTTTTTTTTTTTTTTTTGCTTTCTACACAAAGAACTATAATCTAAAACCATAAATAGCTGCTGCCATCAATGTAATGTCCCACTGAAGAGGCTTATTATTATTGACAAAAGAAAGGAAAATGTGAAAGAAGTGAAAAAGCGCATGTCCTGTTCTGCCAGAAGAAAAGATTTATGTCCCCAGTAGAGGTTTTAACATTGGAGTCTTTGTGGAACTTAATTTCATTCATTCATGATATTTTTTTTCAGATGTAGGGTATTTACAGTTAACTAAAACTGAAATTAAAAACATAAAAAAATGTTCAAAATGTATGCATCTATCTAGGGTTTAGAAACAGGAGAATTGTAAATATATTACAATTACAACTGCAATTACAATTTTCTTTAATTATTATCCCTTGTGCGTCCTGATGGATATTTTTGTCTTTTTCATTTTTTTGTATTATCTTTTTGCCTGTGTTAATGCCAACTGCATACATTTTGGCACAAGTGTGTATTTTCATTGGAATTTTACTATTTCACCCCCATTTTCTTTAATAAATCTATTTTACACTAGATACACAGTAGTTACACTCAGGACCTGAATTTTTTAATTTCATCCCAGAGCCATTTAACTATAAAATGTTAATCTTTGTTAATATGCTTTCATTCCGTTGGCAAGGCTTCAAAATTATTTATTTTTTACTATTTTTTACCAGATGGTGCCATTTTTCTTTTTTTTTAGGTTTGGCCAATAAAGCAAATACTTTGTTTATTCCTGTTTTCTGCCTTTGCATGAGCCAACATGATAAATTATGCAGCTATAATTGTGTGGGTGTGTTGGTATGGATGTTAGAGTGTGGTTTGCATGTGTGTAATAAAAATGTTTTGTGTGTGTGTGCTTGTAATATTTGAGAGAGAAAAATTCTACTGTCCTGCAAGTCACAAACCCAACCACTGGAACCAGTGGAACTTTGCTGGCATCTAATGGGGAAGATTTGGTACTGCGCCCAAACAAAATCTTACTTAAAGGTGCATTGCGCAACATTTCATGTTAAAAATACCCGTTTTTCTAACCCATACATGCTTGAACAATTGCCTGATGGGCTGAATGAGCCCTACTCTGATCACTGCGATTGCCTCTATAATCATGTACAGTAAAATAAATAAGAGGGATTCGGGTCGGAAGACTGGAATTACGCAGGAATGAGAGTATAGTTCCTAGCCATATCAACCTAGGAAATCGCAACTTTTCATTTTCCGTCGGTCTTAGTACACGATGTAACTACAGAAGAGTCAAGTTTTAAATAGGAAAAATATCGAAACTCTTTGGTCATTTTTTTGAGAGAGATGCTAATGGTCTTGTCCGATTCAATGATCTATGCTAAGCTATGCTAAAAGTGGTACCGCCAGACCCGGAGATCAGCTGAATGGATTTGAAAACGGTAAAACTCAACTGTTTAACTCTGGGGGAGTTGTAAAATGAGCCTATTTCCAAAAAAAGTGGAGTATCCCTTTAAAGGCACACTATACAAGATGTGTACCTTAATATAACAGCTTCAAAATCATTTTACATTTACATTTAGCTGACGCTTTTATCCAAAGCGACTTACAATTGCTATACATGTCAGAGGTCGCACACCTCTGGAGCAACTAGAGGTTAAGTGTCTTGCTCAGGGACACATTGGTGTCTCACAGTGGATTCGAACCCGGGTCTCTCACACCAAAGGCATGTGTCTTATCCACTGCGCCATCACCACCACCACCATCACCATCATTTCGATTGTAAACTAACTCTAGAGGTCGCTGTTTGAGAAAAACGGAAACTGCATAGTGTGCCTTTAAAATTTCGATCTGACTAGCTCCATTACGTTAATAGCCACTAGGTGGCGAAATGAGTGGCGCTTATGTGCTAGCTCCTCCTCTCCAGTAGCTCCTCCTTGCTGGAGCGCTCAAACGAGGAGGAGCTAGGCGTAAGCTCCACCCATTTGCTCTGCAGTGAGCATAGACTGTAAAGGCAGTGAGTAGCCTGTCGAGCTCGTGACTAAACCTCGTAACTCCATTTGATCCTCAAACTGTCGGTCAAACCTCATAACTCCACCCGTCTCTATCGTGAATGAAGTGCTGCACGCAGTTTGGACCGTCTCTTCTTGTTTGCAAAGGTAAATACTTAACTGGATCTTTGAATAATACAGAGTTTTCTTTACTCAAAAATCACTATATATAAAGGCTAATGTTTTGTGTATTTGAGGAGCGGAGAATAGTGTCCTAGTCTAGCATTTGCCATCGAGTCATCATATCCTATACAGTCCTAAAGCCCAGAAATGTATTTTGCCACATTATGTCACCGACCCTGTGTATGTGTCTGTCTGTGAATAGGTTAGTTAGATGACTGTTCAGAGTAACTGGAATAAATATCATTAACAAAGTTATATGAGTAAATATTAGCATCGTTTACCTTCCGTTTCGCCTGCATCTGGTTCTGGTAGTGGTCTGATGCTTCTCCAGGGATCTCACTGCCCCACAGCCTCTGTCCCACCAGGCTGTAGGTCACCAACATCACCAGCAGAGGGAGCAAGTAGATCAGGATAATCACAGCAATCTGATATCTAGTGAGATCAAGCATCACTTCATAAGTCAAATCTGTGCCACAAAAAAATATGATATTGTAATAAAACAAAAAAAAATTATATAATGAAAGAAAACTGAGCTATCATAGGCATAATTGGATAATCAAATGAAATGTATTAACATTTTTGTCTAGTTTTCTTACGAGAGCTGATGTTTCCCTCCATAATCATCAGGCCATTCCACCATACAGACAGTCCGAGGGAAGTAGAACTTGGTGCTGGCGTAATAACACTGAGGAAAGGCCAGTGAAAAAGCCACAGTCCAGATGATCCCGATCAGAACTTTAGTAGTAGTGGAGGAGAGCCTGGGCGTCAGGGGATGGATTATAGCCATATATCTGTGGATTTCAGACAACAACATCTTATTGAAAGTGAACGGTAGCCTATAGGCTACCTTTAAATGCAAAACCACTTTTTTTTTCTATGGACATTCAATGTTTTAGAGGGCTTTTCCGTGCGTGCTTAATTACTATCATCATCTACTTGTTAGTCACTCAGAACACAATATGGAAAGTGATAAATCCTGCTGTGTTGGTTCTTATTATAATCACTTCATGAAAATGAATATTCATCTGGCATCTTTTAATAGTAAATATTAACTGCTTTTGCCTGTTTGTGGTGGATTTTAGGATTTTACTTTATAGCCTTGATACATTTAGAGCTAAAGCACAGAGGCAAAAGCTCAAATTTGGTCGATAAATAGCTCTAACCAGCTTCATCAAGGTCAGGTGGATGTAAGACCATCTGATCCATCACCCAGAATTTAGATCAGCTTGGACCTGCTCTTAACCATTTATGACCAGCAAAAAAAAACACATAAAACCAGCTGCCATCTGAAGGGTAAACTTAGATAATGTATGTGTTATATTACAGCTACAATTAGGCTTTCATGAACTTGCAGGCTGTAACTGTTTTATGACATGGTTTATGGCATCGTATCTCAATAGGATGGTGATTAATTATTATCATAATCCATGGGAACATCATGTTAAGGTTTACTGATATTCACTGAGAGCACCAGATATGTTGATATAGATAGATAGATAGATAGATAGATAGATAGATAGATAGATAGATAGATAGATAGATAGATAGATAGATAGATAGATAGATAGATAGATAGATAGATAGATATTGCTTACCTGTCAACAGCAATAGTCGCCATTGAATAAATGCTTGAGAACATTGCTGTTATTGGGAAGAAGTTTTGAAATTTACAATATCCTAAACCGAAATACCAGTCATTGTGCAAAGCGTACACGAAATTGAAGACAGTGTTAAAAGTTGCCATAGATGCATCAGAAAAGGCGAGGTTTACAATGAAGTAGTTGGTCACTGTCCTCATGCGTTTATGTGCCAGAATTATCCAAATAACAGTGACATTGCCAATGATGGACACAATTACGATCAAAGAGTACGCGATCGCCCATAGTGCCACCTGCCAGTCCGGCTGCTCGAACAGATTGGTGGAGGTTTCGTTTCCATCTTCCTCGTCGTAAAGAACAGATGTTGAAAGGGGGTCCAAAGTGATATCCATTGTAGTTGTCCGTAGTCACACGGCATAAATCAGTCAGTATGCTTATTCCAGTTAGTGACTCACTCTTCTGTAGCTCTACATGGTAAACCTGTGTGTTTTGGACATTTGGAGCAGTTCATTTTCCAAACAGTGCGCGGTCAGTGCGCCTCGTACCGCCTCATGTCCAAACTGCCAGCTAAAGTGCGTTATTGTGCCCGCAGCGATCGAGCACTGGAAAACTGAAGGAATGTGTGTGCCAAGTGTTGGAGGTGTGTCGGTTCAGATGCAGTGACGTTGATTGATGCCAATTTTTGCCAACGCGTTACGCGCATTGTGACGCACAGAAATGTGCGCTCCTTCTCCTAAAATCTGGCAATATCAATAATAAATATAATTGGCATGCAATTGACGTGTTAATACCAATGGACAGCTTGCTGTCATTATTAATTGCAAGTGCAACTCCCCTGCAGCGAACACTAATGAAAGTAGCCTATCTATATCACAGTTTAAGAGCATGTGTTAGGTCTGCTTTGCTTGTTCTGCTGAGACGTTATTTCTTCTGTTGCGTGAGGTGATATTGTTCATTTTGTCAGAGGAGTGAGACAGGTCAGCAGGTTGAGAAGGATGTAGTGAATAGTGCACATTACT
Organism: Scardinius erythrophthalmus; assembly: GCF_964197995.2. NCBI lineage: Eukaryota > Metazoa > Chordata > Actinopteri > Cypriniformes > Leuciscidae > Scardinius > Scardinius erythrophthalmus. The sequence goes on from NC_138241.1 coordinate 24,716,405, forward strand.
CAGGCCCGGCGCCACGAGGGGGCAAAAGGGGGCATTGCCCCCTCAGATCTGATTTGTGCCCCCTCAGTTTCATTTTTGTATTTATGGTTACAAATGAAATGTTTAACCTTTTGAGCGGTACAGTCCCATATATGGGATTTTTTTTATTTCAGTGCCCCTGAGAGTACGGTCCCACATATGGGATTTAGAATGTTCGGTTACGTGACATAACGGCCAGATTCAAACTGTGCTTTCGCGCGTTGGTTGGCGCTGAGCCAGAGTCGGACGCGCTCAGCGCTGTCATATATCACAACTATGCAGTGTTTTCAACCTCACAATTTTTATTTTAGGTTTCAGACAATTAAATACACATTAAGCACTAGTAAAACAATACATTTGGAGTTTGTAAAATACACACTGATGTCTGTGGAAGCAGCAATAACAATCTATTCAAATATAATTTGCCGACGTGTGCTATTCATCATATCAGACAAACACAGTGGAAGTAACTATAAAGTAGTTTACTCTATTCTTCTATTCCACTTTCTTGCATGTATTTCGGGAGAAATTGATGACTCACAGGATTCTCAGAACGCGGCGCAAAGAAACAGCCATCTCACGTTATAGATCAAGATCAAGATTATTTATAAAGGTTTTTAAATGACCAAACACACTCACATACACATTTTTTTTATCAGATAGTTGATGACATGATAAGCAAGTTTGTGAGTATTTTGAATCAAAAAGGGAAAAGGAAATAAAAGCGATATATCCGCGGTGTGTCACGTGACAAATATGACGCGTTGCCATGGAAACATTAAGGGGGAACGTTCTAAATTCTAAAATAACAGTCGCCTTGAAAAAACTCAGAGTCAGTTAGAATATTAAAATTAAGCGTGAAAGGGTTAACATATGCATAATAAATGAAGCTGGCTTATCTTTTTTTACTAAGCAAGTTATTGTGTATTGTTCATTGATGGTATAAAGTTAAGCCCCCTTAACAATTTCACATGCCCCCTCAGTCATTTCATTCTGCAGCCGGGCCTGACATTACTCTTATTTGGACACTTCGAATCACAAGGCTATTTCAGGATGGTTTTCGCAGATCTGACAATTTCATTAAGTGTGCGAATTCTAAAAAGACTTTTCATTGGAATTTCTGCCAGTAATTTTACTGGCACAGTCTGTTGAGCTTCATCTCGTGCAAAATAAAAATAGATAAAGGGTAGGCCTATACCGTATCTTCATTATGACAAAACACTAAAGTTTTCTGCGATGTGTAAATCTATAATATAATTACAATAATGTGTTTTATGTTTATGTGTTTTATTGATTAGTCCAGTCATTTTAAGCCAAAATGGGGGTCAACCTTGAACAAATTGCAACAGAAGCAAACTGATTGTGTATCCTCAATATGTCCTGGAGTCTCACGGACCCAGCCCCAAACCCCATCTCTGCAATAATAATTAATAAAGGCTGGCTTCCTACTTATTCCTGCCTCTAATGTTCATGGGTAGCCTAAATGGGTTCCATTCAGACCTTAACATTAAGTATTTTACTGTTATGTGTCAACAAGATTCAACAAGACATTTTCTCCTGGCTGTACCCAGTGTTTAGGCCTGTTGTGGTATTTATGCAAATTAGCACATACGTAATTAGATTATGCACCGTTTGTCTGTGTTAACAAACAATTTCAAAACACTTGTAATACATTTTTTGTTTGTCTTGATGTAAGTAATCAACTCAGTAATTTTTATGGTGATATCTAAAGGTTAATTTTTTTTTACCCTATTCACGTAAGAAAAAGAATGAATAGGCGTTTGAATAGGCAATATTTGGGTCTTTTTCGAAACTTTCCCCTAATGGGATTCTTCGGGGCTTTCCCCTTACTCAGGACATATTGAGGATACAAAATCAGTTGAGTTTGCTTCTGTTGCAATTTGTTCAACCTTTTTTCATAAAATGACTGTACTAGATTGTTTATAATTATTCTAAATTAAATGTGACTTGCTTTAATGGATGACTTTTGTTTATTGTTTTGTGTTGTCTTTACAATAAACTCTCCTTCCGCTCTCTCATTGGACAACCCACCCATCAATCAAAATATTGTAATTCATGTCGGCGTTAGTGATGATGGAGCGCGTGCTCTGCTCGCTCAGGTAGACGATAACAAACAAACCAGGAAGTGTTTACGGGAACGTATTCCGTGCCGTTTTTACGTTTTTTTAACATGTCAAAAGAAGTCCGATATTGCGATAGGTGCTCGTACATCTTTCTCAAGTTCTCGTTAATCGTATATGCAACAATTTTCTGGGTGAGTTTGATTGTTTTTCTCTCTCCTATGTTATAGAGCGGTGTGATAAATTCATGAGACTAGTCAGCAAATGCGCACAAGAGCGGTTTAAAAAGTCGGAAAGAGCAGAGAGAAAGAAAATAATATAGTTGAATATCAGAAATCTGCTAGAAGTAACATTTATGTTCATATATTTTTAATTATGTTATGACGCCCATTAACCTGTTCCAGTGCTATTGACCCCACCCTCCTTCCTACTAGGTTTTACTGAATTACCGATCTCTTTAGTAGAGTAGGCTAACTTGCTGTTAAAAACATCAAATGTTTTTTTTTACGAAGTTGCATGTGTTTATCAATTGATTTATTAATAAATATATATATGTATGTATGTATGCAACGTCATCGCTGTAGAAAATACTAAGCGGAAATATTAAGGTAGGCTAATGACTAATTAAAGTATAGGATACGCTTTAAATAAGACCTTTCTTGTTAAACTGTTCATCTAGGCACAAAACCATAAGTGAATAGCATTAGATAGAAACTGAAACAGACAAATTTTAGTGGTTGGTGGTTATCTTGCTCCTGTTATTGATTGCATTATGACGATCAGATGACCAACATTTTTGTGTACTGTGCAGTCATGCTGTGAAAGCTGTGAACTAAAAGAAATAATAAAAAATCGTTGTGACCATGGAGTCAAATGCCATTAAAGACATCATTCAGATTTCATATTATTTTGCACATAATCACTCAGCTCATGTGCAACATAAATTTTGAGTTATTTAAGAATTTACCACTTGAGGACTCTTTCCCACCTGTATGAGCAGTATCCTTTTTGTTGTCATTAGTATGAAGAATGCTTGCTATCCGTGGACCTTTATTTTTACGGTCAAACCTGTTTTGAACCCAGGATTACAGTATAATACAGAAAATTCAAGAGTCAGAGCGCAGATTTGTTCACCATAAGACTGAATAGTAGGATCAATTCTCTGGGTATGCTTTATAGGATTACAATATCTAACTAAAAGCTTTTATTAGCCTATATTACAATATAAAATTATTATGGATAAAAGTCTGTTGTGAGACCTTTCCTTAATGTGTGTGACTGTGTGTGATTTCCTGGATTACCTTGTTCTTTAAAGCAGTTAAAAGATAAAAATAGATTGAATGTGTCCTGAATGCTTGATCCTTTAATATATTGTCTATCTATACATATAACCACACAAATGCCAATTGTACTGTATTTTAAAGGTGCTCTAAGTGATGCAACGCGTTTTTTAGGCCAAAACATTTTTTGTCACATACAGCAAACATCTCCTCACTATCCGCTAGCTGCCTGTCCCCTGAACACACTGTAAAAAAACGCGGTCTCTCTAGACACCACAGGCTCCACAAATGGCAACAAAAACAAACTGGGCTCACCCGCACCACGAAACATAATAAACAGAGTTCCAGCCAATAACCGACAAGAAGTAGGCCTATTGGAGGGTAGGGTTTGGGTGGTTAGTGCGCGTGCATGTGAAGGGGGTGTGGAGGAGAGAGAACAGAGAAGCATGTTTGAATTATGGCGACAGCCGCGACACACGACCAAAGAGACGATGTTCCGATGAACAAATTGCAAAGAAAAGGGACAAGGATAAGGAACGCGCGAAGTCCTGAATTTACATCGGAAAAACCTTCAAAAGGTGGCGAGAACTCCGCCGGCAGAAGGGATTCCAATCCGACACAGTTGCTCTATTTTTGCAGAACAGGAAAATCCGTTTTTCTTTCTAAACTGATGTTCATGTTCGCCAAACCAACACAAGGATGTGATTAGCTAGATCTATGCAGTCAGCGTTAACTTTGTGAATACAACATATATGTTTCTAGCAGCTAGTGATCAATCTCTATTGTAAATGAACAAGCAAATTCACAGTAGGGCGACAATTTATGTGAATGATTGTTTTCACCCACTGTTTGTTATGAATTTGAATGTTCAAATAGGCTATTAACAACTTTGACTAAATTTGTTTACGCCGCCGCCGTTGTTTATGCTCACTGGGAAACGCGAAGCTAATGTTATCTTGCTATTATTGCGTCCTTGTATGGGAGCTATAGTTATAACCTCAGGTGGCGAGACGATTTTAAGATAATGTTTCTCTTTTTCTGCTTTCTGTTCTGCAATATATAAAAGCATTTATCTAACTTGGTGACATTACACATTGAATGAAGTATCAGTAAAACTTAACTTTGTTTGTAGTGACTATTTTGACTTTCCTTTATGTCGGAAGGGAGGGGAGGAGGGAGGAAACGGGATGAGGAGGAGGGAGGGTCTAGCTAGCTTCCGTTTTGTTTGACAGCAATTCAAATGTCAACAAGAAGTAACGTCTCCCGGGATCGCTTAGAGCACCTTTAAAAGCCATTAGTGAATATTCTAATCTAGTGCTTTTAATGCAAAACATTATCAAGCTTTATCAAGCAAACGTCATCAAGTCAGTCTTTCTGTATTTTAGTTCTCAATTTATCTAATACCTCTTATTTACTGTTGTCAAACTGTGACTTGGCCTACTAAAAGATAAACTAGAGAGTCATTTGGGTTTACATAAGCCCTGGAATTTGGCGTTTTAAATTTGAAAACAGTTCAGACTCAGTTCAGTTGTTACGATACAATGTTTGTTCCTATTGTTCAGTTTAATTGCTCTTAAATGTTTCTATTCTGCACATTTGATGTTCTTTATTTATTTTTTATCTTTTTTTGCATCATATTATTTTGTCATCCATTTGTGTCATGTTTTCATAAACTCATATAACAATCTTTTATATACATTTCACATTTGTGACATTAATGTGACATTTATGCTTTGATAATACCCTTTAATTTGCAAGTAATGCTTTTCATTATTATTCAAGTTTGAGCCACTCTCATGGCGTATGCACTATGACATTCTGCTATCTTTTTTTTCATCTGTTATTGGTATTTAAAATAGATTATTGTGTGAAAGGGGTTTGAAATGCTATGGGCTGCACCATTGTGCGTCTCTCATAGCTTTCTGTCAAGAGCAGGACTGCACATATTGAACCTATCACACTGACAGCATAAACAATGGGCCCCACAGGACGCTATTTCAGACCATTATGCCACCAGCCAAAGCTCTTGGTGGCCCATTGGCAGCAGTATTACAGTACTGGCTGACCTAGCGCACACTTTGTGCTGCTCTCATCAGGGCTTTCACAAGAGACCTGGTGGATGTGCTTCACACAAGACTGCAAGGGTAAATTATTATGTGTGGATGGCTATTCTGCTCACAAAGGCAAGGGCGTACATTTGTTCTTACCATCTCTGTTGATGTACACTCATGTCTCTGTCTTTTATTTTTGTGCGTACAACTTACTTGACTTGAAGAGGTTGAAGGTGCTAACTTTACTGATTGGCTCAGTGGTATTTTTGGATGTTTAGAAATGGTTTTGAATTGCATATATTTCCAGATGTAAGTGCTCCTGCGGACCCACTGTCCTGGCGAGTTTAGAGTACATTTACACAACAACAATGTAGGACACGACAGCAACTAAAAAGGGAAAAGTTTTTCCTTTGCATTTTTTTGTTGTTGTTGTTGTTGTTGTTGTTGTTGTTGTTGCATACAGACAACGCACAAAAACTATTAAAAACACTGTATTATTCATGCCAGGTCAGTAGTTGGCGATGTCACTTTGTAAAGAAACACTACACGCATATAGACCAAACACGTAATACCCATGCGCATGACATCACCGTTTTCACATATTCACGTTTTTGTAGTTTACATGGTGACGATAACGGTATCGTTATCAAAAACTTGTACTTTAAAACTCGTTTTCAAAAGTTTGCATTTTCAGGCCAAAACGCATACATTTTTCTATTTTTAGATGAAAACGGTGTTGTGTAAACGGCCCCTTTGTTTCAACCCTAGTCAAACACACCTGAAGCAGCTCATCAAGCGGTTCAGGATCACTTGAAAACAAATAGGCTGGTGTGCTGAAGTAGGTTGGAAATAAACTTTGCAGGACAGTTTGTCCCCATGAGAAAGGTTGAAGACCTCTAGACATTTTGTAAGTTGCTATCAGGATGATCTTTGTTTTCATATACCTTCAAGTGATAAAAATGTTTAAACAATGCAGTTTGGATTAACGGTAGCCTACATGAAAATAAATGAATTATAATGACCAGATAGAACCGGCTTCTGTTGAAATGAGGTGGGGGTGGTCTCGGACCTTAATGCTTTCAGTCCTTTTAAAGTCAGCCAAAGGTCATAACTGGTTGACACTTTCCAGCCAATTTCCTGGGTGGCTTTTGAAACCTTATGACATACCTAAACATTGGCATTTTTTGTTTCAGTTTCTCTTCAAGTCTATCAGTATCTCCCACTAAGATTTAGTCACTGACATAAACATATTTCTAAGCATCAGTGGCATGATAACGTTAGTTTCATACTTTCTCTAACTGTGGTTTTTAACATTAGTCAATATTTTCTTGTGCAGATTTTGAAAACGCACGTTAGGATAAAGTAAAAAAATTATAACAGTTAACCAGGCTACTCTGACTTCTTAACAGTAGCGGTCTTTTGAAATGCAGAGAGTGCTTTGTGTCTTCATTGTTCAAATTCATGTTCCATCTATTGTTCACACATCCGGGTTAATGGCGTATTGAAAACAATCAACCTTTGACTATCTCCAAGCAACTTTTTTTTTATTTTATTTTTATCAAGTCACGTCAAAGTCTCATTAACTTACACTTTGTGATCAGTATGTTTTTTTTTTGTTTTTTGTTTTTTATAAATAATTGAATACTTTTATTCAGGATGTACAGTTGTAATCGAAATTATTCAACCCTCATTGGAAATCAGGCTTATTGGCAAAATTTACAGACCTTAAGCATTATGTTATCAGAGGTGGCTGTGTCCAAGTAATGTATTTCAGAAATGTACATATACAAATCACGCAGTTAGCTAACATTGTATAATTTAAGGCAGAAACAGTAAGCTCATTGAAGTAATTATTACTAGTTGTGGACATAATGATTACAGTATATGAAAAAATTTAGCATTAGTGCATGTTGATTCAGAGTTGATTCAGAGTCATCTCTTCACAGGTGTCTTCAAATCAGTATATTAAAATGATTTATAAAGGATTGTGTGACACTGAAGAAGACCAAAAAATTCTGAAAACTGATGAGAATTCAGCTTCGTCATCACTGGAATAAATTACTTTTGTAGAATATATTAAAAGAGAAAACAGTTTCTAAAACTCTAATGATCGTAATAATATTTCACAAAAAGTTTTTGATCATATAAATGATCAAAATACAGCTTTGGAGCGCATATAAGATACTAAGTTAACGTTTTTATATTGCTTCAACAATAGCCATCTTCTCTTTTCAGTTCGTTTCTCTTTTCTCTGCAAACTAATGATGATGGCAGACATGGAGGTGGAGCTTTAATTTAACCAAACTGAGTGGTCTGTTACTAAAAACCGGATTACTCGCAGATCATTTTGTCTTTCAAGTTCATTTCAATTGGACGAGAATAAAAATGGTCCAAGTGGGTGATGTTTACTCTAAGTAGTCCATTCATTTTCACCAGTTTGACCTGTTTACACCCCCTCGCATTCCCCATACAATATAGCCTAGCTGCCTCCCTCTGAAATTTGATCCTTTGTACTGTTGAACAGTTCAGTATCATTTTAGAACAATTAGTGATTTACACACTATTTATAATATAATATTAGTCAATGACAATGATTTTTGCCCTTAGTACATACCGATTATGCCTCTATTTAAGGAAGAAGATTACTACTACTTACTTATCCATACAGACTACATCTTGGTGTGGTGTTGAATGAGAAGGGAGGTTCAGGGACAGAAGGAATGCATTAGCACAACAAATTTGTTGTATAGCCCATATGCACACAGACATGTTCACACACACACACACACACACACACACACACACACACACACACACACACACACACACACACACAAAATGAGTTAACAGGCATGAAGTGGTTTTGCTGCAATTTACCAGCATTGTAATGGTTATTATTTGATTATGCCATTAAGCCATATCACTGGAGCTCGGTGGTTTTTCATGGAAGCACAGGAGTAGCAATATTCAATTTGAAATGTAATATGCAAAATGACAATGCAATATGTAAAATGGCAATGCATTTCTGTAATTTACATTTTCCATTACATTTGTGCAACGTTGGTGCAAAATGAAAAATCAATTATATAATTGATATTTGCCATTTCATACACTAGTTTTAATACGTAAATTGAATGCATATTTTAATGCTTTATAAGTTGCAAAATGAAAATGTATTACAGAAATGATTAGATATTTGAACATGTTCAAGCAAAATGATAATTTAAATGTTATTTTTCCTAATTGCATTTACACTCACAGTTAAGACACTTGCGATTGCATCTTCATTAAAGGAACACGCCTACTTTTTGGGACTTTAGCTTATTCACCGTATCCCCCAGAGTTAGATAAGTCCATACATACCCTTTTCATCTCCGTGCGTGCCGTAACTGTCTGACGCACCCACTGCTAGCCTAGCTTAGCACAAAGACTGGAGGTAAATGGCTCCAGCTAGCTTACTGCTCCCAATAAGTGACAAAATAACGCCAACATTTTCCTATTTACATGTTGTGATTTGTATAGTCACAGCGTGTACAAATAACAAGGTCACATGAGACACAGCCATCTTCTAACCGTATACATACTGAGAACTATATTCTCATTAGGCAAAGCACTGCTACTGCGGAGTGATTTACTCCAACTCTGAGCGAACTCTGCTCCTCACCACGGGGCTTCTCAGGTGCTGCGAGCAAATCACTCCGCCCAAGTAGCAGTGCTTTTGCCTTCTGAGAATATAGTTCCCAGTATGCATACGGTTAGAAGATGGCCCAATGCATGTGGAGCAGGTCGGGGGCTGGTGACGCCATCACCTGTAATTAAATGTCTAATATCTAAAAAATCGAAGCAGCACAAACAAAACTTTTACTGGCAAGTTTTGCAACTTATAAAGCATTAAAATACGTATTCAATTTACATATTAAAACTAGTGTATGAAATGGCAAATGTAAATTATATAATTGAATTTTCATTTTGCACCAAACGTTGCACAAATGTAATGGAAAATGTACATTTAAATACAGAAATGCTTTGCCATTTTACATAATGTATTGTTATTTTGCATATTACATTTAAAATTGATTATTGCTACCCATATGCTTCCATAGTTTTTTCTCTGGGTTACAGAAGTGCATTTGCTGTTCTATGTCACTTTTGTACAGCTTCAACTATCATCTGCTTCTCCTACATCTACTTTCTACTTCTCTTTAGTCTGACACAGAAATGCAGTTTTGGGTTAACACCACATGCTAAGTCAACTACGGCTCAGATCAGTAGAGTATGATAATCATTTAGAATATTTCCAAATGGAAATCACACTCTGCGCATCAGGGGAGCCATTAAGATTCAAGGTCAGAATACATTATCTCAGGAGCTCGCAATTTCAAATAGCTCTACTTTGCTCTTGTTTTAACCGTAATACATTTAAATATGAAAACTAAAATACTCCTAGGTTCAATAATGACCATCCTTGTTAGATTTTTTTTGAGGCCCTGACTCTTTTATGTTGCTTTTGACCCATCTTCCTTTTAAAGCTGGTAACATAACTAAAATAGTGTTGATTATCCCACCTGTAATCTTATTTTGCTTTAAATCCAAATGGTCTGATCTGATTTGTGTGATTTGTTTCAGTTGATAGGTGGCTTTATTTTGGCCATCGGCATCTATGCGGAGGTGGAGAGGCAACGGTACAAAACACTGGAAGGAGTGTTCCTGGCTCCCGCCATTATCCTCATTGTGCTCGGTGTGGTCATGTTCATCGTTTCCTTCATCGGGGTTCTGGCGTCTCTCAGAGACAACTTGTGTCTTCTCAAAGTGGTGAGTTTTAATTTTTCCATTAGACACTTGCATAATTAGTGTCCTACATCACAATCGCTGTACTTCAGCATATCGCTTATGTTAACCATATTGATTTTCTGAACAAAACACTTCATATGCTTCTTTATAATAATGCTTTTTGAACTGAGCAAACAGAAAAATTATATTATAAGCTTAAAGGGATAGTTTACCCAAAAAGGAAAATCCAGTCATTATTTACTCACCCTCATGACATTCCAAATCTTTATGACACAAAAGAACATGTTTTGTTTTTGTCTGTACAGTGAAAGTCAATATCCAGTGTTGTCATTTATGGATGGATGGACAAAAACATTTTTCAAAATATGTTTTGCATTCCACAGAAGAAAGAAAGGTTGTAAAGGGGCACACAATAGCAAGGAAACAAACTTATGGGAATTGAATCATGTTTTGAGCTATTTGTATTCACTGGTCCTTTTGCCTTATGAAAATGTGCTGTACATGCATGGATGGACTCACTGCCCAAGTAGGGCAGAAATTGAGATGTTCGACTGTTGTTTCATTTGATTCCGAGTAATGTGTGGTTTCTCTTTCACTTTTTACTCTTGCCTTGCAGTTTCTTTACATGCTGGCTTTCTGTCTCATTTTGGAGCTCGTCGGTGGGATTGTTGCTCTGTTCTTTAGGACCCAGGTACAAACCTTTTTATCACAGATTTTGTTTCTTATTTGTTTGTTGTATTATGTTCTTGACAAATGTGTAAAATTCCTGTAGTAAGATCTTATTAATGTCACCACCCCTTCTGGATACTCTTACTAATTCTATACCAAAGTGTATAAATTATGTTTAAAAACATTGAAATGAACAGCAATGAGGTTCTATTGGTCAATCAAACATATATTACTTCTATGTTCTGCCATGCGCGTTTTCAAATAACGCTGCGTTTTACCTATGTATGCTAAACCACACGGGCATTTGATCATATAAATTACGTTTTTGGTGTTACATGAATTGATTCCCTTAATTTTTAACTGTTTCCCAGAATGTGGATGGCTAAAAGTGTGACATTTATTTGTAAAATTACATTGTGCACATTGTCCACATCTATGATTACCACCAGAGACTGAAAAGGGATTGCTTGGACGATCACACGCTTGGTCGGCTCTCACCACCATATGCCGTATATTAGGAGCTCGTTTATGTACAAATCGTGGAGGATCTTTACAAAAATGACTAATTGTGGAATCTGAACTTAAAATATGCCAGTGTTTACACACTATATGTGCAAACTCCTTACTCAACGCTGAATATTGAATAATGCAAGATAACCTATTATCAGTAGACTTAGAGCGGGTTTTAGCAAGGCATTCTTGCTGATCAATATTTTCAAAACGCGCTGCAACCTCTCCAATCCAATAATCTGCATACCCCCTCTCATGAAACCTTTGGCATAAATCTTTACTTTGTGTTTCATACATTTCATTAGATGTGCAAATCCTACAAATTATTTTAAACTGACTAATTGGAAGAGTTTTCTTTAAACGAGTAGTATGAAAACTCTGACCATGTAATATTGTATTTCTTAGTGGGCTTTCTATATAAATCTGTCACTAATTTATCATTATCTTTAATGATGAGTAGGTCAAGAAATCTGACTTGACACTCATCATAATCAATGGTGAATTTAAGATGTTCGCTACTACGATTAAGAAATTGTTGGAACTCACGTAATTCACTTTCCGAGCCACACCATATAAGGAAAATATCATCGATGTACCGACGCCATATATGTATATTAGGTAAAAAAGGATTAGCACCAGGGTTCAATACACATTCATGTTCAAAATGACCAACATATAAATTTGCATAATTAGGGGCCATTGTACTTCCCATAGCGGTTCCATTAATCTGTAAAAAACAGTAATTTCTATACATAAAAAAGTTTTTGGAATGTGCGCACTATTTCTTTTTTGAAAACAACAAGGGCTTGAGATTGTACATATGAAATATTATAAAATGTTTTTGCAAAAACAACAAAACTGTTATAACACTGACCTTTCTTTTTCCAATAGACAGTGGACCTTCTCAACAAAAACATTCGTAAAGGCATGGTGAATTACTATGATGACCTTGATTTCAAAAACATCATGGATTTTGTTCAGAATAAGGTAAGAGATTTATATTTGGTATGCTGACTTTTGAAGATCTTTGAATTTGGTCTGTCGACATTCATCCTATGAAACAATGTCAGTCCAGACCTCTCTGCATTCGTAAATGCTTATACTCCTGATACTCATTTGTTGCAAAAAATACAAAATAAACCTAGGGTTCCAAAAACCAAAAAGCTAGTAAACCTAGGGTTCTATGAAATCCATTTTATTTATTTCGCATTTTTTGTTTTTGTTTTATTTTTTTCTGATTCTAATTAATTGTTAACTGGTTTTAATTAATATTTCTAATTAATGAATTAAAATTTTTTTTCTAAAATATGATTTATCATAAGGCATAGCCTTAAAATTATAACAATAATAGGGCCATATGAAATCTGTGTTGTTGTTTTGACCGAATTCCATTGTATTTTTGTCCTAAATTCTGTTTACATTTTTCTGGATTTTATGTTTTTTGATTTAATACAAATTTAAAATTTAATTAAAATTTATCATAAAACCTAACAATTTAATCAATCTTTTAAAAATGTAAATATTTAGACTTTGTAGGAGGAGGCAATTCAAAGAGCTCTACTTGTAATTTGCAAGTACATCTACAAAACATTCAATGCATAGGCATTTTATGGCAACACAGTCAAAGCCCAAAGCCCAGTGGCTCTATGATGCATTCAAGTGCTCGAGGATGTCTTCTAGTCCTTCAAATACACAACCTCACACGGAGGTGTTTAATAGGAGTAATTACTGAGCTGTTTTAGCAGTGCTCAATTATGTACAAATATATTACAGCAATTTCATTTTATTTTGACTTGATTAGGAATAAATAAAATAAAGCTGCTGCTCTAAAACCAGTCAGTTCCGGGTAATCATTCCACTCAGTGTGATGGTCGAAGGGAAAAGGTTTAGCTCTGGTTTGGTACATTGTAAAGATAAAGGGATTATTTTCTGTTTAAACCACCTTCAGTCCTTTTCACAAATGTGGTTTGCATGATTTTTGTTTTTCATCCTTCATTTTTATATTATTTTAATTTGTTTTTGTTAGTTTTTTTTCATTTTTTTTTGTGCAAAGGCTGCTGTCAAACTGTATGGCAAAATCAACATGACACAGCAGGTATTGATCTTGACTTCACAGAATATTTATCTTGAGTGAGATTCCAAATCATAGAGGGAAAATATGTTTAGTCTGATAGGCAGTAAAAACAGCACAAGGGAGCAAGTCTACATCGAAATATCAATTCTCTAGATTAGAGAGAGAAAGAAACCAGTCATTTTGCAACCCCTCAGTACTTCACAATCTTTGGCTAAAATAAGCAGTGAAAAGTAAGTTTTGTTATTTCTTGAGCTTAAGTTGTCTCTGTGGTAGTTTCTACATTATTCACAAGTTATAAACTGCACGAAAAAGCTATTACTGTACCATTTAATAAGGTCACATAAAAAATGATGTAAGACGAAACATTCAATAAATTCACCAAATCATATTTTCATCACAACAGTAATATAAAATATAAGAACAGTGAATTAAAATAATAGATATTTTATATAAATTCACATGGCTGTATTTTGTATATTTTTGATCAATTAAAGGCAGCTTAGTTGAATAATATCTCTTATCAAACTTACTTACTTACTTGAAGTAATCCTTTTCTATATGACTTTATCATTCTCACATCATTCTGGAGGAATTTTGTTGCCCAGGTCCTGTGGCTGCAAAACAAGCCCAAATCATCACCTCTTCACCACTGTTCTTGACAGTTGGTATGAGGTGTTTGTGCTAATATGCTGTGTTTGGTTTTCGCCAAACATGGCACTGTGCATTATGGCAAGACATCTCCACTTTGATCTCATCGGTCCAAAGGACATTGTTCTAGAAGTCTTGAGGTTTGTTCAGATATAACTTTGCAAACCTAAGCCGTGCTAACTTGTTCTTTTTAGAGAGAAGCTTTCTCCTGGCAACCCTTCCGAACATGCCATAATTGTCCTGTATTTTTCTAATTGAACTGCCATGAACTTTAACATTTAACATGTCAACTGAGGCCTGTAGAGTCTGAGGTGAGTCTTGGGTGTTTTGCGATTTCTCTGAGCAGTGCATGGTCTGACCTTGGGGTGAATTTGCTGGGATGTTCACTCCTGGGAAGATTGGCAACTCTCTGAATGTTTTCCACTTCTGTACACATTCTGTAGAATGATGGACTTCAAATTCTTGGCCATATAATGGGCGTATAACCCTTCCTAGATAGATGGGTAGAAACAATTGCTCCTCTAAGATCATTGCTGATGTCTTTCCTCCTTGGCATTGTGTTAACACACACCTGAATGCTCCAGACCAGCAAACTGCCAAAACACCTGACCATGAGGTAACAACAAATGCTAATCTGTGCAGCTTAAGTGTTGTCTGTATTAGACGACATTGGAGTGCGTTCCATTGGAGTGTGAGGAGCAGTGAACACTGCACAGGATCCTGTGAATCGGAAGACAGTCAGTGTTTTCTGTCAGGCTGATGTGGAGAGTGGCTTCATTCCCTGAGGGGTCCTGGTCATTCCTCATTTATTTGTTTTTATTACTGACATCCCACGCTGCATTAATTTCTGTTTGCCTTCTGCAATTGGATATCATCACACAATTATGCTCTTTGCTGATTGTCATATAATTCTTGTACGTCAGTGAAGATGTTTCTTTTGAGGGAATCCACCAATTTCTTTAGTAATTTCCTCAAATGTTATTCACTGCCTTTTAAATGAGCTAATGTGCTAGAATATGAATTGTGCTATTCAGTGAGGGAAGACGGGAGCCTAATATTTATTCATGCTTGTCCCCTGAAAGCTTTAGGCTCAATCAATTAATACAAAGCAGCTCAGATTATTCATTCACCTCTCTTGTTTCATGCCCTGTCAACCTAGGTGCAATTTAGCAGATGACATGCTTGCAAATTCAATCATTTGCACAAATGTTGTTTTTTAAAATGCAATGTACAAATATTCTGGTAGGCTTGTATGAATGGTTGAAAACAACCATGCAGCTTTACCAAAAATAATAGACTTCCTTTGAAGCTATGCTGATATTTCCATTGGTAAGTGGTTTTACTGCTTTGACTCTTGTTTTTTCCAGTTCAAATGTTGTGGGGGAAAGGAGTACATGGACTGGCAGGTGAACATGTATCATAATTGCTCTGCTCCTGGTCCGCTAGCGTGTGGAGTGCCATACACCTGCTGTATTAACAAGGTTTGTCTACGAATATCTTTTCATTCCTCTTGCAGTGTGAACCAATACACAGATCAAGTCCAGTTTGTCATAAAGCAGTTTCCACTTCAAAAGTTCAAAAGTTTGTCATTTTAAATTGTTACAAAAGATTTCAATTTCAAGTAAAAACTGTTCTTTTGAGCTTTCTATTCATCAAAGGATTCTGGAAAAAAAAAATATCATGGTTTTCACAAAAATACTGTTTACGTAATTGTTTTAAACATTGATATTAATAAGACATTTTTCTTAAGCACCAAATCAGCATATTAGAATGATTTCTGAAGGATCATGTGAGACTGAAGACTAGAGTAATGTCAGCTTTTTATATATAATCCTGGGGTAAACAAAATCCTACAGTATATTATGTGGTGTTTTATGTGAACTCATAAATTGAATTCCATTTTTTAATTTAGACCAGCCCTGGTTCAAACCAAAAGCAATTCTTTTTTGAAAGCAAGTCTTATACTGTTTGCTTACCTGAAAGGAGACATAAAAGGCAAATATGAAACACACAAAAGAAAAAATTGTCACTTTGTGTGCTTCAGCATTCCTCAGCTAGTCCCATTTGAGCTTTGCTCAATTTTACAGGTTCAAAAATAAAGCCACTACATCCAGTGAATTAGGAAGGAACTTTGTCAATGTCATATTTCTGAAATGTAGAATATGATGTGTTTTCTGCTCAGGGTTTCCAGTTTCCATAACAGCCAGTTGCTTTGCTTTACATTTGTTCATTTATGGAAACGTTGAGCCTCGCAATGATCCTGCGTTATCTGGGTCATTCCTGGTTTGTGTACCTTTTGAAATCTGTAACTGCTAAAAGTGAATTTTCTTGTTTTGTAATTTAAGAAGTATTTCTATAAAAGGGTCCCAGACTTTCGAAAATATGCTCTGATGAAGCACTGATTGAAAGCTTGATTATTTACACAATGGCAATAACATGTACAAACTGTCTAACAGGATGGAAATAAAGAGCTAGAGTTAACCATAGTTCATTGAGGGATTGAGAGTCCGCTTACACGAGTGTCAATTTAGGGTGGAATGTTTGTGCTGCTGCTGTTGTGCCAAAAATGATGTCATTTCCTGATGGAAGGGGCCTGACTTTTGTTAGTTAAAGTGATAGTTCACATAATAATGTTGATAATTATGTCATAATTTACACACCCTCATGTTGTTCCAAACCTGTATGAGTTTCTTTCTTCTGTGAAACATAAAAGAAGATAATTTGATGATTTGTGGTTTCCAAACACCATTAGATTCCATTCACTTTCATTCTATAGGAAAAATATATATTTTTTTGTAGAATATTTCTTATAAAGTGCATTATGTGACTTATGATGGGGACATGAAAATGTACTGCATAGCAGGAATGACGCATCTGCAAGATTTTTAGTCAGGAAGATATTGTTACGCCATGTTACGATAAAAATGGCAGCTATATTTGTTAGTTTGTATCTTGCACATTTATTTTCTTGTCAAACACTGTCACCTGTCAAACATAAGCCAGAATGTTAGTAACATGTCAATGCAGCTTGATATTAGATTCACCTGAATATTGAAAGATGTCATTTTTGAAGTTGCATAGGACAGTTGAAAAATAGGTCCTTTGAGTTGCAACACTAAAACAGGTCTTGCAGTCAAAAGGACATTAATTTTTCATTAGGGAACAAGCACAGAGTTTGTTTGCCAACATCCAGCTGTGTGAAGATTACCTATGGACAAGCATTACCTCATCATTACCTCGGTCTAAGACATACACTAAAATGCTTTCAATATGTGAAGATTACATCAGAAGGTTTTGTCTGAAATTGAATATCAGAATCTAATGTGGTGATATTGCCTTTAATACCAATTAAGTGATCTTTAATCCCACTTTATTAAGACTGATGTAGATCTGTTTGTTCTTTGCTTCTAACCGTATTATTCCAATATAAGAATAGCTTATACAACTTAACCAGCTCAAAAAATAGTAGGACCAATTTGGCTGATGTATTTTCCAATTACAAAAATCCCAGTGCATTTACAAATATATACAGAACAAACAATGCAGTTTTTTTTTTTTGTATGAATAATGATATCAGAGAATTAACAACATTTGTTATAATAATATTTAATTCTCTATATTTTTGCTAAGTGATTTAAGTTTATTATCTTAAGGCATGGTTCCTATGAAATCTTTATCACATCAGGCCCTTCCGGCTGAATTTCTTCAAGGTGCCTTAGTTGCAATTGTGTGCTTATCTTAAATACACTTTTGTTTCAAAATGAAACAAGATATTGAAAACTTATTTGCCTTTTTTTGTGAACCTCATATTAATAAAACCCATCTATTGTTTAAAGGAATGTTTAGCTTAATTTAACCCTATATCCCTGCTTTTTACATTCCCTTAAATTTGTTGCTCCAATGATGCATTAAATTATCAAATTCAATCCACTTATCAGTTTATCTTTTTGGGTTGTTACCAGATGTTCTTGTCGTTTTAAATGTAAGTTTGTCCTGTCATCAGCTTATTCTGTGGTGTTATCAGGCAAACAGGCTACATTGATGCAGTCTGGAAAACCTATATAAAGGAACCTTTTCCATTTTAATGAGGTCATGTTGCACTGATTTAAAGAGTTGATTTAAATGGATAGTTCACCCAAAAATGAAAATTCTGTCATCATTTACTCACCCTCATGTCTTTCCAAACCCATAAGACTTTTGTTTATCTTCAAAACACAAATGAAGATGTTTAAATGAAATCTGAGATATGTATGTCCCTCCACTGAAAGTCTATGCAGCCAAAACGTTGACTCTTTACAAAGTTCATAAGGAGTTTGTAAAAGAAACCGATATTAATCAAGTGGTTTAATCCACATCTTCTGAAGAGACTCGATCGCTTTATACGATGAACATGGGTTGAAAGTTATGGAGGAACTAAAATCTCTCAGATTACAGTAAAAATATCTGCATTGGTATTTCAAAGATGAACCAAAGTTTTACAGATTTAGCATGACATTAGGGTGAATAATTAATGACCGAATGTTCAATCTTGGGTGAACCATCCATTTAATTGTAATCAGAATGTGTACAGTTACTCACAGAATGATTTCAGCTTCATTTATAAAGCTTAATATTCTTAGCATTTTTCTCCATATGTTTTGCTGTTTGCCAGATCTATTTGCAATCTTAGTTTTTAAGAGAGATGCAGGACATGTTTTACTACTTCTATGAAAATGGTAAGACTGCATTTGCTTGTGTTTTACAGCCTTTTGAAGTTGTTAATACGATGTGTGGATACAAGACCCTGAATAAAGAGGTATGTTCCCTGATCAACTCTATTTCTATGTCTGATGATGTTTTGGTTAGATCTGCTTTTGCGAACGAAAAAGAAAGTTAGAGTAGGTTATAAGTGCATTCTGATATTTGAAAAGTTCTCTGTGTCGATCCACCTGGTATGAATACAGTCATTTGGAGGGGTCAAAGGTCTGATCGGTAATCAGATCATCTGGGAAGAGCAATGAGAACCATCTCTGAATTTTAACAGGCTGTGAGAATATGCGGCATGCACAGATGAATGATGATCTGCCTTATAACAGCATCCAATTATCCCTCAATACATTACATTCACATCTCTCAACACACCAATTACTTCGCTCTATTGGTTGTTAAATGATAGAAACTTAGTTGTGAAGAGATGCGAAGAGGGCTGTTTTTTTTTTACTCTTAGAATTTGAATAGTGAAAAGATGACTTTTGAATATGACATCTGTTTCTCTGGCCTGACCTTTGCCCACAGAGGCTAGAAAATATAGAGGTCATCCATATCCGCGGTTGCACTGATGCAGTCTTTATTTGGTTCATGGACAACTATAAAGCCATGGCTGGTCTTCTTCTGGGCATCCTACTACCTCAGGTAAGAGAAGAAGGTTCAGATTGCCTGTCAGTTTTTATTACAAATTATGCACTTTTATTAAAACATACATGCTCTTATCCCTTGCAAGCTTGCCAAGAACAAAAATGGCATTTTTCTTTGGTTGTAAGAACCTTTCAAAGTGTTTGAAGAGTTCGAGATTAAAGTTGTGGCAGCAATCATTGCCGTTTTAAATGTTTTATTCTCAAGTGTGTTGGGGTTGTGTGGGGAATATTGTTTTTTTAAACTCATTAAATCTTTCTGGAAATAAATGTCATCCTGCTCTCTTTCTCTGCTGAATGATGAGGAAAAACTAATTGGACAGCCTACAACAACAAACATGTTTCAAACTCAGTAAGAAGGTTATGTCCTTTTCAAAAACGACAGTGCTTATTGTCAACCTACTGTAGTGTAGGCCATAATTTTAGCATTTCTGGCAAACCATTCTTCATTTTCAGTGTATTAATGTCCCATCCTATTGTGTTTTATATATTCAAATAGAACTATTCATGTTTATTAGTTATTACAGCACAACCTTGCTTCCAGAGCTCCTCTTCATCCAACAGTCATTCTAAGCCTGTAATCATGGCCGACAAATATCATACTTTCATCTGGTCAGTTCTTCTCAGATTCAAATAGGATATTAGAGATAACGGTGACAAGAGCATACACATCTACTGTGATTTTATTTAATTAATTGGCTTAAACTATGACGATAACGAGTCATTGAGTAGTAGGACATTAGATTTAATTGTGTAAATGTGCTATATTTAAAGGTGTAATACATGTTAATATTTTTTTTAATAATTAGTAGTAGTAGTAGTTAAATTAAAAGCAAAATTATTCATTAAAGCTCAAAAAGTTGAATTTTGGCAACCTTAATATTTATATATTTACTTTGATAAAACTTGCCGTTGCAAAAAGTGCCAATAGTTTTTCTCTTCAAAAGGCCAAGAATTTGGCTTTATGGAGATATTTCATCTCGTCTTTATTCATCATTATCTGTGCCAACTCATTAGTTCAGTGTAATTAAATCGCCTCTTTACATAATATCCCCCCGTAAAGTGTTTTCCGCACTGATGAAGAGGTGGCTGCCTGGTTGAGAGAGACGTGGTTTAAATGAATTTAAACTTTTCTCAAAAGAGTACCATGAATAGACAGGTTTTAGCAAATTAGCAGTCTGGAAATCCTTCTCACTTTCAAAAGCACCCTCTAATGTGCAGCTGTTACTGTGTGTCCCCCCATTTTAACCAGTTTTAAAGAGGTGCCTTGATGCACGGAAAAACACCAGTCGCAGATGTGGATTATCATAATCACATACATTTTGAGTCCATTATGTTGCCATTATAATAATACTGCAACTTTGATAACCCACCAACACAGAGAAAAACACATGGACACAAACAGTAATCTCAGTCTTTACTCTTATAAGGACTCTTAGAGGTGCTGAGAACAGGGCTAAGTTTCTATCAGGTCAGACAGTCCCTATCTGTAGTTTTACAGGAAATGATACCAGAAGATATAGTGTTATATGTGATAAGCACAGGTATTGTTCAGAAAGACTTTTAGCAGAATTTTTTTTTTTAAGCAGTGACATTCATATTGGATTATAATGTTTCCATTTGAACATTCTTCAGTCTTATGCTTGTGTGCTTGTGAGCAAGAATGTGTATGTGTATTGGAGGAGGCGGCTGGACTTTTTTTTTTAATGAGAAAAGTGTTGAAACCGAGAAGCTTTTATAATCAGTTACATCGTTCTTTTCCATAAATGGTGATTCACGGTTGATTAAACTCTGTGAACCACCCCAGTTGTTTATTACAAGATTTAGATTACTGCACAAATAGTGTAGCTGCAGCATGAAGTGCGCAGATTAACACAGTGCTGTGAAAAAGATACGATAAAAGGCATTTCACCAATGTCAATGAATAAAAGGCGATATAACTGATCAAATTACACTTGCAATGTAGATTTTGTTATGTTTTGTACAGCTTCAATGAACAGAAAGGCCCATTCTGTGTGTGGAAAAAGTTACATCTCTGTTTATCGCTGCACGCTCAGAAAAAAAGGTATCCTTTCAAAAGGTACTAATATGTTCCTTATTATCCACCTTAAATAAGGTGGATATAAGAGTAAATAAGGTACAAAAGTGTACTGTTTGAAAGAAGCTTTTGTTCTATCATAAGCGTTGAAGTACGTTACCATTATACCAAGACTAAAAGAGCCACTTGACACCTCAAAGAACCTCAGGATCCCATTTGCAGTCAGTTGATGACAGTTAATGAGTGTTCATCAGACAACCATTAGAAACAGGCTGCACAAATTGTACAAAATGGTCATCTGTTGAGGAAGGGCCAATCAAAGTCCAGATCTGCTGTGGGAGATTTTTTATTTATTTATGTTGAACAAAATATTGCTCTCTTTTTTTGTTGTTAGTTTTTTGGAGTGCTCTTTACCTGGCTTTATATCACCCGTGTGGAAGATGCCATCGAGGAGTACGGTCACTATATGGATAATCTGCTAAAGGACAAAACCCTGGGGACCAAGAGCCAAAGCAAGCTGGCCAAATGCTGCAGATGTATGCCTTTGATGGACTGAGTGACAACTCCTAACAGAAAGCCTTATGTCGGATACTACATAAAGGATTTATGCAGGTACTGTCACCTGCTGTGGATGAATATAACGGTTTGTAGCTCTCTGCTGCACACAACTGTGCTGTGACTGTTGTAATATCAGCCAAAGATACACTGATGCAAGCAAGTCATTTTCGTACTGTCGATATTGTTTTCACAGTTACTCTCAGGATTTATTATTTAACATGTCAGCTGAAAATGGGTAGTTTATGTGTCGAAATTAACTGATGCTTGGACTGACCTTCCGTCTCAGGTTCTTTCTACTAAATCACACCTGAATCCTGAACCGAAGATGCTATATATTTTAATCAGGTTGACTGAGTCAGAATGAGTCCGAATTTTACAGTTTAGCTCTGTTTGACAAGGAATCTGTCATCTGATTTGACAATTGGCACCCTGTCAGTCTCAGGTTTTTTCCTGTGCTAACAGTGCGTTTCACATAAGACAACTTCTATAAAAACTACATTCGTCATAAGATTGCTGTTTTTTTTGTACACTGAGATGAGATGTTTGTAGATGAGTAACAGTATGAGTTTCCACACTAAAATCTTTGTAAATCCAATGCCTTGGTTGCCACCATATTCACATCATTCCAAATTGGGCCTTTACCCGAAACAGCATTTATTCCTCTTAATCTATAAAGATACTAATTATGAGCTGATTATTTAGTAATCTACTTATCTTGGAGTTTTAATGAATATGTGTTGCCTTTTCATAATATTGTTTTTCTTTTTTAAGTTCAGCATATTTCTGTCAGAGCTGCAGGTAAACATCTTTGGGTATATCTTTTAAAGTTTGTTTTGTGCTAAAGGGTTGTAGCTTTTATATTCTCCTCTATTTTGTCTCTTTATTTGTATAAACATTTAAAATCCAATTAAACTGTATATTTTGCCCTGTTTTTATGATAAATACATAATATAGTTGTTTTAAATGGCATTAGATGGTATATTTAAAGCTTCTACAGTTTTATGTAAATTGCACTAAATTATACATTAGTTTCAGTGTCATTATTTAAAGAAAAATCATTGCAAACAGGTTGAAGGGGATATTAAGACTTAACATGACTTAGGTCTTAACATCTTTTCTTTTCTTTTTTTTCTTTTTAATCTTTTTTGGGCTTTACTGATGTCTTTTGTGTGATTTGTCTGTCTATGTATTGACTTGACTATTAAAGTTGGAGTTTTGCCCTGAACACAGTGAGTGTCCTGCTGAATGAATGAATAAATGATGTTTACAGCGCTGTGTTCTGCTGCTTCAGTGGATGTTCTTATCTGTTCTCTGTCATGCTGGTTTGACTTTGCAAGGGGACTGTGTCACTCTGAATTTTGCACTTTAAATAGTGCAAGTATGGATAGTGGAATGGAATAGGGATTATTGAGAAATATCATTTGATTAAAAAAAAAATCTTAAAAAATATATATTTTTTATCTTTCACATTTTTACAACTATACTAAAGTGCCTTTACTTGCTAAAAACTATCAAACAGACGACTGAAGGTAAGATTGTGTACAAGAGGTTTTTTCGGCAAAATTTGGATCATGTTGATATTTTAGACGCCTTCAAAATATGTGTATCAAGCAGGCTTTATGTGAAAAGGCAGTTCAGTTGCTTACTCATACATATGATTCAGAGTCTTTTTATATTTTGTAGAATGTGTATGATAAAATGTTGGATGGCTCCCATTCATATTGTAATTTAGATCACAGTTTATACTGTATAATTTACTTAAAGGGATAGTTCACCCAAAAAATGAAAATTCGCCCATGATTTACTCACCCTCAAGTCATCCTAGGTGTATATGACATTTTTCTTTCAGATATTTTCTTTCTAATACAATCGAAGTTATATAAAATTCACATTCATTATGTGGTTTAAGGTCATGACAGATTAAGCAAAGAACTTATTTAGATTTTTTTTTGTCTTAAGTCAGTGGAGAGCTGCATTCTCTGCGAGATGTTTTTCTCAACACTAACCGCCGAAATGAATCAAATACACGACAAGGATTAGGGTTTTTTTTTTTTTTACCAACAAAAGTTCCCAAAAGTCAAAAGTGGGCAAAAGTCCCTTTCTTTCTTTCTTTCTTTCTTTCTTTCTTTCTTTCTTTCTTTCTTTCTTTCTTTCTTTCTTTCTTTCTTTCTTTCTTTCTTTCTTTCTTTCTTTCTTTCTTTCTTTCTTTCT
Source organism: Scardinius erythrophthalmus (assembly GCF_964197995.2). NCBI lineage: Eukaryota > Metazoa > Chordata > Actinopteri > Cypriniformes > Leuciscidae > Scardinius > Scardinius erythrophthalmus. The sequence goes on from NC_138241.1 coordinate 24,740,724, forward strand.
TTCTTTCTTTCTTTCTTTCTTTCTTTCTTTCTTTCTTTCTTTCTTTCTTTCTTTCTTTCTTTCTTTCTTTCTTTCTTTCTTTCTTTCTTTCTTTCTTTCTTTCTTTCTTTCTTTCTTTCTTTCTTTCTTTCTTTCTTTCTTTCTTTCTTTCTTTCTTTCTTTCTTTCTTTCTTTCTTTCTTTCTTTCTTTCTTTCTTTCTTTCTTTCTTTCTTTCTTTTAAATTTATAAACTTGTTGAACAATAACAGAAAGCCAGTAAAAATCCCCCTCTCTTTCTCTCCAGCACACTTTCTCTCTTTTTTTCCCTCTCACTTTTTTTAATTTATCAAGGCCTACATGTTCTCGAGACGGTTCACAAGTAGGCCTATGTAACAGCAATAACTAAAGATAAAATGAACAAAAATTAAATTAAAATGAAAGGACATCACAAACATATGTTAAATTCATTCGACAGAGACACAGGTGATCTTTGCGCTTTTTGATTTTTTAAAAAACTTTAAGCTTCAAAGCTCTCTCCTTCAGACTCACTTTAGCACAGTTTTCTGAACGGTAATTACAGCGGCAGATTCGACAAATTCGCGGGAAAGAGCAGCGATGGTTACGACTTCAGTAAAAAATTTATGGTAGCCTATTACAATGGTGAAATTACAAACATGGAATACACATTCTGAGAGATGAAATGAATAACTAGGAATTTTATGTTTTGACCTCGTAATCAGTGCTTGAAGTGGGAAAAAAGGTGCCGGTGTAGCACTGCTCGTAATGTTAAATCAAAATGTCATAACTGGACCTTCCTGTGAAAATGCCATAGCCTAGGCTATACTTCTCTCTGGTGACTGACACATGCAGGATTTCTCCAATCAATTAGTCTGCTTTAACCCTGCCCCTGCATGCTCATATTCATGTTCATCTGCCTCCACTTTTGAGTGCAACACACACCTCAAAGACTCATAGAACCAAGCAACCCCACACAGTATCTGAAAATCAAGACAATAGCTATGCATTACCAGACTAGCCCACATTCTCCAGGAGGTCTTTATTTATTTAATAAGCTGAGGCCATTCCTCATTTGAGCATGTTCTTAAAATAGACAACATCATAATTACCTCCTTGGGCTCAGTTAATAATGAAGTAGAAAATGACTGTACGTCTTGCCGTCTTCACCCTTCGCTGATTTAAAATGATTCTTGGAATCATTTAGCATGTCCTATGGCAGACGAATTAAAGTATTACTCAATATCAGTATCTGCAGACACACAAATCCTTGTGAGATATAAATTTCAAGTCTAAGATCAAAAGTCAACACTGTGCTCAACAAGTTCCCACTTCTTCTAAGGTTTTAAATGTTACACTATGCCTATCATCATGGTGTGTGCACATTGTACAGCAACTTTGAATATTAAACAACAAGACCACCTTCACCATATCACCAGCTTCACTGTGATGGTCGAGCCTGTCCATTGGTAAATCTTCAAGGGTAAAGAAATAGAGGGTCTAAATATGCACTCATACTGAGGATTCCTTTTTGTGAAAGATCAGTGCTATTTATAACCAAACAAAATCCTTTAGTGAGAATCGTCCGAAGAGAGCGCAGAGGAGCCAGCAGTTAATCAAATGTTGTTGCCTGGTCTAATATCGGAAGAACCCTTCAAACTCAATCAGATGTGATTTCATATGCATGGGGAGCCGATGATTCTTGCTTCCGCGCCTGTAGCATCTTTTCAGTTACTGGGAGGCTTTGAACCGATGTCGAGTGTCGTGAAGGATGCAACCAAATCCAACAAGACCATTGGGTAGTGTCTGTTCAAAAGCAGAATAATACAGTTTGATGGTTCTTGTGATTTTCACATCAGGAAGGCACCAATGCTGCAGGCTTGTGTGATAAGGACATTGACAACCCTTCATAATTATGTCTGTGAGGACTACTTTTACATAATGTAGATTTTGTATTTCTGTTACCTAGATGGAAAGCTAAAGTGTGTAATTACATGTAAATTTTGAGGCACTTTAATGCTTGAAACATCCCCCATGAATGGTGTTGAGGTTCCTAGACCTAAAAGTAAAGGTTCAAAAAGGGGGTTTTCACAGCAATGCCATAGAAGAACCATTTGTGGTTCTTCGGAGAACCTTTCAGTGAACAGTTTTTTCTTAGAGTGAAGAACATTTTAATAATCTAAAGAAACTTTTTATACTATAAATAACCTTTTCTCCAGTGGAAAGGTTCCATGGAGGTTAAAGGTTCTTCATGGAACCAGAAGCCGGTGAAGAACCTTTATTTTTAAGAGTAATAGTGTACCTTGTATACCTGATGTTGTTCAGGTATGGCTACCCATTGTTTATAATAATTTTTTTTTTTATTGTAAAGAATGCATCATTTTGAATCATTCTTTAATTATGTTTAGAGATGCTGAGGTCTGAATAAGTGTTAAGCCATCCAAGATTAAAAACCATATTAGATCACATAGTGAATGAGTGCCCTGGAATAATGGCTATTATTTTGAGTTGTTTTTATGGATAGTGAGCATCTTTATAGACCCACTGCCATATCTCTTAGTGTTTACATATCCTACGCTTTGAGGCTGAATGTTTGTTTCAACCCCACAGAGTCAAGCTGTAAGAGTTTAATGCACAGCACTTTAAGACAGTGATCAGAAGAAAGCTCTTTACCACCACTTACCCTTTCATCACAACATTCTGATGTCAAGAGGATAACAAGTGTTAAATCCACATGTGAAGATTTCAATCAAGTCTGAAGTGGAACTTTATTTTAAATAGAAGTTTGAAGTAGTTGAAGAAACTGAAGAAGTAATAATGTGATGGATCATTAATGATGATTTTGCACATTGAGATATAAGGTTCACCTAATAATTCATAATTCACTGCCATCCTATGACCTTTCCTCCTTTAAGGTAGACATAACAAAACGTAAGATATGTCTCTGAAACACACTCAGTGTGAAAATGTGTGAAAATACCACTTCACTTTAATACTACCACTAATTAAAGCTGCAAGCAGCATTTATCGGGGTTCAAGCATTTAAGGTCTTTAAGCACATAAGCATTCAAATACAGTAAGTTTTATTGATAATTATTGATCTAGGGAGTCCAGAGAATTGTACTGCACTGGTTTGGTTCCGATCGGGAGAAAAACCTATAGGACTAGTTCGCAAAAGTAGGTTTTTAACATAATAGCGAATATTTGATGAATGATTTGATTGACAGCAGTGGTTCTTGAGGCAGAGTTGTTCTGTATGAGGAGATCTATCAAATGATATGCATCACGTGATTACTGATCCATAAAACTCGTTAGTGCCAACTAGTGGTCGATTTCTGTCAAAATTCTTACAGACTTCTCGAAAATGCCCACTGAGTTTCGTTTCGATCGGCCTTCGTTAACTTTGTCTAATTTGTGCTCAAATTTCATTGGCCGATGGCGGCCATGTTTTTTGAGATACGCCAATGTCCTCATAGATATATATGGCAGCTTGGACCAAGACACTGCATACCAAAAATTTAAGTCAATCGGACTAACGGTCATGTGGTTATAGCCCTTTTCATGTTTTTTTCAAGTTATAGCGCCACCTAGTGTTCAATCGGCGCGATATTTTGACTGTGACCTCAAATTGAGGTCTTACACATGGGTTCCAAGTTTGGTGAAGATATCTCATTGACTTCTGGAATTATTGCCATTTTAGTAAAATAGGCTCCTCCCACAATGTTCTTTTTGCACCCCCTAGCAAACACGAATCGAAATTTCCACTTTTTTTCGATAATTATTGATATTCAGACACCAGAGAACATTTCTGCACTGATTTGGTTCCGATCGGACAAAAAAACAGGGACTAGTTTGCAAAAGTAAGTTTTTGACAAAATTCAAAATGGCGGAAGATTTGCATACCGGAAATGAAATCGGAGATATACATTTTGACCTTCAGGCGTCCATCCTTCCAATGATATAAGACACTTGAGTCTAAGACATAGGGTCTAGGAGTTATGAGCAGTTTCACGCTTTTGGTCGCAATAGCACTTGTTTTTGATAATTATTGATCTAGAGAGTCCAGAGAATTTTTGGAGATAGCCATTTTGTCCGCCTTGAGCTTGGGTCTGGGTCAAACGGTCTAAGAGTTCTGAGCGATTTTGTACTTTTGCTTGCTGTAGCGCCACCTATGGGCCAATCGGGGTCATACTCTGATAGGTCGTCCCCAAATTGAGGCCTACCATCTGGCCAGGTTTCAAGTCTCTAGGCCTTCCGGTTTGCCCTGCACGATGCGTTTTACGAATCCTTACAATTACAATAGGGTTTCAGCACTTCATGCTTGAACCCCTAATAATAATAAATTTCATTGCAAGATCTAATTTGAGAGACATTAGATTTCTACTGTTTTTGGAGGACACTGCCATCTTCTGGTTAAATATCAGGCATAGAAGGAGATGGATTTTAATATTGAATTTCATGGAAGTCTTTTAATAAAATCATGGCATTTATTAACAACAGGCCAACCTGAGAATTTCTACCCTGTTATCTTGCAGTCTTTTCTTGACAAATCTAACAAAAAAACAAAAACATGCTGATCACAGATGGCATTACCCTTGTGGAAAACCCTTCACTGCCTTTAATAAGTTTGGGTCAAATGTTTTATAAAAAAAAGTATCTTATGCTCACCAAGACAAAACATTTATTTAATCAGAAAGTAAAAATAGTTCAATTTAAAATACATTTTCTGTTTTAATATATTTGAAATGTAATTTCTTCCTGTGATGGCAAAGCTGAATTTTCTGCATCATTACTCCAGTCTTCAGTGTCACGTGATCCTTCAGAAATCATTCTAATATTTAGATTTGGTTTGGTTATGTTCTTATGTGCTGTTTAATTGTTTTGTGGAAACTGTGATGCATTTTTTTCCAGGATTTTTTAATGAATAAAATGCAAGGATGCGTTAAACTGATGTATATATCAGTTTAACGAATCCTTGCTGAATATAAGCATTAGTTTCTTTCCCAAAACTTTGAATAGTAGTATAAATTCATTATTTTCTGTGATATGTGCACCCATTTACATGTCACACAATCATCACACAAAATGCAGTTGCAATATGCTAAAAAGGATTATGCATAATAGCCAGTGGCATGCCTGTCACGTTTATGTGCTCATTCATATCCTGGCAGTGAGTGCAGTCTCATTCAGAATCCCACTTCCTGAATAGCCTGTAGCTCCACATTTATTGGCCGGCCAGCATGTTCACATGTCCCGCCCCCTTTGTTTGACCGCCCCTGCCACCCTGCACCCAATGCACTGTTCTGTTCCAGCGAGAGACATCTCCTCCTCCCAACTGCCCGCTAATGCAGCAAATGCTTGCACCTCACCTAACAGGCATAGGTCAGCTCTCTCGACACAATAGTACCAGCAGAACACCAGAAAAGGGTGTGGGTTTAACAGGGGTAAGTGTGTACTATTTTGCTCAGCACCTCTGAGTGATTCAGTAACATTTTAAAGCAGAAGTCAGAGTCTAACCAAGATGACAAAACAGAAGATGTTTGATTTCATGTTGTGATTAGCTCTAAATGTGATGTGCATTGAAATCGTAAGGTGTTTTGTCTGTTTAGACTGAATGTGTATACATTCCCTTCCATGTGAGGCGGGACAGTGGTGCAGGAAATCAGAGTCATATGATAGCCAGACAGACCCTGAGAGCAGATCAGCAGTAAACAACTTGAGTTTGTGATGCACTGTTGGTCAGCAACTGTATTACAATCAGCTTTTATTTCCTGCAACATTTAAATCAGTTAAAAGGTGTGCTATTAGTTCTGTTAAACATGTATATCCATCCATTTAGAACCAAGTATGTTGTCTGTGTTCAGTGGATCCAGACATGTATTCCCCTCAGAGCCTTCACCGATGGGGCATCACACATAGCGAAAGTATGGAGCGTTTGGCCTACAGTCAAGGTAAGCCTCCAGAGCTTAATATACTAAGTTAAAATACACAAAGTGTATAGTTATAGTTGTCTGGAACTGCAGACCTACACTTTTGTTACTGGCATAGTGACACCCATAGTCTACAAGGAGAATAGTAATGACTCAGCACTAGTGAGGTTGTTAGCATTTATTTTAAAGCACAATTTTTTATTTCCTCAGTGTGAGAACTGTGGGAGTAACACTTGCACTAATAAAAAGCAGCTACTTTTATATTCATTAACTTTTGATTCATCCCAGTGACTCGAATAACTAGAGAGTATTCACGAAAAAGAGTTATTGATTTGTTCAGTGGCCCTTTCGGTTACTTTTATAAGGTGCGGACACATTTAATGTTGTTTGGTGAACTTTCATGGACTAAATCCAGTCATTTTAAAAGGAATCCACACGATCACGAATTTTGCGTGAGGGTGAAGAATTTCCCAACGTAGATGTTGGGTTCAAGTTAGTCACAAAGCATTGACAAACAGAAAGGTGCTTGGTTTGAAAGTGACTTCTGTGAGCCGTCATTAGGGTAGGCTACTTTTTGCCTCATGTTTTTTTAATAATATGAATTCCGACATATGCTTCGTTCCATTTACCTCGGAAGAGGGATGTCGGAGCTGGGAATGATGCCACACTCGAGTTGACCTTCCAGTAAACAGGTCGGAAAACTAATGGATGCGTCCAAGCAAACCTTTGTTGTTCTTGCTCTTTTGGAATGCAAACACATAATTATTTTGCACAGAAATGTCCAGTATCATGTCCACAAATAGAGGTTGGATAGTAGGATACTGTGTGCACCACTGAGTTTATTGAGACAGACAAACATAAGCGCTAATAAACAATATATTACTACTGTTTCACTATGGTTTATGCTCTGAGCAGCCATATTAGATTCTAAAGTTGGGGTTGTTGCTGTCCTCCCGAGTTGCAGTCGCAATTCCAACTTGAGGGGCGTTCAAGTTAAAGGTTTTCACTGGGATCAAAGAATTTCCCACTTTTGAGGAAAAATGGAACCCACTAATACTACTCTTGCGGCCTAGTGTTTTTCACATAGCCTATATAGAAGTAGGCCTACTATATTGAGGCAGCACGAGTGAAACGAGTCGCCTATAATTTATTTAGGCTAAATATGTGTGCTAACAAATCTACTAAGAGACTTAATTTAAGCAATGTTGTTTCGATTTTGTCTTTGAAGAAAGGATTGATTCACTATCAATCCTTTCTTCAAAGACAAAATCGAAACAACATGGTGCATGGAAGTGCACAGATGAGAAAAATGTGTCCACACTTAAAAGATTTGTTTAAAAACACAAGCCTAGAACAAGAACAAAAGAACAAGCCTATTCTTTCACGAACGAAACACCACCAATTTCCTTTATTCCCCCCATTACGACAAACATAATAATTTAAGAAATACTGGTAACCAGTGAATATTTCATAATTTTCCAGGACAATGTTACATACAAGCGGTAGAGGGTAGTATATCCATACTCTTCCACTGAATTACGTCTTTTTAATGTTATGACACCACCCCTTTGCTGCAGACGGATCGTGCAGGAGTGCTCGGGTGTAAACAAATCTACAATCTAGCCATTTGTTCTCCAAAGATATGATGACCATATGAATGGAAAACAAACGTCGCCTTTGGGGCGTTGACAAGGAGCATCACATGGGAAAGCGCTTGAATTTCGTCGTTAACAGTTTATCAATGCCGCTCAACACATCACAGCCGTGGTCGTTAGGTGAAGCATTATCCTAAACTGTATGATATTCACTTTAACGATGGCGACACCTGCAGAACAGGACCTTGTGTTGGCGGAAGCAGAGAGCAACAAAGAGAGAGCGCAAGTGTTCGGTATCCTCAGATTGCAGGAGGATAAAGCGGCCGGTGAGAAAGCGAGCAGCGCTGCCATGAAATCTGGAGACGGGAGATGGCAGGCGCCCATATTCGCTTTAGCCAGAAAAGCGTCAGAAACCTTCTCGGGTGGCATTCACGTCCTGCCCAAAGTGATAGAGCCTAAAACATCGCCTTTTTCAGAAGAATGGGGTGCCAAGGGTAGGTTATAGATGACATTAAAGCCCGTGTTGTTCATACGTAGCCTTAGGTGTATGGCAAGCCGTTCAAACATTTATTGCTGAAAACTAAATCCAAGACAAAAAAAAAAAAACCCCTTAGAATTTATTTTTTTTTTTTTTTGGTTTCTAGTGCTTATTTTTATTGACAAAAAAAATTCTAATACAGTTTTAGAATTGATTTATTAAATAATATACAGAACTAATTATTTTCCAGTTAGTTGTCATTTCTAATACAGTTGTATTGTAATTGTTGCTAATTAATACGTGTAAGTTAATACTTAATCAAAACAACCACTTTAGCAAAGTTTATATTATTTTCTGTTTATTTTGATAAATTAAATAATTTATTTTTGTTCAAATAAATATACTATCATTAAAAATACAGAAACAAAATTATTTTAAAAAGTAAAGATTCTGAAAGTATTGAAAGATGCCATAATAATTTAACAAAGCTTTACAGAAATAACAAAACATATATTTTATTATATAATATGAGTAATATCATATTTTTAAATGTGAGGGTTTCATTAGAAATATGGTGATTATCTCTAAGGTGGACACCCAACTTAAAGGGATACTTCACCTCTGGAAAGATGAATGTGTATTTAAAATAGGTCATTTATGTAGAAGAAATGTGAAGAAATTTTTGAATTTGGAGCTTTCTAGACTGAGAAAAGCCAGAAAATGTATTTTTGGCTTATGTGGATGAAAGACAACAACTCCCAGAATGCACTTGCTTCACTGCCCTAGGAGGCCACGCCTACCGGTAAGAGAGCGCAGTTGAAAACAACAAGGCTAGGCTACTATTGTGACTCCGTGATGAGTTTGCCAGGGATTTCGAGATCGCCGAAAATGTCCGGGATTCGGCTTTTGCGTTCTACAGTCGCCATTCATCATGTTAACTGTGGCGAGCAGGACGAGGCTGACGGCCGCGGGAGATCGGCGCGAGGCTGGTGGCGTCACTACTGAGACGCGCCGGTCTCGTATCTCTCACGGATGAGTGGGAATTTTCTTAGCAATGGTAAAACGCACATCAACCGATCACTTGTTAAGCGTTCATGTAAACACTACATTCAGATTCACCAATCGGAATGAATTCAGTTTGATTAAAACAAAAGGTGTGCATGTAAACAATGAATGGCGACTGCTGAAAGCAAAAGCCGAATCCCGGACATTTTGAACGATCTCACCCGCCGGACAAGTCTGGGAAAAAGAGCATGGTAACCCCTATTTTTTTACAGTCTATGGGTAACCCCTAATACTCAGCTTTCTCCTACTACTCAGCTTTTTTCACAGAACAAAAGCCTGCTAGTTTAGCTTCCAGAGAAAGACGGCTGACTGTGTGTACATTCTGTGAGTGAGATCCCTCCTCCTATGGGCGGGCTGAAAACATGCGGGACAGCGCCTTCTACTGGCTGTAGTCTTTAGCCTCTGGCCAGAAAATCCTCCGATGACGCAAAATGACGATTTTTGCGTCATCGGAGGATTTTTTCCAGACAAAAAATACATAAATCTCTTGTCTCAGGGGGATATGAGGGTGGAAAGCACGGTAATTCGAAAATACTACAGGTTTTCTACTAATACAAAGCTTAATGCTAAATCCTGAAGTATCCCTTTAATATATGATATTTATCGTCTGAATCATCGTCAACAAATGGAAAATTCAGCTAGCTATTTATCATATTAATTATGAAACTGAAAAAACATGAACAAGATCTTTGTCTCAAAATAGTCAATAGACCCTTTAACACATACATGTGTATGGAGATGACGTGATTACTCCGTGCTGTTTACAGAAAGCTTTCTAATAGTTATTTTATATAAATATGCGCCAGATGATCATATTTGACCGTTGCGCCACGTCTCACAGTTTTTTCAACATGTCGCGCTCGATACCCATTCTTCTTTTCCATTCATCAGCGTTGTGGCTCTGCAGTTGGATACAATTATGCACATCTGGTGTTTTTAAGAGCAAACACGCGTTCTGTTTTATCCTCCCTTTATGCGTGTCACTCAGATGTCAAAAAATGTTGTCAAAGTGAACAGATAGAGAAACTAAAGTGCTTCTCCTCATGCGGGCGGATGAAGACAACGGCGCGGCATTTAAAGATAATTTCCGATGACTGACATCACAGAGTTTACTGGTATTTTGGTGCTGATGTGTGCATGGTCTCTTTCCGGTAAAAAGCCAGAATGTTGCTGTTTGTGTGAACAGCATATTTGTGTATTTACCGGTAAAGTCATTCTGGTTGTTTTACAGTAATTTACCTGGATTAGTGTGTGAAAGGGGCTAATCATTTTATAGACTCCCATTTGCTACATACATCTACAACATTTTAAAAAGCATTAAATATTAGATTTTTTAAAAATCGCTTTCCTTGATTGCGTCAAGGATTAGCCAAATTTCCACATGCATAGTCAAACAAAAATAGATAATAGTTATTTTCAAGGAACATGCTAAAATGGCTTGCCATACATCATTTTCCGAATGATGTCATAATGGCATGATGTCATGAAGAGTACCTTGTTGTTTTGTATTCATTTGTGCATAATAAATCTGGGTGTTTTATAACTACTAAGCACCAGGTCATTCATACAGTTGATGTGTAGAATGTTTTTTTGTTTTTGAGATAGGCATGTCAGTCAAATCAGTATGCTGTTGATTTGTCATGATTGGTATTTTTCCCCAATGACAAATAGCCAAACTGATAGTGAATGGATTAACTAATAATAATTATAATTATAAGAGGTTATTAAACAGAGGATATATTATTTTAGTGATATATTATTATTTAAGTTATTTACCCCAGAAGTCTAATGGAATAAAGCTTCATTCTCTTAGACCAAATAAAGTGGCAATGGGAACCAACAACATAAGCGGGAAGTAGATTACCAGTGCCAGTATGCTTGTTTGACAGCGCCTGTCTGAATATGTTTGCATAAGAATTATTGATTGGCCTGATGGTTAAAAACAGGGTCCAATGTATCACCATGTCAAAACTGATAAGGATACAACTTACATTCATTTATGCAGTAAACACAAAATATAAAAAGTACTGCTTATTAACAGTGTTGCTGTTAAGGCCTGGTGAATGACAGTGCAGTCAAAACCAGCTAAAGCTCTTTAAGGGTTTGTTAAAATTTAAACTCAATAATTCAAAGTGTGGTCACATGTTAGTCCTAAGAAAACAGCCAGAGGTTGAAGTGCTGTGATGCTGTGATGAGTGTGACTTGTTTTTTGTTTTAAATGTTCTTGAACCACAAGAACTTGATTTTGGCTATGATGATGTCGTTTTTGGTATGATATATATTTGTCTGTGGGCTGTGTCTTCTAGCCTTACGAGATCCTATGACAATGGAACGAGCAAACTTGCTTAATATGGCTAAGCTTAGCATCAAAGGCCTGATCGAGTCGGCTCTGAGCTTTGGACGAACTCTGGACTCTGACTATCCGCCTCTACAACAGTTCTTTGTTGTCATGGAGCACTGCCTTAAGCACGGTCTCAAAGGTATGTTCAACCATCATCAGACAGCCAGCCTTAGAGAACCATCTGTTAACCAATTGTCATTGAAAGTTCTTATGTGCTTGCTTTTTGGTAGGATAGCTGATGTAGTTAAATATTCTCTGTTATCAATATCTCTTATATATTTCCATAGGCCTATGTTAGTGTTATTCTTATGGACCAGACAGATAGCAGCTAATGTTATGCCTTGTAACTTTATAATAGGAAAATAAAATGAGGAAATGCTTTTTTTACTCATTCTCAGCTGTCAGATCATCTGAGGTTCTTGTCCAGTGAACTATTTCTGCCACATAATTTGAATACTGTTTTGAATGGCGTTTCATCAAAATCTTTGCATGCTCTGTATGCCAGATCGTAGCCCTGAGTTGTTTAACAAACGCGTTTGTCTTCATCTCCCAGTGAAGAAATCGTTTCTTGGGTACAACAAGTCATTGTGGGGGCCTCTGGAGATGGTTGAGAAGCTGTGCCCAGAAGCAGGCGAAATCGCAGCCAGTGTACGGGACCTTCCTGGCCTCAAGTATGTGTAGAACTAAATATAATTTTCGGCCTTACAGTTACATTGATTAGTTTGCATGCAAATCTGCAGTTTTATTTAGGTCTAAATGAATTGTTCAAAGACTCTAATACAAAAGCAGATTAACTATCAATCAAGTCCGCTATATTATAAATATACACATGCTTTCTCGCACTCATTCTCCAGTACACTAAGAGGTGCCTTGCAAAATAGGGAAGTGCTAATTTCAGTTCTAGTTCCTTGATCAAACTGAAACTTGCAACTGCAAGTTAAGCCTATTTCCAGAGTCATGCATATCACTGTCTGTATGTCTGTCTATCCTGAAAATGGTTGTATGTGTTTGTTAGGACGCCACTGGGCAGAGCCAGAGCATGGCTGAGACTGGCACTGATGCAGAAGAAATTGGCAGATTACCTCCGTCTCCTCATCACCAGGAAAGATATACTTAGGTTAGTTTTTTTCCTTTCTATACCCTTAATTCTTTCTTTCTTCCTTTGTCACAATAGTTGTGGGGGAGAATTGGTGATTAGAGAAGTGATAAGATGCCTGAGACAAACGAGTTTTGTGTTTCCTGCTCAGGGTATCAGAGTTTAGTGAGCTGTGCTTGCTAGAGGGTGTGCAATGTGCATCACATGTCGCTGTCTAATAAAAGCACTTCTGCTGACTGAGATTTAAAGGGATGGTTCGGAGGAATTTCAACCTAGGGTCCTTTGCACCATGACCTCGAGCCAAACACCCCCCCCAGAAGCCTTTTTTCCCTTGGTCGAACATTATTAAAGTTAGAGCTTATTTAGAGATATCAGCCAAATGGCTTAGTGCAGGCGTTAATGGATCCAAGATTGTATCTCGTAAATTACCCCACTAATAATGTCCAGAACGGTACCAAACTTCTCCAGTAGTACAAATAGGTTCTGTGCTCATAAAACGAGGCATTGGAAAGTTTGTAAGTACATCAGGAGTTTATTTAAATAATACTTGCCTAATGGGCAAGTATTACAATGCAAAGGACTTTTACAGGCTTTTCCCAAATCACGGAAGTTACCTCGACGTCCGGGTTAGCGTTAGCATGAGCCATCAGGCAAGTATTTAAATAAACCCCCGATGTACTTACAAACTTTCCAACGCCTCGTTTTATGAGTACAGAGCCTATTTTTACTACTGTAAAAGTTTGGTACCATTCTGGGCATTATTAGTGGGTTAATTTACGAGATAGAACCTTGGATCCATTAGCGCCTGCACTAAGCCATTCGGCTGATATCTCTAAATAAGCTCTAACTTTAATAATGTTCGACCATACACTACCATTCAAAAGTGTGTGGTCATTAAGATGTTTTAATATTTCTGCATTCATTTGATCCGAAATACTGTAAAAAGAGTAATATTGTGAAATATTATTACTTTTTAATATATCTGGTTTCTAATTTAACATTTTAAAATGTATTAAAAAGTAAAAAAAATTCTGCCTACCGGTAGGCTCCGCCCACAAAATACATTATCACTGTTTACAAACACCCGAAAGACAAGAATAAATATTCATTATAAATGTATTACCTTTGCGCATTCTGTCAGAACTAAAATAATGAAACAGTTAAATGTCATCGTAATATCAAATGTAATATCATTGTGCGTCACAGGAACACAACACATTTAACATAACGCAATTTTTACAATGGAAAAACAACACATGATCAATATGAGGCAAGGATATTTATGTTTTAATAGACCGTGTGGATTCTTCAGAGGTTTGAGGTTTCAGATTATGAAAAAATGGAGCCAGAATTTAGATAATAGAAAATTGTCTTTATTTTTGTTTATGTGTGTGTTCAGTGAGTTCTATGAGAACTCAGCAGTGATGCTGGAGGAGGAGGGAGCCGTCATCGTTGGTCTCCTGGTGGGACTTAACGTCATAGATGCCAACTTATGTGTGAAGGGCGAGGACCTCGATACACAAGTATGAAGATTGTATATTGGACATTTTTAATTACCTGCCGTCTGGCTTCTGTTTGAGAAATATTAATGCCTTGTATTGGAATCCACAGGTTGGTGTAATAGACTTCTCCATGTACTTAAAGAATGACATCGATGACTATAGAAGTGAAGAAAGGTAAAAAAGTATACTTGGTAGACAACATATTTTAATGTGAAGGGACATTTAAGTTGAATAAATGTTTTATTAATTTATTACATGAAATCATTATAATAACCTTGATGTATTATTCAGTATGAATAACCATCATAAATATGTTTTGAATAGAAATGGACAAATTGCAGCTATTTTGGATCAGAAGAATTATGTCGAAGAATTAAATAGGCAGCTGAAGTAAGTTCAAGCTTTTGTGATATACTGTATTTAAGATGAGTGATTATTGCTTTTCAAAACAGATTAAGTTTATCTACAACTTTTGTCTTTTAAGTTCTACAGTTCACGGCTTACAGGGACGCGTGGAGTCGTTAGAAAAGTCCAACTCCAAACTCATCGAAGAGGTACTGTTGGATTTCAGAAAAATAAGTTTGATATGTGGAATAGAAACACTAAATACTAACTTTTTTTTAATTACAGTTGGCAATAGCAAAAAACAACATCATTAAACTACAGGAAGAGAACCACCAACTCAGAACAGAAAATTCTGTAATTCTTATGAAAGCACAACAGCGTCTTGAGGTATTGTTATATGTTTGTATTATACATATTGTATACAGTGGGCATTAAGAGATGCAGATAGTAGTTAATGTGCACATTTTGTAATATTTAATGTGTCCCTGAATAATATAATTAAGTTTTTATGATCCCCTAAATCTCCCCATATTATAGAGAATATTATAAATGTGTCTAAATCTGGAAAATATTTAGTTTTTTTCTAAGTATATTTCATGAGCCCCCCCCCCCCACACCTTTTCAACTCCTCCAAGCCATACACTATATTCATGTATTCATGTATATATATTATGTACTCTCTATTCAGCTTGCAGAAGGAGATTTGAACTGTGAGCTGGATACATACAAGCAGTCAAGGCAGGGCCTGGATGAAATGTACAACGAGGCAAGACGCCAACTCAAAGAAGAATGTCAGCTCAGACAGGTCTGTTTATATAAAAATGTACCTGCTGTTCAGATTGTGCGGTGGCACTTAAAGAGGTCAAACCTGTTTTTGAATATATCTGTGGCTTCAAGGATGTGGAGAACGAGCTGGTTGTGCAGGTGAGCATGAAGCAGGAGATGGAGATGGCCATGAAACTGTTGGAAAAGGACATTCATGAAAAACAAGACACTCTGATTGGACTTCGGCACCAGTTAGATGAAGTTAAAGCCATCAATGTGGAGATGTACCAAAAAATGCAGGTAAAACATAATTGGGGCCCGAGCACCGATGGTGTGAGGACCCTACTGGAATTGCTCCGTTTATTTATTAAGTGTTCTTCACAATTTGGGGTTAAAATATGTTGTAATCAAGCTATTTATAATAATCAACAGTCTTCAGATGACGGCATGAGACAAAAAAATGACATGATCGCACGGTTGGAGGAGAAGACCAATCAAATAACGGCAACCATGAAACAACTAGAGCAAAGGTAAGAAGCGGTTCCTGATTTATTTTCGATCATGTTGAGCATAACGTTTGGTCATCGTATTCCTGAAGTGCATTAAGAGCATTTTTAATCATTTTTGAGTGTTTCAAGTGTTTAAATAGCCTGATTTCTAACCTTTATTAATTCAATGTATATAACAAATTTTATTCAAAACATTTGTGGTCAGTTCAAAGTTTAAGGAATCTTTTGTTTCAGCTCAATTCAAATGAAGGTTTTTATTTGCAGATAATAGAATATACACTACAGTTCAGACGTTTGGGGTCTGTAAGATTGTTTTTTAAAGAAATTACCACTTTTATTTGGCAAGGACACTTTAAATTGATCAAAAGTGACAGTAAAAGCATTTATGATGTTGCAAAAGGTTTCTATTTCAAATAAATGCTGTTCTTTTCGAACTTGATCCTGAAAAAAACCACCAAGAATGATTTAATTCAACGCTGAAGACTGGCGTAATGGCTGATGAAAATTCAGCTTTGCCATCACAGAAATAAATTACATTTTAAAATGTATTAAAAATAAAAAGCAGTTCTTTTATATTGCAATATTATTTCACAAAATGTTACTGTTTTTCTGAAAAAAATGCAGCCCTGGTGAGCAGAAGAGACTACTTTTAAATTTTACAGACACCAAACGTTTGACCAGTGTAAATGTATTTCAGGATATGATGATATCTGCTTTTACAGACTAAATCAAATTAGTGTGCACTGATGGTGTCAGAACCATCAGTGCTTTTGTTTCATCAGTGGAACTGGTTTTCTGAGTGTCTAGATACCTGATAGCATCCAAAGGACTTTGCATGCTTGATTTGACTTGAAGGCTCATTGAATGGCTTTCTCTCATCTAACCGCTCATCCTTTAGCATTTGTGTTATTTTCTTGTGGTGATGTGGTGCTGTCATGTCCACTTCTCTGTCCACATAAATCATCCTTCCCTTTCTTCTCCGTTGATTTATCGCCATCGTATTTCTGATGTTTTATGACTGCACTGCTTAACAAGTTTTCAAAGCTTTGAGATGAATTTGAAATTCACTGATATTTACATCCTCTTTCCCTTTTTGTTCCCCTTTTCATTTCTTTTTTTCTCATCTTCTCCCTTCCTCTAATTCCATGTTTTCGCCTCAATCAACGAATAGCGACAAAGACCTACTCAGCCAGACAAGAACTCTCGCTATGTCGTTTGTAAAATGCGCTAGCACAGATACCGAGCACCAATACAAACTTGTCAAAGATATTTCCTTCTGATATTAAGATAAATTTACTCTTTGTTACTTAACACTAGTTGTGTGGCGATGCAGTGTTCTTGAAAAGTGACGAGTTGATCGTTTTCACTAGCCTGTTTTTAAGTTTTATTTGATGATGGTTACTGTTTTCCACATACTATTTAGTGAGCAAATCTTTCTTGTGGTTCTATAGCATAATTATTTACCTGTAACATTTAACAGTCAAAGAAACCACTATTATGACATGGCTTTTATCACAGTCTTCAATAAATTTGATGTTTTCAACTACTCGTACCTGTTTACTTGGTGAATTATTTGTCAAAAAAAAGTTAAAAATCTAAAGTAACCTCGACCCGTATGAAATTTCAAACTCATTTCAGCTTTCTGGCTTTTCCCGCAGCACAACATTTCTGTCATCTGGCTCTGTTTTTGTTCCCGCTCTGTCTTGGCTGTTGAATTATGGCCATCTTTTTATTTTATATCCCATATGTTCCAATACATCTCCGTCCATTCCATTACATTCAGAGCCGTAGTTTTACCCAGTTGGTTTGAATTACACCAGATTGCAGGATGCCGAGAGGGAACGCGCCAGTGCCGAAGACGGGGTGCGCAAATTCAAGCAGGACTTCACGAACAAAGCTGACAGTCTCCAAAAGCAGATAGTCCAGAGAGAGAAGCAAATGTAAGTTTTGCAACGAGCAAGTTCATGCGGCTCATTTCGAATTAGAGTCTCATTTATTAAGATGCTGAAGTGGAAAATAGTATGATTTTAGTTGACGCTTTCCGTTTAGGATGCAGCTGGAAACAGACTTGAAAATAGAGAGGGATTGGCGGCAGACGTTACAGAATGAATTAGAAAGAGAACGAGAGACCATCGCCCAACTCGCTGATGAAGCGCAGCAAATCAACGGACTCAAAAAAGTGAGATGAATTGCTCCTGTCTCAATTATGGCGAGAGAGATGAATCTAATAACCATTAAAGGGATAGTTCACCCAAACTTCTGTCATCATTTACTCACCCTCATGTTGTTTCAAACCTGTATGAATTTCTTTCTTCTGCTGAACACAAAAGAGGATATTTTGAAGAATATCGGTAACCAAACAGTTGATGGTCCCCATTGACTTCCATAGTATTTTCTTTTGTTTGGTTAACCATATTCTTCAAAATTTCTTCTTTTGTGTTCAACAGTAGAATGAAATTCATACAGGTTTGAAACAATTTGAGGGTGAGTAACTGATGACAGTCTTTCTCTTTAAGGCCGCAATAAATCTGTATGAGGACTAAGGTGATTGTATCATTTCATATGCTACTTTGTGGATGCCTGTCTTGGGCTCTGATGTATGTTCATGTCCTTTCAGGAGTTTCACAGGTTGCAGGATGAAAACACGCAGCTGAAGGGGATTTGTGAGGAGCAGGAACATGCGCTGGAGGAACTGGGCTGCAAACTCAGCGAGTATGTACGATTTAAACATCAGTGCCATTTGGTAGCCTTCAAATCATGTTATTCTTTTACTGATGCACACATTTTTCTTGTTCAGGTCAAAGTTGAAAATTGAAGATATAAAAGAAGCCAACAAGGCACTTCAGGTTTGCGTTTAATCATCGTTTCAGATAAAACAAACAAAATGTTTTTATGGACATGTGCCATGCTATACATCAAAGTAATCTGAAACCACCACAGTGTTTCATTTTTAAGAGAATTATCAAAGTTTAATCAGTCCATTTGTCCCACATGTTCATATTAATAAACAAATTATTTCAGGGTGGACAGGTCTGGCTGAAGGACAAAGATGCTACGCATTGCAAGCTTTGTGAGAAGGAATTTTCAATCTCCAGAAGAAAGGTCTGAATCAAAATGCAGTTCTGTAAAACACAACAGCTTGCTGTCAGTTCTCACACATCCACACTAATTCAACTGCGCTAAAGAGAAAAAATGTACTGGCACAAAGACGATATTGGATTTATGAACTGGAAAACATTTCCAGATGAAGATTAGATGACACTTGAATGAAACACTGAGTTGACAAACCTTGATGTCATTTTAAATGCATGTTATAGATCTTATTGTGAATCTATATTATGGATCCACTGATAGACGCCTGCTTTTAAACGCTCCCGTGTGTATCTGTGTAAGCCATCTGTGAAGGTTTTTGAAGAGTTGATCATTGTAGCCAATCACAGCGCGTGAACACAATGGCCAATCAGATCAGAGGTGTTTAAGAATCCGTTCAACAGCACTCAAAATGCTGGTGTCGTCACATTTTTTAAATTTCAGTACTGACTTGGTACCAAAGTCGGTACTTTTGACAACACTAATAAATGAAGGTCAAAACGTAGGTTCGGGAGGAGACTAAACATTCAGTCCTGTCAATCATAATTACGAGCATACTATATAAGCAGCAGACACCACGCCATCTCATTGACAAATTCTTTCGGCAGCCCTCCTCCTCCCCTTCTCCTCCAGTAAATGATCTCTATCCTCTTATGCGCCATTCCATCCTAGGAGGGTTTTAACTCGGGAGCTCAAGCTGAGCCTTGGGTTCGAGCCTCCTCCAAGGACAGCAAGCCAAGATTGTTTACTATTAACCTTTAAGGCTGAACGGGCAGGCGAACTAGTGAATCGTTATAGTTGTAGTGTGGACTTCCCTATTCTCATAGAATTTACAAAGCTTTAGCATTATATTTATCATCCTTGGTGTGATTGCCTGAAAACTTCTGCATTATATATTTCTTTCTTCCATGAAAAACAGCTAAAAAGTAATTCCCCACAGCAACTGTTTGGATGAATCCCAGTTAGACATTTGTGAAGATTCATTTTGAGTCTGATCCAAAAAAAAAACACTACTAGCCCTTTAATTGAATGCCCTCATGATCTCTTGTTTGTCTTTGAACAGCATCACTGCAGGAACTGTGGGGAGATCTTCTGCAATGCCTGCTCAGATAATGAGCTCCCGCTTCCCGCTTCACCTAAACCCGTGAGAGTCTGCGACACCTGCCACGCTCTGCTCCTCCAGCGCTGCTCCTCCAATGCAACATAAGATAGAAATGACAGCACATCGCCACAAGGCCAAAATCAGCTTTAAATCAGACACTACGCTGTCCCGAATCGTCGAAGTGACCAAAATGGATGCACCCGTTTCTCTGTTTGAAGTTTACATTTCACATAGGAAAAAGCCTTTTGACACAGAGCAAACTTAATGGCACTTGTGCAGATGGCCAATGCAGTGTTTGTGCGCAATGAAAGAAACGAGTTTACAAATGGATTACTGACTCTGAATCCCTCCATCTGGGCTGCAAGTCGACAGATTTAGATTATTTATATTAGTATAACACTCCCATGCATTGTAAATATACTTTTGATATATGAAGGATGAACAGGTTTCATTCCTCACGAGTCAAAAGTAAGCAAATGCAGTTATTTGAAGGGATGTCATTTCTTGAGCAACTATATTTCAAATTCAGTTGAAAGAACCTTACATTCATGTGTGCCTGTATAACGAGCCAAACTGATGAACAGGGATTTGACACATTTCCCTGAATCTTGATGGTCAAAAAATGTGTGTATATACAAGTAAAAATGTTGTCAGTGCCACTCAAGCATGACTGAGATAGATTCACATCAAATAGCACAGAAATTATGTTCTGAATATGGTCAGGTTTCTCGTCTGCAATTCTGTATTTCACAATTGCAGATTTTCCTTGGCACAGAACTGGAACACTACTCACTTTGAGTATTTCTGATAACTTTTGTCTAAAAAATTTCAAAATACAACTGTTAACTTAAATGTGAGATTTATGAATGAACTGTACATATGCCTTAAACCACTAAAGTTGATTATAATTCCACTTCTTGTGTGATGTATCTTATAGGACCTTAATATTTTGGTGCTGAGGTACATACTGTACACACTACCCTTCAATCTGGGGTCAGTACGATTTTTTCTTTTGTTGTTGTGCAAAACATTGTTTTGAAGAAAATTAACATTTTTATTCAGCAAGGACACATTAACCTTGTGAAGCCTGACAGAAAAATCTTATTTCTTTTTAAATGTAAGAGTTCCGTGAACCTTTTTTATTACACCTGTAAGTGTTTTTTGTTGGCTTTTGTGGCTTAAATACTAAGATATAGGATAATGTGGAGTTTGAGCTTGAGGAAAAAACACCTCAAATTTATTGAGGCCCAAACTGAGAAAAAAATATGCACTTTGGTGCAGCTGCTGATATTTATATTCCCAAAAAGTGTGAAAAGCTTTTAATGTAAATAAATATTTTTATAATATAGCAGACTTGCATAACATGCATATGAATATCAGTTATCACTCTATATCTCCCAATAATATAAATGTAATAGATTGTGAACAGCTTTTGATCATGTTGATCGTTTAGAGGCCTTGGAAATATAAAGTAGGCTTTATAGGGTTAAAGCAATCAAAAGTGACACTAAAGACCAGCAGAAGAGACTCATTACTGGCCCCCACCTTTTGAACGGTAGTGTAAAAAAACTAGAAAACAAAACTTGAACGAGCTACACAAATCTTCTTGTGTACTGGAAAATATAATATATAAATGATTGTTGCCATTTGTTCGATCTAGCTCTAATCAAAACCAAGACATCACACTTTATTCTTACACGACAGTTGTCTTCAATGAACATTCTCTGGTTAAAAATAAAATATACCAATAAAAGGTTTTATTCCATGGATGTGTACATTTCACAGGTTTCATTTAGAAATTTTACTGAGCAGCAAAAAACAGGTAAACATCCAAAATGATGTTATTGCTTTAAAAGTGCAATCTCACACTCAAAACTTGGGAATCAAGCTATTCATAACATTTTTGAGTTAAAATACATACAAAGAGTATATCTTAGACCAACACAGAATATGTAATATAAAATTCAATAAGCAAAATGTACAGTAGCCGGTCATATATATATATATATATGCAACAGCTAATTTTCTCAGGAACATGTTGAAACATCCGTACAAAAAGATCTTCCAAGCTGGAAGCTCCAACTTTGGGTTGAAAAGTGCATGTATTGCAAGCATCCTCAGTACATTTCCCTTAGTCCACTTCCTCGAGAGCCCATGCCACCAGAGTTGCCATAGAAACCTCCTCCGCGACCTGCAGTTTTCATGGCCCCAAAACAAAAGACTCACATTTGAATGTTTGCTTCACACCTTCTCATTCATAAACTTCAACAAAACTATTAAATAATAACAACCTTTACAGTCATACTAACCCATTTCAGACGGCCCACTTGAAGTTGAATTCAGGAACAGCTCAATGTAACGATGCTCTACAAAGAGGATGCAATGATAAATGGGATAATGCAAAAAACAAAAAAACATAAGGACAGTGATGCAATTTGACAAAGACAAAGGTTTGGAAATGAAAACAACTTACGCATATGATTCTTGTCCTTTGACATGGCAGACACCGCATTTTCATGAGATCTGAACTCAACATCTGCCTCTCCTGTAGACTTTCCATTGGGTCCTACATCAATGTGCACCCTCACAGGGTTCAAAGGGGCAAAGAACTGAAAAAGAAAATAACATTTACACAAGGACAATAAAAACTTTACTTTAAAATATTGTAAGGGTATTTCCATAAGAAACGGCAACACTGTGGTGTTTCTTACATGTGCAATATCTGCCTCCGTAGCACGGAACGGTAGGCCTCTCATGTGCACGAAATGGCCGCTGTGAAAGCCTGAGTTTGAATCGCTGCTGTAACCATGATCCCCCATTCCTCTTCTTCCTCTATCACCACGCGCACGCTCTTCAAACACGCCGTTACCAAAGCAGTAGTTGTTAAAGCCATTATAGTTGTCAAACCCACCATATCCTTATGAAGGAGACAATTCAATACTTTAATTTGAGGTCTGAAGCAATAGACAGTCAATAATAGCTAAGTCACATATAATCACTTCCTGTCAGCAAATACGCAACTATTCAAAAGTGTTTTTTTTTGCAGGAGGTCTCTTAAGCTCACCAAGACTGCATTTATCTGATCAAAAACAGTAACACTGAAAATTGTTTTCTATTTCAATACATTTTAATTTATTCCTGTAATGCAAAGCTTTTCAGCATTATTACTCCAGTCTTCAGGGTCACATGATCCTTCAGAAATCATTCTAATATACTGATTTGCTGCTCAAGAAACATTTCTAATTATCAATGTTGAAAACAGTAGTGCTGCTTAATATTTTTGTGGAAAGAGTGATACATTTAAGGATTCTTTGATGAATAAAAAAAATAAAAAGCGTTTATTTGAAATCTTTTGTAACATTAAAAATGTCTTTACTGTCACTTTTGGTCAATTTAATGTGCCCTTGCTAAATAAAAGTATTAATTCAATAAATAAAAAAAAAACATTTGTGAATTAACCTTTCTATCGGTTACTACCCATCTGTTAATTATTATTAAAGACTAATTAAGTAGCATACCGCCACTGTAAGCACCTCCACTGCGCATCTGGTCCAGGACGGCACCTCCCCTTCCAGGCCCGGTCCCAAAAAAGCTCCCGCGTCCCATCATGGGTCTGTCATATGGACTAGGCCTCTGTCCCATCATCCTCCGGGGTACTTCGTAGTATGCACGCATTTCATTTCGGCTGCTTTTGAATATCTCTATGTACCTGAGTTTATTTTGAAATGCAACACGTTAATGAACTTACAGGCTTGTTGAATGTTTAACAGAAATGAGGAGAGACAGTATTTGGGGCCCAGTGACTAATTTCATCACAATAACTGACAATTTATTGTCAGGTATTGCCCAGAGGGAAAAGTAACAAATGTCTGAAATGCTGCCCGTACTATAAAGGGCCGTGTACACCAAGGACAATAACTATAATGCTAACGGTAAAGATCAAGTCCACATCACAACTATAACAATAACGGCACAGAGAATCGATCATCTGCTGGTGTGGACACCAATATAGTTATCGTTCTTGATGTGAACGGGCTTTACATTCAACTGTATCTAAATTTAACTGCATCTAAAGGCCATTTTTGGACTGAAACAGAATCTTAAAAATATATTAAAGTGCCTGTTATGAAAAAAGGCTCCTTTGCTTCTGCAGTACGTGTTGCCCAACGACATTATGAAATCATATTTCTGCTGATTGCCTTTTTTTTGCCCCCTTATGACAGTGTAATGTGAAATTAAACATTCCAAGAGTGATAACATGATCAAACCATCTTTTTCCAGAGCATAAAGATGCATGACCCCCCCACCCCACATTTAGAGATAGCATTAGCACCCAGCCCAGCCCAGTCTTGCCGGCCCCACCTGTGCCCTATTCTTTCCTTGTGTTTCCCCAGAGCCTTTTCTGCTATCTCCTTTGAGGCAAACTGCACGAAGGCTTCCCCTGTGCTCCTCCCCTGGTAGTCCATCGGCAATGTTATCCCATTTGGCACGATTTTCAACCCTTTAACCCAAGGACAAATAACCCCACATGGGGAGACATGTTAAAGAGCCGCAACATTCTCATCTGCAGAAAAGACATCCCCCCCCAATTGAGCCCCTAAATCATTCCCTATGGCAGACAAAAAAGCCCTAGAGCACAACACAAAGGATAAATCCATGAAATTATAAGACAATCAATCAAGAAATCATAGCACAGCTGTCTCAAGGTTGCTGGCGATATATAAATAGCATTAAAAACAACCAGAACATGCTCAATAATAGTTTGATATGAGAGTTAAAAGAGTATATAAAAAGAAAAACCTTCAAAATATAATCTGACTGACTGTATAAAAGGCATGATAAACTTTTCCAGGAAGCACTGACACAATTTAAACACCACAACCCAGAAAACACAACTCAAAGATTCCTAGCTATACCTTCAAGTCTAGGAGGAGATGAAGTGAAACAACAGATGTACCTGAAAAGAACTGTACAATTTCTTCTTTACTGCAGCCGAACGGCAGTCCTCTGAGACGCAACATGCAACCGCTGCCGCTGTCATAGTCTGTGGGACCAGAGCGTTTTAGCACCCAATCCATCTCACTACGGTTTGACCTGAACACTATGGGAAGAGTTAAGAGGCAGACAATATGTTTTAACACAAGTACAAATGTGCAGACATCTCATCTGGTTTAACTTGTGCTATTTAAAGTCGGTATGAAATTTGCTTTCACGATTTGATTCTCAAATGTAAAAATGTAGGGCGGTACTTGTTTGTGTTTATCAGGAATTGTCTGGTGTATTGTGATTTGCTAATTGCTGCAAAATAATGAGAGTGAAAGGTTGCTGGAGCCGAGAGGAGGAGGGGACGTTTATGTTTTGATAAAATAATAAGAGTACATGAATGTAAAAATGTTATTCCATAAAAAATAAGAATGGCCAATTTTAGTTTAATGTTGGCTTTAAATACAATTACACAATTACAGAATTTTCTACATTGCGGACAAGAGTGTACCTTCGATATAACGGTGACCCATGTATTTGCGATCTTTTGCCAAAGCCCTTTTAAAGTCTTCTGATGTCTTCAGCTCCACAAATGCCTCTCCACTCGGCCTTCCCTCTTTGGAGAAGGTAAAACACACCCCGTTGACTTTCCCTACAATGTCACAATCTGGAAATGAACAAAGAAAATGGCAATTGTATCTCTTTTTCTTCAAACACAGAACGCTACAAAAGATGCTTTCAGTTTGAGTGTTTGCATACCAGAGAAAAAGGAGGCCACTTCCTCCTGTGTGCATGACCAGGGTAAACCACGGATCCGCACCACATATCCTTCATCATTATGAGACATGTTTACCTGGTCAGGTCTGTATCTGAAAAATAAATTAGTGTAAAACATGGACTGTGCTATCAAACCCAGTGAGTTGCCTAATGCGTACCTAGATAGCACTGTGTTAACTAGTCACTACTCAATCAAAATAGTTTGCATTTGTCTTTTTCTGTCTTGACAACCTGGCAGTGTATCAAACACAGTGAGTTGCCTAGCTAGACAGCACTGTGTTAACTAGTCACTACTCATTCAAAATAGTTTGTATTAGTTTTTTTCTGTCTTGACAACTTGACTGTGTATTAAACCCAGTAAGCTGCCTAAGTTACCCAAACATAATTTCTGGGCATCTCAGGAGAGTTAGAACGCTTGTATCACGCCCAAAAATGCTATCTAGTTAGGCAGTTCACTATGTTTAGAGACACAGCCATGTTGTCAAAAGTCAGAAGCTTCAGTCAATAGATAAAGACCAACAATAATGACATGCCACACAAATGCAGCGTTTTGGTGAAGTTAGAGGAGTACTGACTAGTATAAACCAACTGACATCTTATATTAAACGTCAATTAAGTTAGCTAGCTAGACAACCACAAACCCGGTCTGTCAAAATACAATTGCCTTGTATTTAAACTTAAGAGCAAGCTAACATGGCAAATGTTAAATAGAGCATTCCAAAAGCAGGTCGGTCATGTGTCAAGCTAACCGCAGCCGACAACCGAAACTGGCATGTGAACTTTAATCAAAACGACTTTAATATTAGCGAGATATTCGCTTGACAGGAATTAACGAACGACAAGTTATCAGTTTCTAGGACGAAAACCAGCACTTCCGCGATACAAAGTACACAAGATATATTTACTATTAAATGTAAATGGTCAACTTATACATACAAAGTTAAATATGAAGCCATATGTGCATGAATATCGAATAACTTCTCACCGTCAAGCTCCTGTCCTCTCAGGTAACCCTGAACGGATAGTCCAGATAGTGTCGAACTGTCAAAGTCTCGCGAGAACGCGCCTGTCAGAGGACATTGACCTCGCTGCAGGCACGCAGAACGGCCTGACGTGGGAGCAGAGGCTTCAAGCGCATGTGGCACGAGCCACGGAGGATTGAGGATTGAGGAATCATCAAATATAATTACTAGGCTTATATTTAATTCTCTATAATACTGCAGGGTGGCACATTCGAACGCCCCAGACTCATAATAGAGCCATGTGTACTACCGCGAGAGAATCTGCAGCTCTATACAAACAAATACAGCTGTGGGAAGTAAAGAAAGCCAGTGAAGCTAATTCCACTTAGATTTCCCCCTTAAATATAAGTTACGAATGTCCATTAACACAGTAATGCAGAGAAAATAAATAAAATGTAAATCATGCAAATAAATGAGTTTTTGACAGTGAAAATTTCAACCTTGCAAATTACAATGTACTAACATTTAAATTAGTCATTTGATACAATATACTTATTGAGTAGGCTACATAGATGTTTATAATGTATTCATATTTTTATTTTTCTACTGTGTAATTACACTATTGACCCTATAACCATACACCTTAACTCACCCATAAAACTGTCCCTTACCTAACCCATATTTCACGTAGCAGTACAAGTGTCTTGCAATACAGCATGAACACAATAAATACATTGTACAAAACTATTTTTTTACGCAAGTACATAGTAATTAAAGGCACCCAATATAAAGTGACCCTGTCCCTGATTCATGTTAATTCTAAACCTAAAAAGGTAAAAAGTAAAATAGCGATAAATTACTATAGTTTACATTTAATTGTTTTTAATGAGCTTTAACACTCAATGATATGGGTAAATCACCTCAAAGAAACATTCGGAAATCTTGTTGCCTGTAACTTTAAAATGGGGTGTTACACTACTGGGGTCAAAGTCTCAGCAAGCCTCTAAGCACTGGTCTATGAATTCCTAAACGTGCAAAACTCTGCCTTTAAAACAGCTGAAACAAATGGAAATTCCTATATTTACTGTTGATGCTTTTACTAATTTACCTTTCAAAGGTAATCCTGCTGCAGTATGTCTTATAGAGCATGTAAGTATTACACTATTACAAGACATGTTTTTTTGTTTTCTTTTCACAAACTAGTTTCTTACCATTTAAATATGTTAGCACAAAACTATCTGTAACACTTTACAATAAGGTTTCATTGTTAACGTTAGTTAAGTACATTAACAAACTAATGAACAATACTTCTACAGCATTTATTAATCTTAGCTAATTTTAATATCAACATTTACTAATACATTTTTAAGATCAAAAGTTGCATCTGCTAACATTAGCTAATGCACTGTGAACTAACATGAACAAGAACATTTTAATTATCTAACATTAATAAATGCTGTCAAATATACTGCTAATTGTTAGTTAATGCATTAACTAATGTTAACAAATTAGACATAATTGTAAAGTGTTACTAAAATATAATATAAGACTGAAATATATTTTTCTGTAATACATTTAGGAGCTGCAAGATGAGCTTTATCAAAGCATTGCCGCTGAAATGAATTTATCAGAGACTGCTTTCATCACAAGACGGAATTCTATGGATTTTTCCTCAGGTATTCTGCAGCTGAGATGCATGTTGAAATACTCAAACAACTCTTAATTACATTTTGGATTTGATGTATTTTGAAAGGTGCGAAGTTTGGGTTACGCTGGTTTACCCCCCAAACTGAGGTTCCACTATGTGGACATGCAACACTGGCCTCAGCAGCAGTGCTCTTTTACATTAAAAGTAAGAAACGGTCATCCTGACATTAATCTTTTACCAAAAAACAATGGACTGATGACTGTTCTAAAAGCACAATATCATCACACAGAAAACATCAACCCTGTTGTGGTGTTTGAGACTATGAGTGGGGATCTTTATGTGCGCCAGCATGAAGAATCTCTAATAATGGACTTCCCCTTAAACAAACCAAAGCCCCAGGTATGACCAAAAGACACCTCGTGGACCCTTTCTTCAATAAAACTAATGTAGACTCATTCAAATAGTTGCTCTTGGTCTAAATTTATAGATTTTTTGATTTAATTTTGCAGGACCAACATGAACTCAAAGATCTGTTGAAAGTACGTTTTCCAGGACATAATTTAGCATCATATTAGGTTTCCAATATAACATAAGGAAAAACAAGCTTTTATGTTTATTTTCAGGCTGCTGTTGGAGACTTACCCATTCAGGATGTGTGCTACTGTCCAGCAACAAAGAAACTAATGATTCGTCTAGCTGACACCTGCGACAGGTACTGCTGGACATTCTCAGGCATTTCTGAAAATAACAAGAAAGAAAATAACACTTATGCAGGGGCGTAGTTTACAAATACATTGTTGATGAATATTGGCGGGTGGGGGTACTGTACTTGCTTGCTTTGGTTATACCCCCCAATAACCAAAACAAGCAAGGGATGTTCTATTAACGCTCTTCCAGTAACGTTAATAGAACTTTTGTTCAATGTAGTCTGGTCTTCAATAATGTTCTTAAAAGGTTAGCACAGAAACATTATTTATATATTGTTTGTAGAGAGTTTTTAAATGTCCTCAATATTGAGAGAAAATGTTCATAGAACAACATTCTTGTTACATCTTTTAAACATGTAGAATAACAACAAACTTCAAATGAATAAGGTTGTGTGTGCTGTTTTAAAAGAACATCCTTGGAATGTGGAAAAGTTTTGTAGCCTGTCCCATTGTTATTATTTCTAACTTTTCTCTTAAATGTATGTAAAGGTTATGCAAGTGTTAGAACTAAACACTTTCAAAACAATGGTCATGAAATCAGTATATTGTCATTAGTATTTGATGAATGTTCTCATAATGTTGGCAGAAAACATTCTTTGAACAACATTCTTCAATTGTCGGTTAAATATTAAGATCACTAACTTTTGGCTTTATGGTTGGATGCTACACAGCAAAATCCCCTGTGTTTCATTAACACCTCTCAATGTTCATATGTGTCCACACTATGGTGTTAACTGTAACACTGAAGCAGCGCTGGGGTTTAATAGTCCATCATCATTTAATAATCTAATAGAGATGACACACTGAAGGAAAGAGGAAAAAACATTTGAAATCACCATTGTGGATTGTGTGTTTCCTGTAGTTGGGCTCTTGACTCTTGATTGTTTTATTCATTTTTCTCTGGCTGTACCTGTAATATCCTTATTGTAACAAATCCTACAGTTAAACAATTACAAGAACTATGCTACTTTTTCATAAGGCAAAGTACAAGTTAGAATTAAGAGCTTTAAAGTATGGACCCTCTTGAATTATTAACTAAACAATTGGTTTTACTCATGTGTAAAATGTGTTCTCCTAATAATGACATAGGAAAAACCTGGCTTTCAGATATTACAAGAGATGACTGGAAATCAACATTTTCAGTATGAGAAAATTGTAAGTAAAGTTAGTTTGACCTACCGTAGCACTTTGATTTACAAAATTATGTCAAACTATAAGGTTTTAGGTCATATATAATCATATCCTACATAAACAAGTATTTGTTAACTAGGGTATTACTTAATTGCAGTTATGTTAACAACCAACTTTGCATGTGTGGATGATACCACAAAAGACCATTTTGCAAAAATAAACAAACAAATAAATCTCACAAGGGAGCATGCCCCGGGATCCCACTAAATGGTTCACACTTGTATATTGAACCTTTAAGAGTTCTGTCATGTGCTTCATATATAGAACGTGAATGAAGCAGCTCGTAAACTACTTTATCATTAAAATGTAAAAAACCAGTATGAAGTATTGGGCAATCATTTAAGACATTTCTCCTTAAATGAAACCTTTGGTATAAAGGCTTCTTTAAAATGGAGTCAAGAACTCTAGGGTTCTATATTGAACCACTGAACCTTTTTTTCTAAGAGTGTCTGCAAGGTCATTGACTGTTTGCTGTTGGCAGATCTGAACTTACATCTTTGAGGCCTGAAGCAGAAGCTCTGCTGAAAAGTGAATCTACTGGGAAGCTCAAAGGCGTCATTGTAACAATGAAAGGAGCTCCGAATGCACAGCCTGGATATGACTTCTATTCCCGTTACTTTGCCCCTTGGGTTGGTATCCCTGAAGATCCAGTCACTGGTGAGCTGAAATGATCAACATAGGTCTCTAAATTCAAAAACTACAATACATGTGGAAAAATATGTAGTAGTTTCCACATGTGAATGTAAAGCCATGAATTCTAATGTATATGTACAATGACACCTAGTCATCATAATGTCATATGAATTTGATTAAAAATGACTGCTTTAAAAGACTAATGATTCTTTTTAAAAGGGTCTGCACACACAGTTCTTGCTGGCTACTGGTCTGAAAAGCTGAATAAAAAGAAAATGTTGGGTAAAGGCCTTTTCCCCCCTTTATTGTACTAGAATAAAAACCAGAATCCACATTAAAATGAAGCTGATAATGTTACTAGTCCACATAAATTATTTAAGTAAATAGTTTTCTCAATAAGCTTGAATAAAATGCCTAAAATACTGTATTTTTCCTCACAATAAAGTACTTATCCCTTCTATATTTGTTTTTCTAGCCTACCAGTGCTCCAGTCGTGGAGGGGAACTGGAGCTGGAGCTCAGGGATGACGGTCGACTCAACATCAGCGGTCGGGCGCAGATCATTCTTCAGGGAACACTTAAAATCTAGACAACTTCCTCAATCTACTCTTTGAATCTGTGAATAATTTATGAAATCATGTTCATTTTCTTTATTAATAAAGAGCTGCAAACTGATGTTTTTTCACCTAGTGGGTAAATATGGCCAAAATTATAATAAATTGAGATTAAGAGACAATTGTTTTTGTAAACATTCTACTATCTGATTAAAAACTATAAGTTTGTGAAATCAAATGAATGTTTAAATCATTTTGTTGCAAAATATTGATACAATTGTCTGTTGAGCAAAGTAAGGGTCAGACATTTTGGTCCATAATGACATAATAGCATCACGCAGTTGCTGCAGATTTGTCGGCTGTACATCCATGATGCGAATCTCATATTCCAGCACATCCAAAGTGCTCTACTGGATTGAGATCTGGTGACTGTGGTGGAGGCCACTTGAGTGAAGTGAACTAATTGTCATGTTCAAAAAACCAGCTTAAGATGATTTGAGCTTTGTGATGGCACATTATTCTGCTGGAAGTAGCCATCAGAAAATGGGAACACTGGTCATAAAGGGATGGACATGGTCAGCAACAATACTCAAGCTGTGGCGTTTAAACAATGCTCAATTGGTACTAAGAGGCCCAAAGCGTGCAAAGAAAATATCCCCCACACCATTACACCACCAACAGTAGCATGAACCATTGATTCAAGGCAGGATGGATCCATGCTTTTAAGTTGTTTAAGACAAATTCTGACCCTACCATCTGAATGTCGCAGCAGAAATCGAGAATCAGACCAGGAAATATTTTTCCAGTCTTCTATTTTGGGTGCGTAATGATTACTGAGATGGCACATTCTGACAGGACTAAAATTCACTGAAAAGCTCTGGTAATTACTTTACCTGTCCCCACCTCTCCATGTTAAACTAATCGCGTCCGAATAGGGCTTAGAGTTAAAAGTTAATCTAAAAAGACATTTTGAAATCTCAATTCTGTACCTTTAACCAGAGCTGTTATATAAGGTTCAAAGTCTAACTTGATTTCAAAAACTGCTCTAAGAATACCTAAAAGGTACGATAAAAAACCCCAGAGAGCAGAAGAGCGGTAATCAATGGAAATTCCAATATTTACTGTTGATGCTTTTACCAATGTACCTTTCAAAGGTAATCCTGCTGCAATATGTCTTATGGAGAATGTAAGTATTACACTATCACAAGACAGTCTTCTAAATACATTAACTTATAGTTATTCATAGTAATAAAATGTAAATGTGTTAGCATGTTGCAGTGTTATAAAATGTTTCTCTGTAACACATTTAGGAGCTGCCAGATGAGCTTTATCAAAGCATTGCTGCTGAAATGAATTTATCAGAAACTGCTTTCATCACAAGACGGAATTCAATGGATTTTTCCTCAGGTATTCTGCAGCTGAGATGCATGTTGAAATACTCAAACAACTCTTAATTACATTTTTGATTTGATGTATTTTGAAAGGTGCGAAGTTTGGGTTACGCTGGTTTACCCCCATAACTGAGGTTGAACTATGTGGACATGCAACACTGGCCTCAGCAGCAGTGCTCTTTTACATTAAAAGTAAGAAACGCTCGTCCTGACATTAATCTTTTACCAAAAAACAATGGACTGATGGCTGTTCTAAAAGCACAATATAATCACACAGAGAACATCAACCCTGTTGTGGTGTTTGAGACGATGAGTGGGCATCTATATGTGCGCCAACATGAAGAATCTCTAATAATGGACTTTCCCTTAAACAAACCAAAGCCCCAGGTATGACCCAAAAGACATCTCGTGGACCCTTTCTTCAATAAAACTAATGTAGACTCTCTTAATCATTCAAATAGTTGCTCTTGGTCTAAATTTATAGATTTTTTTATTTTTATTTTGCAGGACCAACATGAATTCAAAGATGTGTTGAAAGTACGTTTTCCAGGGCATAATTTAGCATCATATTAGGTTTCCAATATAACATAAGGAAAAACAAGCTTTTATGTTCATTTTCAGGCTGCTGTTGGAGACTTACCCATTCAGGATGTGTGCTACTGTCCAGCAACATGGAATCTAATGATTCGTCTAGCTGACACCTGCGACAGGTAATGCTGGACATTCTCAGTCATTTCTGAAAATAACAAGAAAGAAAATAAGACTGATGATGGCATTGTATTTGTTAGATGAGATGATTAATGTCGAGAGAGAAATAGAAGACGACCAGCTCAAAGCAAAAATAAATCAAAGCAAACAGCTTTGCAACAGAAAAGAGAGAATCTATTGAAAACTGTATGTCAAGCACATTTAAAAAAAATTTAAGCAACGATCAACTAGAGACAAGAACTTGTAGTATGTTGGTAACATTCTCCAAAAATGAGTTTCAGTAAGTACTGTATAAGTTAAGTTTTTGTATCTAAAAGTTCCACTGTATATAGAACCCTGAATGGTTCAGCCAGGTGCTTCATATAGAGCCTTTTAAGGATTCAAATTATGGGATAATTTTATGGATTTATTTTAGCTGTAATTAAATCGTATGAATTAAGCAGTTTGTAAACATACTCAATCACTAGAGAATAAAAAATTACCCTCATCAAGTATTATGCAATCATTTAAGACATTTCTCCTTATATAAAATCTTTTTGGCATAAAGGCTTCCTTAAAATGGAGTCAAGAACTCTATTATTTGGTTCTATATTGAACCTTTTTTTCTAAGAGTGTCTGCAAGGTCGTTGACTGTTTGTTGTTGGCAGATCTGAACTTACATCTTTGAGGCCTGAAGCAGAAGCTCTGCTGAAAAGTGAATCTACTGGGAAGCTCAAAGGCGTCATTGTAACAATGAAAGGAGCTCCGACTGCACAGCCTGGATATGACTTCTATTCCCGTTACTTTGCCCCTTGGTATGGAGTCCTTGAAGATCCAGTCTGTGGTGAGCTGAAATGATCAACATAGGTCTCTAAATTCAAAAACTACAATACATGTGGAGAAATATGTAGTAGTTTCCACATGTGAATTAAAGCCATGAATTCTAATGGATATGTACAATGACAACTAGTTACAGATAATGTCATATGAATTTGATTCATGCTTTAAAAGACTAATAATTCTTTTTAAAAGGGTCTGCACACACAGTTCTCGCTGGTTACTGGTCTGAAAAGCTGAATAAAAAGAAAATGTTGGGTAAAGGCCTTTTTCCCCCTTGATTGTGCTAGAATAAAAACCAGAATCCACATTAAAATGAAGCTGATAATGATACTAGTCCACATAAATGATTTAAGTTAATGGTTTTCTCAAAAAGCTTGAATAAAATGCCTAAAATACTGTATTTTTCCTCACAATAAAGTACTTATCCCTTCTATATTTGTTTTTCTAGCCTACCAGTGCTCCAGTCGTGGAGGGGAACTGGAGCTGGAGCTCAGGGATGACGGTCGACTCAACATCAGCGGTCGGGCGCAGATCATTCTTCAGGGAACACTTAAAATCTAGACAACTTCCTCAATCTACTCTTTGAATCTGTAAATAATTTAATGAAATCATGTTCATTTTCTTTATTAATAAAGAGCTGCAAACTGATGTTTTTTCACCTAGTGGGTAAATATGGCCAAAATTATAATAAATTGAGATTAGGAGACAATTGTTTTTGTAAACATTCACCTATCTGATCAAACACTATAAGTTTGTGAAATCAAATGAATGTTTAAATAATTTTGTTGTAAAATATTAATAAAATTGTCTGTTGAGCAAAGTAAGGCTCAGACATTTTGGTCCATAATGATAGCATCAGGCAGTTGCTGCATATTTGTCGGCTGTACATCCATGATGCGAATCTCATATTCCACCACATCCAAAGTGCTCTACTGGATTGAGATCTGGTGACTGGAGGCAATTTGAGTGAAGTGAACTAATTGTCATGTTCAAAAAATCAGCTTGAGATGATTTGAGCTTTGTGAAGGCACATTATTCTGCTGGAAGTAGCCATCAGAAAATGGGAACACTGGTCATAAAGGGATGGACATGGTCAGCAACAATACTCAAGCTGTGGCGTTTAAACAATGCTCAATTGGTACTAAGAGGCCCAAAGCGTGCAAAGAAAATATCCCCCACACCATTACACCACCAACAGTAGCATGAACCATTGATTCAAGGCAGGATGGATCCATGCTTTTAAGTTGTTTAAGACAAATTCTGACCCTACCATCTGAATGTCGCAGCAGAAATCGAGAATCAGACCAGGAAATATTTTTCCAGTCTTCTATTTTGGGTGCGTAATGATTACTGAGATGGCACATTCTGACAGGACTAAAATTCACTGAAAAGCTCTGGTAATTACTTTACCTGTCCCCACCTCTCCATGTTAAACTAATCGCGTCCGAATAGGGCTTAGAGTTAAAAGTTAATCTAAAAAGACATTTTGAAATCTCAATTCTGTACCTTTAACCAGAGCTGTTATATAAGGTTCAAAGTCTAACTTGATTTCAAAAACTGCTCTAAGAATACCTAAAAGGTACGATAAAAAACCCCAGAGAGCAGAAGAGCGGTAATCAATGGAAATTCCAATATTTACTGTTGATGCTTTTACCAATGTACCTTTCAAAGGTAATCCTGCTGCAATATGTCTTATGGAGAATGTAAGTATTACACTATTACAAGACAGTCTTCGAAATACATTAACTTATGGTTATTCATAGTAATAAAATGTAAATGTGTTAGCATGTTACAGTTTTATAAAATGTCTCTCTGTAATACATTTAGGAGCTGCCAGATGAGCTTTATCAAAGCATTGCTGCTGAAATGAATTTATCACAGACTGCTTTCATCACAAGACGGAATTCAATGGATTTTTCCTCAGGTATTCTGCAGCTGAGATGCATGTTGAAATACTCAAACAACTCTTAATTACATTTTTGATTTGATGTATTTTGAAAGGTGCAAAGTTTGGGTTACGCTGGTTTAGTCCCATAACTGAGGTTCCACTATGTGGACATGCAACACTGGCCTCAGCAGCAGTGCTCTTTTACATTAAAAGTAAGAAACGCTTGTTCTGAAATACATTTTTTACCAAAAAACAATGGACTGATGACTGTTCTAAAAGCACAATATCATCACACAGAGAACATCAACCCTGTTGTGGTGTTTGAGACTATGAGTTGGAATCTATATGTGCGCCAGCATGAAGAATCTCTAATAATGGACTTCCCCTTAAACAAACCAAAGCCCCAGGTATGACCCAAAAGACACCTCGTGGACCCTTTCTTCAATAAAACTAATGTAGACTCTCTTGATCATTCAAATAGTTGCTCTTGGTCTAAATTTATAGATTTTTTTTATTTTTATTTTGCAGGACCAACATGAACTCAAAGATCTGTTGAAAGTACGTTTTCCAGGGCATAATTTAGCATCATATTAGGTTTCCAATATAACATAAGGAAAAACAAGCTTTTATGTCCATTTTCAGGCTGCTGTTGGAGACTTACCCATTCAGGATGTGTGCTACTGTCCAGCAACATTGAATCTAATGATTCGTCTAGCTGACACCTGCGACAGGTAATGCTGTACATTCTCAGGCATTTCTGAAAATAACAAGAAAGAAAATAAGACTGATGATGGCATTGTATTTGTTAGATGAGATGATTAATGTCAAGAGAGAAATAGAAGACGACCAGCTCAAAGAAAAAATTAAATCAAAGCAAACAGCTTTGCAACAGAAAAGAGAGAATCTATTGAAAATTGTATGTCAAGCACATTTCAAAAAAATTTTTAAGCAACGATCAACTAGAGACAAGAACTTGTAGTATGTTGGTAACATTCTCCAAAAATAAGTTTCAGTAAGTACTGTATAAGTTAAGTTTTTGTATCTAAAAGTTCCACTGTATATAGAACCCTGAATGGTTCAGCCAGGTGCTTCATATAGAGCCTTTTAAGGATTCAAATTACGGGATAATTTTATGGATTTATTTAGCTGTAATTAAATCGTATGAATTAAGCAGCTTGTAAACATACTTTATCACTAGAGAATAAAAAATGACCCGCATCAAGTATTATGCAATCATTTAAAACATTTCTCCTTATATAAAATCTTTTTGGCATAAAGGCTTCCTTAAAATGTCAAGAACTCTATTCTTTGGTTCTATATTGAACCTTTTTTTCTAAGAGTGTCTGCAAGGTCGTTGACTGTTTGTTGTTGGCAGATCTGAACTAACATCTTTGAGGCCTGAAGCAGAAGCTCTGCTGAAAAGTGAATCTACTGGGAAGCTCAAAGGCGTCATTGTAACAATGAAAGGAGCTCCGACTGCACAGCCTGGATATGACTTCTATTCCCGTTACTTTGCCCCTTGGGTTGGAGTCCTTGAAGATCCAGTCTGTGGTGAGCTGAAATGATCAACATAGGTCTCTAAATTCAAAAACTACAATACATGTGGAGAAATATGTAGTAGTTTCCACATGTGAATGTAAAGTCATGAATTCTAATGGACATGTACAATGACACCTAGTTTCAGATAATGTCATATGAATTTGATTCATGCTTTAAAAGACTAATAATTCTTTTTAAAAGGGTCTGCACACACAGTTCTCGCTGGTTACTGGTCTGAAAAGCTGAATAAAAAGAAAATGTTGGGTAAAGGCCTTTTTCCCCCTTGATTGTGCTAGAATAAAAACCAGAATCCACATTAAAATGAAGCTGATAATGTTACTAGTCCACATAAATTATTTAAGTAAATAGTTTTCTCAAAAAGCTTGAATAAAATGCCTAAAATACTGTATTTTTCCTCACAATAAAGTACTTATCCCTTCTATATTTGTTTTTCTAGCCTACCAGTGCTCCAGTCGTGGAGGGGAACTGGAGCTGGAGCTCAGGGATGACGGTCGACTCAACATCAGCGGTCGGGCGCAGATCATTCTTCAGGGAACACTTAAAATCTAGACAACTTCCTCAATCTACTCTTTGAATCTGTAAATAATTTAATAGAATCATGTTCATTTTCTTTATTAATAAAGAGCTGCAAACTGATTTTTCACTTAGTGGGTGAATATGCCAAAAAAAAATTAATTGAGATTAAAGGGTCATTTCACCCATTTGAACATTGTTTTTTATTTAAAGTGGGTCATATATGTAGTCGAAATGTAAAATAATTTTTGAATTTGGTGCCTTCGTGACCGAGAAAAGACAAAAAATAACTTCAGAACGCATTTGTATGAAAGACAACAACTCCCACAATGCACCACATTGCACAGCTCCGCAAGCCACTCCCACTAATCCAGAAAGCGCATATCTGCCTATAAGAGAAATCACTCTTCCGTCTACAAGGCTAGCTACCACCAGAGCTTGAAATTCATTTCACATTCACACAAAATGTCTAGTTAGTTGGCGAACTCATTAGTGCATTACTCCTCGTTTGTATTTCTTTCGAAAAGGTGAATTATTGCATGGTACCTGGATGTTCAGTCAGAACATATGCGGTGCGAAACTAGGATAGTTCTCAACACAAACGTCCGTGTCCTCGTCTGATTCAGAGATTTCGTCCAGGAGAAATTGTCATCGTTGAAATTCTTTGCCGCAGACGGACTCTATCTCTGTGTTCGTAGCGGTTCGTAGCTGCATTGTGAGATCACCGGCGCCACCGGTCCGCCCTAACCCAAGCCAGTCCGGGCTCCTCGTCCGCGGCAGGCAGGTCTTCTGCCTCGGCTGCTCTTCGCTATAATGCGGCTTGTAAAGGTAGCCACAAACACCTGATTCAAGCATCAGACTTCCGAAATCCTCTTCTTCTATATCATATTGAGCACTCTCCTCCGCTATTGTCATAACTTTACATCTGTCTCCACAGCGCCTGTTAGCTTAGCTTCAAACAAGATGGAGGATATTGCTTTCAGTTTCAGAGAGTAAAGTCCCACCCACTGATCTGTAATAGGTCTGTAGCGTGAGCGCGCCCCACCCTGGGAAAGATGAGAAACTAGTGTCTGTAGTCTTAACAGAAACCCCCCCCCCTCTAACACTTCCTCCTACAATGACGCAAAATGACGATTTTTGCGTCATTGTAGGAGGAAGTGTAAGAGGTAAATAACAGATTTCTCCCGTCTCAGGGGAAAATGAGAGAGTGTTGCACGACCATTCAATAGTATGACTGGGTTTCTAACAATGCAAAGCTTAATGCAAATGGGTGAAGTGTCCCTTTAAGAGACTAAATAAACATTTTGTAAACATTTTACTATCTGGTTAAAAACTAAGTCTGAAATCCAAGTGAATATTTAATTAATTTGTAATTAAATATTAATAAATCTGTCGGTTGGGCAGAGTAAGGCTAGATCTTCTGTTATTTAAATCTAGGATGTGTTACAGTCATAAGGAGTGTATGTTTATAGACTATATATACACACACATACTCACTGGCCACTTTATTAGGTACACCTTGTTGGTGCCGGGTTGGACCCCTTTTGTCTTCAGAACTCTTTGTGGCATAGATTCAACTAGGTGCTGGAAACCTTTCTCAGAGATTTTGGTCCAAAAATGCCTCGTTGATGCCAGAGTTCAGAAGAGAATGGCCAGACTGGTTCGAGCTGATAGAAAGCCAACGGCTAAAATTCACACGGGCTCACCAAAATTGGACAATAGAAGATTGGAAAAACGTTGCCTGGTCTGAGTCTCGGTTTCTGCTGCGACATTCAGCTAATAGGGTCATAATTTGGCATAAATAACATAAAAGCATGGATCCATCCTGCCTTGAATCAATGGTTCATGCTATTGTTGGTGGTGTAATGGTGTGAGCGATATTTTCTTGACACACTTCCCACCCCTTAGTACCAATTGAGCATTGTTTAAACGCCACAACTTGAGTATTGTTGCTGACCATGTCCATCCCCTTCACCAGATCTCAATCCAATAGAGCACTTTGGATGTGGTGGAACGTGAGATTTGCATCATGGATGTACAGCTGACAAATCTGCAGCAACTGCCTGATGCTATCATGTCATTATGGACCTGTCTGTCCTATCTGTCTGTCTCTGTCTGTATACATCTGAAAACGACAGACAGATAGAAAGATAGGATTTTAAGGATGATATAACAGTGAAAAGTCCATCTAGAAAGACATTTTGAAATCTCAAGTCTGTACCTTTAACCTGAGCTGTTATATCATAAGGTTCAAAGTCTAAGTTGATTTCAAAAACTGCTCTAAGAATACCTAAAAGGTACGAGAAAAAAAACCCAGAGAGCAGAAGAGCGGTAATCAATGGAAATTCCAATATTTACTGTTGATGCTTTTACCAATGTACCTTTCAAAGGTAATCCTGCTGCAATATGTCTTATAGACAATGTAAGTATTACACTATCACAAGACTATAGATTAGTTATTCATGGTAATACAATGTAAATGTGTTTATGCACAATGTTATAAAATGTTTATCTTTCTCTAATTCATTTAGGAGCTGCCAGATGAGCTTTATCAAAGCATTGCTGCTGAAATGAATTTATCAGAGACTGCTTTCATCACAAGACGGAATTCAATGGATTTTTCCTCAGGTATTCTGCAGCTGAGATGCATGTTGAAATACTCAAACTCTTATTTACATTTTGGATTTGATGTATTTTGAAAGGTGCGAAGTTTGGGTTACGCTGGTTTACCCCCATAACTGAGGTTCCACTATGTGGACATGCAACACTGGCCTCAGCAGCAGTGCTCTTTTACATTAAAAGTAAGAAACACTCGTCCTGACATTAATCTTTTACCAAAAAACAATGGACTGATGACTGTTCTAAAAGCACAATATAATCACACAGAGAACATCAACCCTGTTGTGGTGTTTGAGACGATGAGTGGGGATCTATATGTGCGCCAGCATGAACAATCTCTAATAATGGACTTTCCCTTAAACAAACCAAAGCCCCAGGTATGACCCAAAAGACACCTCGTGGACCCTTTCTTCAACAAACACTAAAATGGACTCTTTAAAGTTGCTTTTGTTCCGAATTTGAGTTTTGAATGCTTTACTTGCAGGACCAACATGAAATCAAAGATCTTTTGAAGGTAATGTTGCCAGTTAGTATTTGTTTTTAGTAAGACACAAGCAGAAGATATTTTGTGACACCATTTTGACTTTTATTTTCAGGCTGCTGTTGGAGACTTACCCATTCAGGATGTGTGCTACAGTCCATCCACAAAGAAACTAATGATTCGTCTAGCTGACACCTGCGACAGGTACTGCTGGACATTTCTGAAATTAACAAAGAAAATTATAATGATGATGTAATTGTATTTGTGTGCATGAGCATTAAATGTGAAAACAGCTTTGCAGAGAAAAATCAATAATCTATTGCAAATTTTATGTGAAGTGCATTTTAAATGTTTTAGTGCAACATTCAGTCAGAGATAATAATAATAAAAAAGATCTATCTACAATTTACAACACAGTATGCTAAACATTCTGCAATGCTGTTAATTCTTCATTGTTGGCAGGTCTGAACTTATCTCTTTGAGGCCAGAGGCAGAGACTCTTCTGAGAAATGAGACCACTGGTAAGATTAAAAGTCTCATTGTTACATTGAAAGGACCACAGACCACTCAGTCTGGATATGACTTCTACTCCCGTGTCTTCGCACCCTGGGTTGGTATCCCTGAAGATCCAGTCACTGGTGAGCAGAACATTTAAAAGCCATTTGAATGAGAAATGTGTACAATGTAAAACTCAGAAATATTACTAAACCATCATGATGGGCTTCACTGGACATGCACAAGAGAAATCAATGCTTACTGGCAATCATCAATGCATCATACTACAACTTTATTTCTAAAAGGGTCTGCACATTCAGTTCTTGCTGGCTATTGGTCCGAGAAGCTGGAGAAAAAGAAAATGATGGGTAACAGCCTCCTTTTCCTTCACTGCATCATGCCATCACATACACTGGAATGAATA
Organism: Scardinius erythrophthalmus; assembly: GCF_964197995.2. NCBI lineage: Eukaryota > Metazoa > Chordata > Actinopteri > Cypriniformes > Leuciscidae > Scardinius > Scardinius erythrophthalmus. The sequence goes on from NC_138241.1 coordinate 24,782,888, forward strand.
TAAATATATCAATGAACAAGTTTAAAAGTAAACTTCCAAGGATGAGTAACTGTAAAGTTCTGCTAACATTAACAAAACAAGCTAGAATAAGACATTTATCTCCGCTATGCTTGTTTTTCTAGCTTACCAGTGTTCCAGTCGTGGTGGTGAGGTAAGGCTGCAGATAAGAGATGACGGTCGACTGGACATCATTGGTCAGGCGCAGATCATTCTTCAGGGAACTTTTAAAATCTAGACAATCTTGCAAAACCAATTCATTGAATATGGGGATAGTTTTGATGGAAATCAAGTGCATTTCATTTTCACTTTATATTAATGTGAGGGTACATTTTAAGTTATGTGCGATTTAATAAAATGTATACAACAGTTCGTTCTGGTTCTCGATTCTGATTGGCTGTGAGCCTTTTCCAGTCCAGAGCCATTGATTGCCTATTTGGCCGTATCACAGTCGTGCTGATATATTTAACAGTTGAGCCCAAGCCTCCGTTACTAATTAAAAACTAGCATCAACTGATCAGTGTTCAAAAAATGCTGGGGAATCATTGAACTTTAAATGACCCTACAAGTGTGATTATTGATGGGCTGTCTGTAAAAAAAAAAAAAAAAAAAAAAAAACCCAATCACATTGTAAAGAAAAAAAAAAATCATCCACTGACCCAAAGCTGCTACATGGAAACGACTTTCAACTTCGAGGACCTTGATAGAAATGCAGTGGAGTGAAAAGTACAATATTTGTCTTTCAAATGTAGTTAAAGTCGTAAGTTTCCAGAAAAAATAATACTCAAGTGGAGTACAGATACTCAAAGTGTGCTTAAGTACAGTACTCAAGGAAATGTACTTTGTCACTGTTCACCTTTGATGTTATTTATATAAAATATTACTTATTGAAAAATAATTTGGGGGATAGGGGATATAGAATAGAATAGAATGTAATAATATTTGCAATTTTTTATTAAACAAAATCTTTAAATTCTTAAAACAGGAGAAATAACATTAAACAAGTATACAAATACAAATATGTATAATGCTCATACACAAAACAGTAATGACACTACATAGATAAAAATGTAATGGATTTAAAAAACATGTGATATGAGGTAGGAATTAATTGGGTGAAGAATTGTAATTATGTAAGCATGTACTAAGGCCTGTCAATACTGATTCTATATTAAATTTGACATCTATCATTAAAACAAAATAAAAGTTGTCTACAGTTATTTGAAGCTTATGTGTACCATTTCACTTAAATGTTTTCAAGTAATTGTTTCACAGCATTATCTTTGTGCCATACACCAAGTATCAGAAGGGTTTTTGTTTTTATCACAAGTGGATTCCAGGTAGTGCCTCATGGGCGGCAGGAGGTAGCTGGAAGATGTGACTTAAATTAAGGACAATTTCAAAATAGAGGTTTCACCAAAGTAGTTGTTATGCTAATTTCAATGAAAGAGTGACAAAAAGTCACATCAAAAGACTGAATAAACCGACACTCAGAGTAAACGCAGCTGTAAAGGATATCATATCTTCCTGTTGAAGGTGACGGAGGAGTTTCTCTAGTGGCGCGTACCGGCGAAGGGTGGGGGCCGAGCCCAGCATGAGGAGCTTGTGTTTGGCTCTAGTGATGGCCACATTCAGTCTACGCCAGTCTCGAAGCAACTCTCCCAGCTGAAAAATTATTTGACATCTCAGAATAATGAAAATAATCTAGTGCATAATGGTTCTTCGTTAATCACCACAGCAACAGATTATACTTAAGACCATCATACCATACAGATCTGCACTGCAATGAACAGTTAATTGGTTTAAATGGTAACATAATAAGTTTGTTACAAATTCAGGAGGAAGGCCACTTACGTTGCCCTCAGGGTTGCTTCTAACAAAGGAAACAATGATGACACTCTTGTCACGTCCTTGGTATTTGTCCACAGTGTTGACTTCCAGAGCTTTAAAGGTGTCTCCCTGTAGCAGACTGGAGATGGCTTTCAGCTGTTGCCGATATGGAGCAATGACTCCAATATCTGACGCTCTGCATCCAGCCTACGACACATTTAAAATGACCATTTCATTTCAAGTACTACATAAAAAAAATAGATTTCAGTGTTTCATACAACTAATGGCATGTTCGGACCTTGAGCAGCAAAGTGACGAGGGCTTGTACCAAGATGGCTTCCGTGTGGTTGCTGATTCCACTTTTCTCCACAGTCTCATGGGCGGGAACCTGAAGAAAGGTACAGTACATAAGGTTAAAGGGATAGTTCGCCAAAAAATTATATTTAACCCATGATTTACTCACCCCCAACTGTTCGAGATGCATATGTCAATCTTTTTTCAGATGAACACATTTTCAGTTATTTTAGAAAATGTCTTAGATCTTTCAGTGGTTATAATGTGAAGCAATGGGGTCCACCTCGTTCAAGTCCCAAAATGTGCATGCATCCTTCACAAAAGTAATCCATCTGGCTCCAGGGGGATAAACGAAGGCCTTCTGAGGGTAATCCGTGCGGTTTTGTCGTAAAAATATACATATTTAAAACTTTATAAACGAAAATAACTGGCTTCCGGTAGCGGTCAACGCGCGTTCACGGAGATGGATGCTGGTGTATGACGTAGGACGTAGCGTAGGAAGCGTCGTGACGTAGAGCGAACGTGACAGCGCAGCCAGAGAGCAGAGCAAAACAAAACTCTACGTTCGCTCTACGTCACAACGCTTCCTACGCTACGTCCTACGTCAGCATCCATCTCCGTGAACGCGCGTCGACCGCTACCCGAAGCCAGTTGTTTTCATTTATAAAGTTTTAAATATGTATATTTTTACGACAAAACCGCACGGATTACCCTCAGAAGGCCTTCGTTTATCCCCCTGGAGCTGGATGGATTACTTTTGTGAAAGATGCATGCACATTTTGGGACTTGAACGAGGTGGACCCCATTGCTTCACATTATAACCACTGAAAGATCTAAGACATTTTCTAAAATAACTGAAAATGTGTTCGTCTGAAAAAAGACTGACATATACATCTCGAACGGCTTGAGGGTGAGTAAATCATGGGTTAAATATCATTTTTGGGCGAACTATCCCTATAAGGTAGGAAAAGAAAATTTAGGATGCAAAATGAGATAAAGTGTAAAGCCCTATTCACACTGCCAGCGACTTTATCGCTGCATGTCACTAGCCTCTGTACTGTGAAGTCGCTCTAATGTTTTTGGTAGACTGCACTCTGGACATATCTTTAGAAATCATATCTTTATATATTGCCAGTAAAACTAAGATATAATTTGACTTTGATGCCACTGGTGGCATGAACAGGGCTTTAAAAAAGAAAGTAAGACTGACCTCAGAGGTGTCCAGGAAACAGACAGGACTATTGGGCTCCAGTGCAGCCTGGACCCAAGCACTGTACTGTGGCTGACACACATACAGGTCCAGTTCCTTCTCAACCTGAGCTCTGCTGGGCAGCTGCAGCACTGCGCTTGCCGTCCTTTCAGAACCACACTCCAGTCGGCCCTCATACATCAGAGCGTTGCTCAGGGACATGATCGCACTGCAGGACACAAAACAAGTGTAAGAGCTGCACGGCTGCAGCTGGTGGTCGTGAATATTCTCAAAAATGTATCAGAAAAATCACCTACTAGTATTCTACTCGATTTTTAAATGCCTTTATTAGAGATATTTAATATTAACAAGGATTAGTCTGAATCTTTAACCCCCCATTTTGTTTTTAAATTTGCCATTTAACAATCACATATGTTCAGTCCAAATGTCTGACTGGTGTAAATCCCCACCTGTTCATTCGATATTGGACATTCAGCTGAACAACTGCATCACTGTGGTGCTCCAGGCGCTTAAACAAACTCTCATCCATACCCAAGGTCCTGAGTAAAAAAAAAAGTTTGTGGTCAAATAATGGGTTAGGGTAATAATATGGTGATGGTTTAGCTTGGCTAGTTTTGGCAGCTTCATATTTATGATTAGCTTCATATTTATGATTAAAACAAGCTGTATTCAGCAATGCAAAACATGAAAATCTTGCAAGTTCATCTGAATGCAGACAAAAGTGTGCTACCTGGCTTCAGCATTCTGCACAATAGGAGGAAGCTGTTGGTGGTCTCCCACCAGGACAAAGCGCTGGGCGTAGAACAGCGGTCCCAAACATACAGGTTGACTGATCTGAGACGCCTCATCCACGATGCAGAAGTCAAAGCGTCTGCGGCTGAAAATTGGGTGCTTCACACCCATACAAGTGGTGGCCACGATAAGCTACAAGAAAAAAAGAAGGTGATATTTACAATGATAAATAATTTGCATAATGTGAAACAGTCATTTTCGCATTATCCCTCACGTTACATACACTACAATTCAAAAGTTTGGGGTCAGACAAGGAAGTGCAGATTTTTTTTTACTTCAATACTTATTTAGCTATTTAAATTGATCAAAAGTTACAGTAAAGACATTTAGAATGATACAAAAGATTTCTATTTCAGATAAATGCTGTTCTTAACTTTCTATTCATGAAAGAATCCTGAAAAAATTGATCAGTTTACATAAAAACAGCTGTGCTGCTTAATATGTTTGAGCATCAAATCAGCATATTAAAATGATTTCTGAAGGATCATGTGACTCTGAAGACTAGAGTAATGATGCTGAAAATTCAGTTTTGCCATCACAGGAATAAATTACATTTTAAAATATAAAAATTGTAATATTTCATCATTTTTAACTGTATTTTTAATCAAATAAATGCCATCTTGGGGAGCATAAGAGACTTTTAAAATGTATTGAAAATCTTATAGACACCAAACCTTTGAACTGTAGAGTATGTGTTATATACTGTACAAGACAGAAGATTTTAATATGTATTACTTCTTTACTGTACAGTTGTTCCAGCTCTTCTAGTGTCTGCATGCCTTTGGCACGACATGACTCCTCTGTGAAGGGCAGGATATCATGGTGCACTTTTTGAGTACGACCCAGTCGCAGGAAGCCGATCTTAAACCTCTTCAGTTTCAGGAGGATGTTGTCCACAGCAGAGTGGGTGTAGCTAGTCAGAAGAACACTAAATCCACAAGCATGGAGTATCCGCACCTATAAAACAAGGAAGTGCAAAATAAATGTCAGATTAATATTCCTTTGTTCACATATAGAAACCACTAGCATAAACAGGAAGTTTCATTCTACAGGTCAGAAAAAAATTTATGTAAACAAAACCAAGCTTACATTTATTAATGTACATACTGAATATGAAATTCATTCATAAATAAGGAATATTTACGCTCTTACCAGTGTACAAATGGTGGTAGTTTTCCCAGTACCTGGCATTCCCACAATAAGCGTGTAATCTCTGGACAGTAGCACTTTTTTCATGGCTTGTTTCTGGGGTTTATTGAGTCCTGAGAGGCAAAATATGATTAAAACACATCATGTATTCACAAGAACACATCAAGGGCATGTTTGAAAGCAGCTCACTGCAGAAAGATTGAAATTATGGTTTACTGAGAGAAGGCAGTGAATGAACACACCTTTCAGAATGTTAGCCACAGTGTCCTTGGCGTCTCGTGGCAAAACACTGCTGAGGTTGTCAATGAACTGGGGAGGCCTGAATTCCACAATCAACTCCCTCAATCTTTCACTGCATAAAAATGTACACATTGAGTTTTTCATATAGAAAAAAACAAAAAACAAAAAAACAACACACTTTAAGAGACAAAACAAATATAAAATGATGATCAGACCTGGTTGGAGTGTTTTCCATTAACATAGACAGGTTTCCTAGATGAGTGCTAAGACCGCATGCACCTTCATCCTGGTCCAGTCGGAAAACTGTGTTTGAGGAATACTTAGAGAGGTTTCTGAAATGATAGGAATGTGGAATTAAGCTTTGATGTACCCTTGACCACTTCAGATTCAGGTCAAATGAATTTCAAAATGATCAACTTAATGAAAAGCAAGATACTTACTTGTCCAAAGAGCAAGTCACTCCACTGACTGTTATTTCTGTGACGTATCCTGAGGCCAGGCCTATAAGCACAGAGTCCTGATCACTGACCACAATCCTGTCGCCCACTATCAGCCCAGTGAGAGTCTGCTCGCCTTCCTTCCTTTCAAAGCTGTGCTTATATACACCATCAGATAGGACGCTGACGCCTCCAGCTAACAGCATGTTACCCGCACAACCACCACTTTTCTCCCTGAGAATGAACAACATAAGAACAGGGACATTCATTACGGACAAAAGCATTCAATTAAGTCAAACACACAGTGCTAATATGCTAAGGATCTGAAATGCATAAAAAAACAAAAACAATTTCAAACACAAATAAAACATAAAACTATTGGAAATAATGAAGAAAATTAAATTAATGGTTCTGCCAAAAATAAAAATTCTGTCATCTTTTACTCCCTGTCCCTCCAAAGAAAGTCCATTTACAATTTTTTTTATGGTTTGACCCAAGTCTACTAAAGAGACGGTCGCTTTATATGAACAAATATAATTTTGCCTTTTTTTCTACTTACCATATTTGTCATGAGTTGATTATGTTCATATTTAATAAAAAAATGTTTAGAAGCCTAAATGAAGCATGTTCATCATATTAAGCGATCGTGTCTCATATGGATTACTTTTACAATGTCTTTATGAACTTTTTGAAGCTTGAAAGTATTGGTGGAATGAACTTTCAATGGAGGGACAGAAATCTCTTAGGCTTCATTAAAAAGATCTTCATTTGTGTTTCAAAGATGAATGAAAGTCTTCCAAATGGGTTTAAAACAACATGAGGTCGAGTAAATTTATGTTTTTTTGGGTGAACTAACAATGTACAACTCATATTTTATAAAAGACCCACCTCTGCTGGGAAGTCTGAAGCCAGATATTTCTCCGACCTCCTTTGTTCTCCATGGTGAGAGCCTCCAGCGTGCAGAGCAGCAGCCAGTGGCTGAAGTACTGGAGGTGCATCTGGCTGAGGTGCTCGCTCTCTGACTGCACAAATGCCTGTGGACCTTCACTACAGCTCCCCACGGGATCTCTCTCCACAGCTCTACACAAATGATACATTTAAGCTAAAGCTAAATTGAATTGAAGATCTCTCAAGTTGGAAGTTGTCATGGAAAATGACACACGAAGAGAGAAAAACAGTACCTGTTATAAACTGCGCAGTTTCTTTTCTGAGGACAGTACTTGCAAGCCTGCTGGTCAGATACCATGGCAGGCAATGGGGCCATTTGACTTCCACCCTCCATCTTGATCAGGTTGTTGCCGATGTGATGGGCCAAAGAGTTCCTTATTTTAATCAGCTCTGTGATGGAAAAAATATTATTCAGTATAGTCATAAGTAGGATGTAAGCTTATACTATTTTGATGTTACATTGTTATGACAAGTCCACCAGCTCTTATTTGTAACATTTGTATCAAAAAACTTGATTTAAAGGGATAGTTCACCCAACTACAAAAGTTGTCATTCATTATTCACCCTCATGTCACTCCCAAATCATAAGCCCATTTCATTTTTAAAACACAAATGAAGATATATTTCTGTCCCTCCATTGAAACTAAAGCTCATAAAGACATAATAAACATAATCCAAATGAAACAAGGCATTTAATAAAAGCCTTCTGAAGAGACATTGCTGCTTTTAATGATTAAAAGATTTAATTGAGCTAAATTAGATGCTTGATCCACGAGAACCAATTTGGTTTGTTTATGCGTATCGCACAAGGATGTTTGAGCTTCCACAAGGACCAATGAGGCTTTAGGAGAGAAATCTCTCAGGTTTCATCAAATATCTTCATTTGTTTTTTTAAAGATGAATGAAAGTCTTATGGGTTTGGAACAACATGAGGGCAAGTAAATGATGACAAAATATATGGATATAAATTATATTTAAAAAAAAAATATATATATATAACACACAAACCAACCTCTCCTGTCCATGTGGTTGCCCACAACAGGATGTAGACTGCCAGTCTTCAAATAGATGAGGAATCCTGCCTCTGGATCACAACGTCTAGCTGAGCTCATCAATGTGTACAGAATAACCTAGAATGCAAATGAAATGTCTGTAATAAGAAGTGATTTTTTTTGTACATGTTACATTTCTAAAGCATCATCTGAAACATTTTGTACTTGACTGCGATGCTCAATGGAGTTGGACTCCTTTCCGGTTTTCAGCTCCAGTGGCACAATCCTTTCTATGGGCTTTCTGCCTCTCCGGTGAATCCTGACGCCAGCTGTGACATCTATCTTCCCCTTCAGGCCAAAACTCGGACACCAGATGTTCTCCTCGATGTCCACAAAATCTGTGACTGTCATGCTACAGGTTGCATCTTGCTTGCTCAGAGCCCCGTCGCTAGGGCTGATGGTAAATAACCACACAAACCATTAAGTTCATCCATTATATCAATCTGTACAAACCAGAAAATGCTGAGAGCCTGCAGGGCTTGCTGTAATTGCTTGTTTGAAGAACTATATACACTCACAGTTTCAGAGTGAGCTGCTTTTGTCCAGCCTGTGGTGAAGTGTGAAGGTAGTGTTTTGCCCACTCAGATAAAGAGGGAAGATATTCTTCAACTTCCTGTCTCATGTCAGCCTGAGTCAGCTTTAGACTATACCTAATTAACCAAGCACAAGACATTTCACAATACTTATAAGGCACTGACATAATATATGGAGCTTCATTACTGTGGTCAAATGCTGTATTACCATGATATAGTAAAGATGTACACAACAGATCATTAAGTGTCCTTAAGTTGTGCCTCTAAACATGGAATTTATAATGCATGATAGCCCTTACATTTGTCCGAGGTAGTTGGGGCTTCTTAGGGCATCTGAGGCAAATGTCTGTATCCTCTCTGGAGAGAAATCGGAGGACATGGCTGCTTTTTGGAAGATATCATGAACTATGGTACCATTTAGCATCTGCTTAGATCCACCATCAAATGCCTGCTTAAAAATCACACACAAGAGTTTTGATTATTTGAAGCACTAAAATTGGATGTACTCTAAAAAAATTAATTAGCATCATCATTCCGACAAACATTTATTATAGCATTTATTTGAAACATTTATCTTTTGTAATTATGAATGTAATTTACTTTTGATCAATGAATGCGCACTTGATGAATAGACATTAATTTCTTAAAAAAAAAAAAGAAAGAATAGTGAGACACATTCACAACATTCAATTTCCACACCTTAAACATCTCTCCCAGCACCCCTCTCCTCATACAGCGAATACTGCTGGCAATGCTGGTCCCAGATATCAGCAGGTCAGGCAGCAGAACCAGAAAACCAGAGTCTCTGTCAATCGTCCACAAGCCAGAAACACTCCTCCCTTCCAAGTGAATGATGTCCCCCACAGCAACCGGAGAACTCTCCCTTTAGAAAAGAGGTTGAAAAGTTCAAAAACAAAGACAGTCAAAAAGAAAGAACTCTCTCAAGTATCTTTCAAATAGTCAAGTAATATTTTGTACCAGCCATCTTTGAGAACACAAGTCTCTGTGGACTGTGTCGTCTTTGAGCAGGTGATGGTTAAGTGTTTCTCTGTGCCACTTCGTGGTGAAGTGACGTCTTGTACATCCAGTACCCAGTATCGGTTATGAACACCAGAGGTCAGTGTAACATGCTCTTGTATGCCTTTGATTTTTCTAAAAGTCAAGAAAAAAATGTATGTTTAGTTTTAGTACACAAAAATCACCAAATAAAAACACACTTATGTACACATAAATAGGTTGAATAAAATATTCATACTCATGACTGAACTTCTTGGGTTTTGGCGCCTCAGCTTTTTGCTCCATGCCATCATCAAACCACTCATCTATCAAATCAGTAAAATCATCCTCAAAAGGGGCTGGCAAAGTCTTTCCATCAGCAATTTTTTCTTTCACTTGAAGCTCAGCAGTACTCAAGGGCCTCTTCTTAGTAATAGGACAGTTGAGAAAAGTCTCTTTTTCTTCAGTAGACCCATTTTTCATCCATGAACTATATGACATCACAAGATCTAAGTCATTTGTTCCAGAAACTGCACCCATGCCAATCTCCGGCTTCACATTATGAGCAAGTGAATTCTCTTTCTCACTGGTACTAAAGCTCAGCTGATGAGAAGATTTTTTTGAGAGCTTTGAGAAACCATTTGTTTTTCCATTCATTTTCACACAAGGCCCAGTTGCCAGTCGGCTACTCTCAATACTAACAGACTCGGCTTTGATTTTTTTCTCAGGACTCTTCCGGAACAAAACAGAGAGCGTTCTCAAAGACTCATTTCGCTTAGTCACTGGCAAGCTTGTGTCGCACTCAGGTGGTTTCTGAACTTGCATGATCCTGGACCGCTTGGCACTCTGGATGTTTTCTGAGCTGTGCAACAACCTCTTTACAGAGCCAGAGTGACTAACACCTTTCTTACGCTCAAAAGTGTCCTCTGACTCTGGACTGCTGTTGTTACGTGGCTGCATCAGCTTACGTGCCATCAGGCTAGGTTTACCCCTGACACCTTTAGTATGTAGACCACGGGACACAGGTGAGCGGTTCTCATATGAAGTGTCGGAAGGGTTCTCGGTCCTCAGACTGTCAGGCGTCTCTGGAACGGCAGATGGGTTTGGGGAGCAGGGGACATTTTCATCCTCCACAAAACAAGTCTTCAATGAAACGGGGGATCTTGTAATTCCAGCTTCAAATCTTTTAGGTGACTTTGGAGAAACCTGAAAAAACAAAGGTATGGTTATCCACCGTATTTTTTATGTAAGAGCAGGCAAAGCCATTTTAAACTTGAAAGTGCAAGACTTCCAATGTCAGTTGCTCCCTGTTTTTTTTTATCAAATTTAAAAAATACACAACAAATCAGGTTCTCAAGACATTTAACAAACAACATAATAAATCCAAATAAGAATGCAAAATGAATTTAAAATTAAAGGACAACACAAACATCTTAAATTCATTTAAGAGACAGAGTTTTGGGGGCGTTTTTAATTATATAGATTCAAAATAAATTCAAGGGCTTTTTGGAAATTAAAAAAAAGGGTTTGAGTCACTCCATTTACTCTGATGAATATAATTTTGTTTAAATAAAATAATAATAATACACACCTTTTTTTTGAAATGTCATCTTTATTTGAGTGAACTATAGATAGATTTAGGGCTAATTTGAATTTATTTTATTAAATTAATTAACTGGTATTTGTCATATTATTATTACTGTAGTAAAACACCAGTTTGCAGCATAAATAATCTGATCCCATTTTCTTTTATTATTTAGACAAAATGTAATGAAAGTGAATAGTGAATGAGGCTGTAAGTCACTAATCTCCTTTTGTGTTGTACAGAAGAAATAAAGTCATATAGGTTTGGAACAACATAAAAGGGAGCAAATGAGAATTTTCATTTTTGGGTGAACTATGATAATAAGTTAACTAGATTAGTATTATGTACTTACCTTTGAGAGGAAAAAGGCAGAAATGTTTGACTGAACTCCATTGACCATCTACAATAACAACAAAAATGTTGTTAGTTAGTAATGTTACACGTTCACAACGGATGACATTTATATCTAGATAACGTTAGCTAGATGAGGATGATCAACAAAACATCAGATGTCACTATCAAATACTTACGGAAGATCTGCTGGATTTACACTTCATCATCGTGGACTGTAAGTGAATAAAATGACTAAAAAAAGATTGCTCTTCGGAGAAAACAAAATCACGAAGCAGCTGTAACTTACTGGTATCAAAACTTAAAAACCTCTCACAAAACTGTGTCAGCTGCACATAAAAATAGACACTGCTATAAGTTAGCTCAAATCTAGCTCGTCCAGAAACATATTTTCTCACAGAGCAACGGTATGCACATTTGATTTCACATAAAACATAAAACAGTATATATAAATAAATAACTTTAGCTGTATCCCTGCATCGTAAACACTCGAAATTCCCGCGTACAGTCAGTGAACAGATCGAGATCACACGAGAAGTCAAACGGTTTCCTCGTTGTTGTTTTTTTGTGCGGAATTTACATCGCCATTACAGACACACTGCCACCTAGCGACAGTGAGATTATCAATTGTCCAATGCAGTTGCTAGACAAGCTGGAAACAATATTTTTATTAGCCGCATTTTATTAGAACCACATTAGCCTCACGTCATATTTAAATGAAAACCTGGCAATTATTATATCGTTATTTTATGTAATGGGACAGAATTTTTCGGTTACCAAGGCAACCATAACGGCTTGAGGGCGGCAAATTTTTGAAAGTTAACATGGTAAGCATTTGTGTTTATTTCAGGTGCTTTGGATAAATCAAATGTGGGTTGTGGGGTATAATAATTAAAGAGATTAGCCTCCAAAAAAGTGCCATATGCTGTTAGAGACAGAAATTACAATTGTAGAAATATTGGCATGAAATTAAAGTTCTAAAAATTTAATTATTTTAAAAAACAACCCACAATGAATGAAAGCTAGAATTCAAGCTAGAAAGCTACACTTTCCTTCAAGTGTACAGGGTTGTTGTTGTTTTTTGGACACTTAAAAATTTGCCATTTGTGTGCCTTTTGGTGGTTAACGTCAATATTTGAAACAAGAAGTACTTGAGTTGAGTATCACCTGCATGCCAGTTATTTTAAAATATTTTATATATGTTTGTGTTACATGAACAGCTTATTGTAATTGAATACACTTATAACAAAATGGCATTGAAAACTGAGCCTCATCTTTGAAATATTCATGCCAAGCCACCGCACACAGACAGTAGAAGGTCTGCTAATATGGACGTGCAAGAAGACGACCTAAAATGTCCTGTTTGTGTAGAGCTTTTTACAGACCCTGTACGCCTTCCATGTGGGCACAACTTCTGTCAAACCTGCATCCAAGTGGTCTGGAACATGGATGACCCCAAAACATCAGGAGAAGGGCCACTGTTCTGTCCGGAGTGTCAGATCCTCCTTCCTTCGGACCTTAAGCTTGAGTTCAACTCAGATCTTCAAAGGAAAGTTCAGGATGTCTTTGCAAGAGCATCTTCGCTGGAAGGATCATCTCATATGTCACCCTTCATTATCATGTGTGATCAGTGCATTGGGAAGACTGAGGTGGCTGTGAAGAGCTGCCTCTCCTGCGATGCCTCCCTGTGCTCTGCTCACACTCTCCTGCACCAGCAGAGAGAGGCTTTAAGAGGGCACTCTCTCATCGAAGTAACAGAGGACTTCATTTCCTTCAAGTGTAAGGAGCATGGGGAGGAGCTGAAACTATTCTGTCAGGAGGACCAGACTACTGTGTGTTGTCTGTGCATTGCGGTTGGGTCACACAAAAACCACCAAGCTGTTACATTGCAAGAGGCATGCTCAGAATTCAAGGTAGGGGCTTCAATTCATGAAAATGGGTTGATGAAAACATTTTAATGAGTGAAAAATATTACTATTTTGATAGATTGGTCAATTAAAAGGACATTTTTAAACATGTGCCAAGTTCTTAAAAATGTACATGTTGTTAAAAGTAAAAACTTAGCCTATACATTTATATTTTTTATATAAATATTATATAAGCTATGTATATTATAAATACATATAATTCAGTACAGAAATAAAATGACATGCTCATCATAGAAGATGTGTATTCAGGTCATTTTTGTATTAAGTGGATTTTAATGTTTTTTTTTTTTTTTACAAATTAAGATATCTATTTTTACTCAGATATATTTTTCTCAGATAAATAAAACATTTTCATGGACCATTATTATGCCTTATGGAATCTCTTTGTTCTTTTAGAAGGTGCTGGAGACCAACAAATCACTTCTTCTACAGAGGAAACATTTAGCTGAGTCTGCTATGCAAGATTTGAAACCATTATTTTCAGAGGTGTCGGTGGGTATTCCAATATGAGCTTTTTGAATCATAGCAACCAATTAAACCAAGAAAATTATTGTATACTGCACTTCACAGGTAGGCTAATTTTGATTTGAAATAATACTTTTTTAATAAATGGAAAAACTATTCAAATCCACTGTAGCAAGAGATAATCTAATATGTTTTCTTTGTCAATTTATGAGTTCACCAGGCTTTTACTTTTCTTTTCTTTTTTCAATCTTGTGGTGGTTTTCAAGAAAAATGCAGAAGCATACAGACTCAGAATAGTTGAGAAATACAACCAGATAAAAGCCCAGATTGAGGAGGATCAGAAGCTGATGTTGGCCGTTCTGGAAACAGAAGAATTTTACTCCAACAAGTGGCTGAGATGGAAAAATGAGTCACTGGAGTGTCATGTTAAAGATATTAATGCTGCCCTAAGATCAAGCCAATCTCTCATCGAGGAAGAAAATGACATCATATTTCTCAAGGTGCATATTGTGTGAATTATATTTGAGTGCTCATTTTCCTTTTTTTTAATCTGTTGTCTATCAATAACATAACTTTTTTTTTTGCAGCATCTCAAAAAACATAGACTTGGGTGAGTTCTTTTCACTGCATTCCCTTTAAATTGTACTTATCTATAGAGCCCCTAAAGGGACATGGTGATGAAAAAAAAAAATGAGATGAGAAAAATTATGTCAGTGCTTCTTTTACAAATGTTTTGCTTTCCTCCGAGAAACTTTGCGTTTGCTCGCAAAATGTTTGCTTTCCCCCACTATGCCATGATACATTAAAACCAAAATGAATGTTTCTTCATGAATTCTTCATCATTGCTCTAGGTCCCAGGTGGAATTGCCACTTGTGTCTGTGATAGAGCAAGAGTATAGCACCACAGACAAGATGAAGACAGTCGAACAGCTGGTTGATAACTTAGAAGAAGTTGTCTTGCAGAACACTCAGCGGCTGTGGTCTAGTAAGTGTGATGGTTCAATGCACAATGTTAAAAGACATTCTTAGACTTAAATACAAAGTACAATAATCCTACCTTATAGTGTAACCTATCAATCTTTGCCACCTGCAGGTCTCAGAGCAGTAAATTTAGACCCAGAGACAGCACACCCCGAGTTAGATGTCTCGGCAGACAAGCTGGAGGTACACTGGAGTAAGAAACCAACCCCAGAAAGGAAACGGAAAACAAACATCAGCTCTCAGTACAGCGTCCAGGTCAAGGAGAGATTCTCTAGTGGCTCCCACTACTGGGAGGTGGCCGTCTGGAAGAAACCCTATTGGTTGATTGGTCTGTCATATGGCTCAGCTACTAGAGATCAGGATTCTGAGCATCCCAACAGTGACTTTAACAGTGTGTTCTGCTACATCTATCATGGTAATGGAAAATATCTGGTTTGTCAGGACTCAAATGAAAAGTCCCTGGCAGTGAGGAAAACAATCCAAAAACTTGGATTATGGGTAGATATCCTGAAAGGAACCGTGTCTTTCTATGATGGAGATACGCTAACTTTGCTCCACTCATTCCGCGTTGAGTTTTCTGGCCCAGTTTGTCCCATTTTTAATCCTTGTATCGACATAAATGGCCAAAACAGTCAGCCTCTTTCCATTGTCCACCTAAGAAACAAAAATAATTTGGAAAGCACCTCACAAAATGCTCCATCCATTTCCTTTACGTAAATAATACATGGGTTATTATATTGTATCTGTCTATTTAATATAGTTGGGTTTGGTGTAGTTATCACATCTCACATTCTCTTTGGTTCTTTTTTGTCATTTCTGCAACGATGGATAACAATGATTAACCTTCTGGGTGTTTTAAACCTGAAAAGAAGTGTGAGAAAGAAGAAAATTTTTGACAACGTGCAAATTATATCTAATAAACCACTGTGTCTTTTTTATTTAAAAGTTAGTTTAAGAGTTAGTTTACTAACAACGACAACTCTGTCATCCTTTTTGTGTTTTCTGTCCATACAGTGAGTCAGTGGGGTCCAATCCGGTTTTGGACCTCATTTACTCTTGTTGTATAATACGAGGGTGAGTAAATGATGACAGAATTTCATTTTTGGGTGTATTATCCCTTTACCTACGCACCTGCTGAATTAAAAATTAAAATTTTAGTTCAAATTGTCAAAGTAACTGCAAGGACTAACAAGATACTGTATATTGAGATATAACTATAGATTTTTGATTTGTTTTGTGCATGACTGTGCTTATGTTCTTGGATATGTCCATAAAACCTGAGTTTGACCAGCTTTAGATGATAGAAAACTCTTCTTGACAAAGTTGTAGTCCACCTTAAGCTGAGATGGGCCTCCTGCCAGGGCTCTGATAATGTGATACAGGCACTCCCTAAAGACACGGGAACAAGTACAGTATACTGACTTCTTTGTCTGCTGTTGGAGTTTTTCTAATTACAGCGGAGCTGTCCACTTCAGCACCTCACATGCACAATGAAATGATGAAGCATCAAATATCTGCCACATCTGCAACTCTTCATGGTCCCATCAGGTATGTGAAGTTGCTTGTCCCTCTATTTGTGTTTCTTATAAATAAAGAACAAAGTATAGCAGGCTGTCTTCAAATGGTGTTGTTATCGGATTAATTCTAGACTATACCAACACTTTCCCGTAATGGTTTGTGGAAACTTTTACTTTTAGTTGTTGCAGAAAATCCATGTATTTATATTATGAATCTATTTTTGAACTCATGTGCTTTAATTTTTTATCATAGACCTGGTGTATACCCTATACATCCATTGTAGTTATTTGTCACCTTAGAAGCTAGAGTCTAAGAGCAGTCAGTCTGAGTAAAGTATTCTTTCCATAGCTCTCAAATAACATAGTAGGTAATGCAGGACAGCTCTACCCAGTGCCCAGAGCTTCTGAGGTCAGTCGAGTTGTACAACATTTTTGTATAGCACACTTATGTCTTATGCCTAAACCTTTTGCTCTTAAAGCTACTTTAACATCATGTGATTCCCTTTTTGGTTAGATATATATGGATAGATATGGACAGTTTACAAATAACATGAACATCAGTTGTTGTTGTTTTTGTTGTTGTTTCAACATGAAAATCTTAAAAATTGTATATACAGTGCAGTGGGAAGTTCTGGGAACCAAAAGTCCTCATTGAAATAAGTCTAATTTAATCCTGCTAATAAACAAAGTTTAAATAACAAAGTTTCACAAAATTGCTGTGCTAATAATATAATTTGTAATTATTTTGAAATAAATTATAAAAATGCATAAAATAAACACTTTTGCTATGGTCTCAGACTTATGAAACCCAGTCTTTGTATATGTGATTGTAAATATTTTTTATTTACTTAAAGTAGTTTAGAATTTTAGCATACAAATAATCCGTACAGCCAAAATTAGTATGAGGTCATAAAACATTGAGTATGTTAATTACACAATATTTTAACATGTTTTAAAATAAGAAAAAGATTAAATTATTTTAGATGAATTATTGCATGTCACAATGCAGGATACTGCTGTCACATGTTAACTACTATACTATATTATACTATACATAGTGAAGGGGGACAGGAAGTTATAGGGAGAGAGTGAATGAGCACTAACCACTAGACCATGGCTTTGACTCTTGAAGTTTTGCTGATTTATGTAACACCGTTCTCTTGAGGGAGCAAGCGTAGTGCTGTTAGCCCATAGACTGTGCTGAATGCATGAAATATTTGAGTGACTCAAAAAAAGCAAGTCATAATGCAGTGCTCAACAATGTTAATTAAAAGGTTTAACACTTTAAAAAGCCTAGATACAATGAGCATCACAAGTGATCTTCAGCATTTAAAGGGATACCCCAAAATAAAAATTGTCAACATTTACTCACCCTCATTCCAAACCTGTATGACCAACTTTCTTCTGTGGAACAACGTTGGGAACCAAACAACATTTGAGCAAATCCAATCATGGGACAAAAATAAAAACACTGAAACATTTCTCAGAATACGTTATTTTGTTTCAATATAGAAAAAGGTCATACAGTTTTGGAATGAGATGTCAAATGTTCAATGTGCAACTATTCTGTTAACTACTGGTTTTGGGATTATAATTTTTTTACATTTAGCAAAATCACAAACACCAGCAAAATAAGCCAGCAAATACATGTAGTAACAATACAAATGAAAAAGTTAAATAACAAATGAATGCGACAATGCATGCTGGGAACAGAAGCACATATGCTGTTGACACTATTACAGATAATCTGTAAGTAGCTAAGAGTTTACACTAATGCAAGCACAGCTAATCATTATGATTCTGCCGCATGACAGTCATTTCTTTTTCACTTTACAGTATAATTGTCTTAGAAATATTGTAAAAATGACAGCGAATGAACAGCAACTAGTAGCTATGACATACTTTAAATTCACACAGTTTTTTTACACTGTGATAGTTTGCTGAGACTCAGGATTGTTTCTGTTCAGATGTAATCCCAGCGGCCTTTTCTCAACCCCTGTTACTGTGTAAATCTATTTACAAGGGGCTTTCCCTCTGGCTAGGCCCCCCTCTGCGGGTGAGCTGAACCTTTTGCCACCTGTCACAGAACAGACAGAGAGCTGGCGCACCTGATTGGCTCAGCTCTAGAATGAGGTGGGTCTTAAGAATGTGAGTGACAGGGTGAGTGCAGGAAATCCTGTTGGGCTAAGACAGGTTTTCAGTGGGGGGGGGGGGACGTTGGAGAAGACGCACTAAGTCTTGTGGGTGGCGTAAATCCAGTATGCGTGAGCTAGTAAGGCGCAGAGAGCTGTTTTGTGTTCTGTGGAGAAGAGAGGGAGGCACAGAGACCACAAACACATGAATAGCCAGTTTTTCTGAAGACTCTAAAGGAGGGGATTTTCTGGGTTCCCACTGCTGCTGTGTAGCGGATGGGACGGAGCTGTTGAGAGGGGAGTTAACAGGTAAAGGGAGGGGTTTGACTGTAATTGGTTTCTATGTGCCTGTTCATGTAACAGATACAGGAGTGAGGACAGGAGGAGGGGTTGAAGGAATCCTATTAGCTACAGCACAGAAAAAGTAGGTCTAAATGGCCTGCGTAACAGAAAGTAGATATGTAAAATATATGCATTTGAATAACTTTACTTCAGCTAATTTTGTCATTTTCAGTGATTATGGAAATAAAATAGTACACCAATGATTTCAGTTGCTGAGAAAGTCAAAATAGTTAATGGACATGTTGTATCAGCTCTGTAATATTAGTTTTTATTAACTTAATTCTTTGTAATCGTTGGGACTTTTAAAGATGTGAAAGCAAAAGTGTTTTTTTTTTTGTTTTTGTTTTTTTATTACCTGTCATGAAAATACAAAGAAACAATTTTTTATTTTAAAATAATTTGTTTAGTACTATAAACAACAAAATATTCTTGCTACATCTACAAATATTTCTAGTCAATTCTAGCTAATTTGAACGGTAGTGTATAATAAAAGTAAATTATAATGATGAATACAATTTCATAGATGCTTTTAAAAATGATCCTCAACTTTGTTCATCATACATGTAAATCACATAAATATTTAAGAGAACAAATTCAATTTAATATTTCTAGTTAATTCTAGCTAACTTATCACAAACATCTGACAGTGTATTGTCATGAATGTGGCATGTTCTTTCAGTCAAGGACTTTGATCCAAAGAGTTAATTAAAGGGAGATCAATTTCAAGTTTTTTCAAGCATACATTCAATACATTTCAGCTAAAGGACTGCAGGAAGACTACAGTAAATAAGGGCTTTGAATGTGAAAATCTGCTGTTCACGTCCAAATGCTTCAGTCAATCAGACTGACTGAAATTACAATATGAGAGTTATTTCAAGTATTAGTCGCCCTGTGTAGTTTGACTCTGTGGCATTGTCACTGTTGGGTTTGTAAATGTAATTAATAACATTTTACAAATATGAAGGACGCATTTGTATAGTGTGTGTGTGTGTGTGTGTGTGTGTGTGTGTGTGTGTGTGTGTGTGTGTGTGTGTGTGTGTGTGTGTGTGTGTGTGTGTGTGTGTGTGTGTGTGTGTGTGTGTGTGTGTGTGTGTGAGAGAGAGAGGGAGAGAGGGATAGAGATAGAGAGACCTAAAGAGCTCCCATTCATGATTTTGAGCTTGTGTGTTGTCTTTAAGGAAAATTATGCACTATCCTTCCCTGCCTCCTCCCCCATAACTGCAGTGGTGGTCATGATGCCGGGTGCATACGACTCAATCAATTGAGCGCAACACCTGGCACATGTCCAATCGCAGCCACACTTCCCCACTTTCACAAGAGCTGACAGAACACAAGCAGCTGTGGCAGATTGCATGTGAGAGGTTAGAATAGCTTATGTGCATTAAAGAGAGTGAATCCTTTAGGGTAGTTTGTAATGATCAGCCTCATCTCTTCTCTGAGCTGTATGCAGTAGGTATACTGTATTTTATTTAATGTGAACTGACTTCATGGTTTTGTAAAGGTGATTGCAGTCTAATTCAGATGTTAAGGCTTTTCTGAATCCATTACAGGAGAAAAATCTATATAATTCTGTATCGTCACCTGGATATGTTATGTTTTGGATACAGTTAGCTAGCCTAGCTACCAGCTAGCCTAACCAGCATGGGTTCTTTGGTCAGAGACACCAGACCATGCTAGTTGTATTGCTTTTTTTCAGTGTGAGTAGAATGTGTTGTCTATCATCTTATTACATTTAAGGATTCATTCATTAATTCATTCAAGACAAGTAGGTAATCATATTATATATTGCTATACTTCTGAGAGAGCTACTGTAAAATTTAGTCACAATATGAATGTAATGAATGTAAACAATTATGTATGTAATATGAAGAGGGAGTGAGGCAGGGAACCTGCCAGTAGTAAATTAGTATGTTACACAATTAGACCCTCTTGCCATTAGTAAACATGCTCAGCTTGATTTAGAGGAGTACAGTATAGCAAGAGGAGTCAAGGTGGTTAGTTCACAAGTCTCTTTACACAAAATATTTGCTTGAGAGAAAATGTTTCACTATTATTTTCCTTTTTAATAGATGTCACTTCAAATGAGAGTTCAAAATACTGTAGAATAGAGCTAATATGTGGGTCAATGTATAAATGTCAGGCTCTATTGAAATACTGTATAACATAAGTTGTAAATCAAAAATGATCAAATTATTATTATTATTTATTATTATTATTATTATTTAATGTGTAATTATTAAATATAAAATAATATAAAAAATAACATTAAAAATATTATCAAATTATTATTTAATGTGTAACAGACTTGGTATTATTTAAAAGAAAATGGGTGTATTTTCTTCCTAACTGATGGAGGTAATTTGTTTCAACAAATTCTCTTCTTTTTTGTTTCTTACAGGTGATTTTGAGGATGATATTGGAGTTCATCCAAACTCTCTCCCAGATGTGAACGCCAACAAACTTCCAGAGCAAACAAGATGACCAGTGCTGATTAATCAATTATAGAGAACAGGTGTTGTGCTATCTGCAGGCTCCTTTTGGTCAGTCATGTCTCAATCAGGTAAAATCCTCCACCTCTATGTAGAGGTGAGGTCTGTTACTGATGAAGAGGGAAAAGACCTGGGAGATGTGGAGAAAACAGACTCCCTCATTTTGACAGCACCAGACATCCTTCAACAATCTCAGTATGGTGGCCCCAATGTCCCACATGACCGGACATCTCCACGTGGAGTCCTGCATAAAGGTGGAAGCAGCACTCAGAGCCTGGCCTCCACTAAATCAACATCTAGACACTCCGTAAGTTTTCAGCTACATCCAGGACATGACTCGGAACAATCGGCTTCCCAACAAAAGAGTCTACCTTATGATGAGATAAGCCAGTTACTCTCTGCTTTGCAAACAGGACCCACTGGGAATACATGTCACTTGGTGTGTGCTCCTTCGGAACGCGACCCCTTCTTTGGAAAGGACCCTCACTTCTCAGGATGGTTTACTGCCCCTCCTACTCCCAGTGGAACTCGTAAGGCATGCAGCCCAACTAAGATGAAGGGAGAAGATGAAGGGAGGCGATCTTTTGCCACTTTCAGTTACATTGAAAAAGCTAAAATTAAATCTGTAGAGGGTCAGTATAGCTCTTTGTGCCAAAGCGAGCCTCAGAATCCCTTCAACAGAACCATGGAGAATCGAGCTACCCCTCTCCACCTCAGGAAAAGGCTTAGTGACCCAGTGTGGTTGGAGAACAGCTTGGAGTCCATGAACAACTGCAGCTCAAAACAGCTTAGTCAAGGTTTGGGGACGTCACATATGAGCACCCCCAGCTTTAGGCGGGCAACTCTAGACTCTATTGCCAGAGAAGCCACCCATCGGGCATTGGAGGAATTTGGTTCCCCACAACTAATGCAAAAACTGGCTGGCAACTGTCCTGATAGAGGTCACGATGTCAGGAGAGAACAACGTCGCTGTCAGTCTTGGTCAGGGTCACCGGTTATACCATGCAGTTCTAGGACCCTGCCCACTAAAGCAACAATCATGGATCATGAGCGGAATAGTTCGTTTTATAGACTTCCTAGGAGCCCTGCTACTGACCAACTGTCTAACCATGCCAAGCAAGCCTACTTTACCATGTCACACTCAACCGTCAACACTCAGGAGGTCTCAAATCAAAGAGCACAAGGGTATAGGTATCGGCCAAATTTACCATCCTGTAAGCCTACAGCTATTCAACATGAACTGCCATCTATGACTGTATCTCAACCATCTAGCAATCAACGAGTCAGTCATTCCATGAGTGATAGTCCACGGCAAGCCCACAGAGTTAATTTCAACCTGGCCAACTCCAAAAATAAGGTAGAAGAAGAAGCTAACCTACTGAGTGGAAGGAGGAGCGTATCCCCAGCCACAAGTCCCGACATGGCTCGTAAACTAGCGGAGGAAGCCACCAAACTCTCCATACTTATGGAAGCCAGGAGGTCTCCATCCCCAACCCAATCGTCGACAGACACAGTGAGGTCTGACAGTCCCCGTTTGGGGGATTCAAGAGAGCCTCAACTATATGCTAGCTTCCAAGGCTCAGCATCAAAAACCCATTCTAATTGCAAACTTCCTGTTCAGGAGCACCATTGGAAACACGAGTCTGTCGAGACTGGTCACCCCTCTGTTCAAACAACCCCTCTTTTACCCCACATTGGAAGTACATCTCCTGCAGCTCCAGCAAGGTTGAACCGATCAGATGTAATATCATCCTCTCCCATACGAGACCCACGGATAGAGAGAACAGAGTTGGAGGGAAAGGACAGCCCGACTTTGCACCGGCACCTACCTTCCCAGTACACAAGAAACAGTCATACAACTAACAATGAATGTTGGCAGTATGAGAGTCTCAAAGGTCACAAAGACAGTCCAGATAGCAGAAGGAGACCATTCACAAGGCCTAATCCAGAGACTCCAGCAAGTTGGACCTTTCACCAAAAGAATGGGAAAGAAGAGTGCTTAGCCAGAGACAAGGAAAGCTTGAAGGAGGTGAACAATCATAAGAGGAATAGTCCAGCTACACCGGGCTCTCAAGAGAACCATTGTAGGGTCTTAATGCAGCGCAATGAGATGAACGATGACACTCGGGCTAACAAAGAATGGAGTGGGACAGCATCACAGAGCTCCAGTGGAGTCACAGGCAGCCTTATAGATAGCACTCTACATGAGAAAGACTGCATATCCTCGGAGACATCTAGCAGAACCAGCCAGAAGAGTTCTGACTCTGGAAAAACAGGCATACAGGTGATTCCATCTTGGTACACATCTTTAGATTAATCTAATGCTCTGATTCACTGTATACTGTTATTTGATAATTCAGTTTTGTGTTGTAGTCTGAAAGTGGACCATTTTTGCTGAGGCCTTCCTTGCACTCTCAGAAGATGGCTCGTGCCAAATGGGAGTTCCTGTTTGGGTCCCACTCTGAAGACCAACATGAAACAAAAGGTGATAATTTCTTAGAAATGCCCAACTCAGACTTCCAGGAGTCAGTTTTCTGAAATGTCACCCTTCTTTATTTCTTTTGCCTTTCCTTGTGAACAAGCTGTTTGTACAGTAGGTGTTTTCAATTTACTGATGTCAAACAGAGAGGTAGCGGAGAATGAGTCACTTGAATTATTCTATGTCGTTTTTCCTTTCACCTTGACATTTATACAGTTTGCAGATACTTTTATCCAAAACAACTTCAAGCCATACTTTTTATTGATCTACATATTTTCTGGGAATCGAACCCATGACCATGGCATTGATATGGCCATACTCTGCCAGTTGAGCTACAGGACCTAAGGACATACAATTATTATTTAATAATGTCCTTTTTTGTAAGTTTAATCTGATAAAAGCTTTTGCAATAATATTTGAAAAATGTGTCTAAAACCATTTACTATTTACTGAAACTGTAAATTAGAAATTCTAAATATAACTGTATAATGTATGCATTTTGTCTGTTCAGAGACTTGTGTTATTTAAAATTTAAACCATGACACTCTTTGTTTTTCGTTGTTCACACAAATTCCAGGCTCCTCCACTGCACCCTCCAGTGGCTGTTCCAGCGAGTCTCCGACACCCATTTCACCCTTGTCTACCCCGCTAAGGCCTGTAACATCATACTTAAGACACTGTAAATCAACCGCTTCTTCGAAATCCTCATGCCATAATGTACAGCAAGTCAAAGTGGAGTTAATCAACCATCATCCCACAGTAGGGTCCTCCAATATGACCGGCATCATCAAACGCACTGTCAAATATTCAGAGACGGACATAGATGCGGTGTCCCTGCGCTGTTACAGGGAAACAGACCTTGATGAGGTGATGCTAGCAGAACAGGAGGAAGTGGACTCTGCTTTTGGCAGTAACCGCAGTGTGCTGGATACCTCAGGCACTAACAGCAGCAGCCCCCTGGAGGGAATGCTGTGCCCACACACAGATGGTGAGGAGGAGCTGCAAGATGAAGAGGTGGTGAGCTGGGCCAGTGTGAGGATGCAAGGCGACAAAAAGAGGCAAAATGCCACACCTGAGGGAGATGAAGTGTTTAGTCGACTACTGAGAGGGTGAGTGTGGAATAGATACTACTATAGACTTTCATTTGACCAAAATGGCTAGAATTCATAACTTTTTAAGGAATTAGTTTAAGGTTTTGATTTTGTATCCCTGCCTGCTTCGTGTTGTTTGGTTCCTTTTTGTAGACTTGGGGTAAATAAGAACAAGAGGGGATGTCCAGGGGGGCTGTAATGGAGTGTTAGGGTGTCTGAGGAAAAGTTTTATTTTAAAAATTTTATACATAAATAAATACATTAATAAAATAAAATAAGTTTACATTTACATTATAACTTTCATTCTGATTTCTAAAGACTTATAAATAAGTCTTATAAAATAAATAAATATAAATACAAACTAACTATTTTTAGATAATATTTTACATTTCTATTTTTCTCACAATTAACTGCGTCTTTATATGTGAAAATGTATAATTGCAATTTAAATTTTAGGAAGGTTGTCATATTTGCAGTATCAAACATTTTAAATTAATTATAAATAATGCAAACAAACCACTCAAAGGAGTGCATCTATGATTTATGTTCCTCTTATAGTCCCCTAGATTGCCAGCCTGACAGCCACACGGCTTTGAAGTCTCCCATCTCTGTGACCAGCCCGTGCCGAATCTCATCAGATGGCTTGGACTCTTTCAGCAGACACTTTGAGAGCATTATGGAGTCACACCGTGCCAAGGGCACCTCTTATAGCAGCTTGGATAGTGAAGACATTACTCCTAGTGGCCCACCAGTCTTCACTTTTGATTTTCCGACTCTCACTCCTGAGATCCAGAGTCAGATCTGCGAAAGTGCCAAGCAGATCATCGAACTGAGCTTTGCTCCTCTTACGTGCCCCGAACCACCTGCTGTGTCTGATCCCATAGAGAGCGGTGTCTATGAAGAAGAGAGTCCGTTCTGCAGTGGAGCCTGCTCTGATCAAGTCCCCAGGCCTGATTCTGACACAGACGCTGCCATAAGGTTAGTTGCAGTCTGGTGATTTTCATTTTTTCTAATGAGTTGTCATAAATATCCCACCACCACAGTATAGTGTCAAGTTGTTTTGAGGACAGATGGTTCTCACAACTCTATAGCCACTTTTCCACCGTCGGGCCAAACCGTTCTCTTTGCTTAACCGTTCCATTCCATGTCGATCCGGCCCAGCCAGTATGGATATGGTTGAATGTTTTGGAAAAACAGCTTGTGTAATAATTGGCTTTTAAGTTGGCATGAAGCAAAAGTTGCATTAGTCTTTTCTTCCCAATTGTGAAGTATATCTGGGTGAAACGGTTTCTCGGACAAGAAAAAAAAATTTTAGGGTGGGACTTGATTGTGTCCATTGGGAATTAATTGGGTCTATTGCTGTGATCTCATGTGAGTGACAGGTTGTCCCGCCCTCACGTCATGTCATCAGAGAATGTTGTTGCAAGAGAGGGAAGTTAATTTGATTCAATGTTATGAGGGCACATTCATTTAAAATAAAAAAAAAATAAAAATAAAAAAAAATGTATTGTTTATAATATATAAAATAAGAATTGTCCATTTTGATTTCATTTGACTTTAACAGGTTTTTTAGGATAAGTTTACAAAATGAATCTACAGTTGAGTATTTCCCACTAGAGGGCAGAGCCGAGCTATGCGATTGTGTTAAGAGTTACTAGCTCAGTTGCTTTTCTTGATGATTTGTTTAGGCAAGAGCTTCAGATACATTTCTCTCACTTATGCCCTTGATGAATGTAGTGTGAACTGTTTAATTCAGGATTGTGCTCTTTCCTGTCTGTTAAAATGCAGGGCTTGCTTCAAATCATCCTCAGAGAAATTGTTTCTGATCAGTTGTATAGCAAGCAGTAATATAAGGAGAAAGTTCCTACTAAACAAGTTCTCATTGGTAATGGCTGCATAAGATCCTTCCGGGGCTTTGACTGACCCACAGTCTCAGGGTCAGATTTGTGTTTAGGCCTATAATCCCTTACTACTCCTTCTTGTCTGTTGTCAAAATAAATCAGAGTGCAGCTCTGACTCCACACAGGCAAAACACTATTTCTTGTTTTGTTTTTTTAAATCAAAACCTTGTTTCTTGTTCTATGTGCAAAAATAATTTTAGATTTATCATTTTAAAAGGAGGGAGAAAAACAATCAGAAGGGTATTTTAGTGTGGCATAAGGTTCTCAAGTCCCCTACAATAAGGAATATTATTTGATCTGAGTTTAGTGTGGTTATTAAGAGGGCCTGAAAGCCGACACTATCTGCTTTGATACCTGGCTCATCCACTACATTCCTTCCCCTGCCATGGGGCCAGATAGACTTGGATATTTGCCAGGCACACTCGGTCTCCATGGTGAGAGAAGATTAACTTGTCTTGTGAATTCAGGGTTTTAAATAGAGAGAAAAACAATCTATTACCGTTTCACCAGGGCTGTATTTTTCACCTCTGTCCAATATTTCATTTAAACGGCCAATCATACTAAATAAACGCAAACCGTTATTCTAACACATAATTCTGACCTTTATACTTTCTCATAGATTGGATATAAATGTATCTTTATTAATGAGACAGACAATGTGTTCAGCACCATCTTGAAATGGAGATCGACAAAGACTAATGGCAGCACAAAGTAACAAGGCAAGACAAAGAGAGGAAGAGAGGGTTGGAGAAAAGGGAAAAGGGGGAGTAAACAGTCGTGAAAGGAACAGCAGACCATATCCACCAGCGAAAAATAGCTCAGCTGACAAGAGTAGAGAAACACACATCCACAAACACACGCAACCAGGCAAGCGGGAGGGAACAGTGTTTTGGGAGAGAAAGAATGAGAGAAAATAAGACAGTTGTATCAAGCCTTTGACTACACTATGGGTACGAAAAGCGCTTATAAAAGTTTGGAGCAGAATAAAAGAATCAGCAACGCGACAACTGAAAGACTTTAATTACAGTTCAAGATACTTGCAGACGGAGAGAGACACATTTCTTCTAAAGCCTCCTCAGGCTTCTGGACAGCAGGAGGTTTAGGGAAGGGGAGAAAAATGTGGAAGGCTGGATGCTGCGTTTATAAGCAAGCTTATGTCATCTGGCTATGTGAGGTGTGAAGGGGCAGGCCTCGTGTGATGGCTCATTATGTGCTCTGCTGGAGGGGTGGGGCCTTGGAGGATAATTACAAATATGCCCCCCACCCTGCCATATACCGGTGAGTAGAAAAAATTCTGCTCTGTATCAGTATTATTTTTGTATCATAGAGATATTACTACAGTTTTTTATTTATTTATGTAGTTGTTATTTTTAGAATTTATGTTTAACGTTAAAGTTTTTAGTAATTTCGTTTATTTTAACATGTCTATATTTTTTATTCATTTTTATTTCAGCCTTAGCTATTTTAGTACTTTGTTATAATGTCTTAGCAACTAGCTGGAATAAAAGTTTTTACATTTTTATTTTATTTCAGTTAACGTTTATTATATTTCAAGTAGCGAAAATGGTTTTAAGGTATTTGTAATCATAATAACCCTGGTCTATATATAACAAGTTTTTTTTTGTCATACACACACACACAAATATATATATATATATATATATATATATATATATACTGTATATATAATGTATATATACTGTATGTATATATATATATATATATATATATATATATATATATATATATATATATATATATATATATCAGTGCTGTCAAGTAGTATTTTCTCATGTACATTGTCACAGTACTTTGATTATAGCATGTAAATTTAGAGTAGTGACTTCCAGGTAGCTAATTTCACTTTCTGAGTAGTTTCTGGTGAATACCTTAGGCAACTCACAGTTTATCACAGTAAAAAATCAGTGCTCTCATTCACCCTTTCTGATAGATAGTTATTACTGAGAACCATTGCACTTCAAGGTTTTTATGAGAACCGTTATGATTTTAGCCAGGGTTCGAATTAAGTGGGGGTTTGGGCGGTCTGACTCCTAAATAAAGCTTGTTGTCAAAATAAAAGGTTCAGGGGGTCTTAAAAGAATTGTACATGAAGTATGTATTTTTTTAATCGGGGGGTTTTAAATATTTCGTTAAACTTAAAATTTTGATTAATTAGGGCACATATTCACCTGACGGTAAATAAACACTCGCTGCCAGAAATAGCGTTCGCCTGCGGGGGTAACCACAGTAATAGTCAAGTTTGTTTAATTTGGATCATCATACAACAGACGGCATTGACAAAACATCAGCACTTTAACTATTAGGCATGTGGCGGTACCAAATTTTCATATAATGATTATTGCTGAAGCTTTTATCGCGGTATATTGTATTATCATGGTATTGAATTAAGTACCCTAAAAAGTGTTGTCGTCCTAACAGGTTTAATATCTTTTTTCTTATAACAAAACAAACAAACAAACATACAAAACATTTAAATACTATAAAACAATACACAAAAAAATATATGAAGTAAACAAATGTACAGTGAGGCCCCATTTAGTTATCGTTGCATTAATTAAAAATGTTTATGTTTGAAAATAAACGTCCTATTAATTCTTTAAGTAATTGTTGTGATAAACACCATAGTGAATACAAATCTAAATGCAGAGGTAGACAAAGTACACAACTTCCATACTTGAGTGAAAGTACAGATATTACTGGTCAAATATTACTCCGTTACAAGTAAAAGTTGTAAAGACTGATTTTTACTTAAGTAAAAGTACAGAAGTACTTGTTTTTAAAAGTACTTAAGTATCAAAAGTAAAAAGTAAATGTCAATGCATTGTTTTATTATTGTTGCATTGTTGTATGTAATACTTACAGTACCTTATGCTGTTGAATCTATCCCTGCATACCCTCATACCAATATCACATTTATTTCTAGAACACAGTTCCAGTAGTGGGATTGAATGTGAGATTGAATAAGTCACTCAATAACGTCCACAATGGTTTCGGACAACCAAATGGCTGTTCCCTCAAATATTGCCCTATTTAAAGTTTTTTGGCTTTTAGTATGAATATGTTAGCCTTACTTTTATCTATAAGCTAGTGTGCTCCAAAACAATGACAAAATTAGCATTTAGAAGACCAAACCCAACGTTGAAAATGAAAATCAGGTTGATGTCAGAATCCAACGTCAGATTGATGTTAAACTCCAACGTTGGACAGACGTTGTATTGTGGTTGAAAATGAAAATCGTGTTGACGTCAGAAACCAACATCAGTCGTGTTCTAACGTCAACCTGACTTTCATTTCCAACCAAAATGCAACCAAAATCATCCCCTGACTGACGTTACTACTTTCTACTCAAGGACCTTGAAAGAAATGTAGTGGAGTAAAAAGTATGATATTTGTCTTTCAGATGTAGTGAAGTTAAAGTAAAAAGTTTCCAGAAATAATAATACTCAAGTAAAGTACAGATACTCAAAAAGTGTACTTAAGTACAGTACTCAAGTAAATGTACTTTGTTACTGTGTCCACCACTGTCTAAATGTCTGTTTGACACATTTAAATACAGTTCAGAAAATGAAAGCTGCTTTGTATGGGGGTTTAGCTGTTCCATAAGCGCCATCTACTGTCAGAGAGTGACAGTAAGAGCATTTTCATTCAGCTTGTCTCTATCTCTATCTCGTTTTTTTTTTTTTTTTAATGAAATGCTTGAAAGAATAGTAACAATTGTCATCATTGCCATACCATAACAATACAGCAATACTCCATCCAGGGTCCATCAGTCTTTCAGTCCAGATTAAGTGCCAAATCCTTAAACACAGCCATTGTTCTATTCAGCGTGTCTCATGCACGTTGGGGTTGTTTACATTAGAGTGCACGTGACTCTGACGTACTGTAGCACCAGCACACGCAGTGTTGTACATTTTTACCGCTTGATGAAAAAATTATTCTTAAAATGCGTTCTAAAAAAATTATAATTCGTAGCCCCCACGATTACACGATTACGAAGTGCCCACGATTACAATACCGAGATTGCGAGACAAACGTTCCTACTGAAATTCCTTTAAAAACGTCAAATTCATGAAAGCGGTTTTTTAGCGCTTTGGGTTTTATATAAGCGCATTATAAATAAAATGTATTATTATTTTTTATTATTATTACAGTTAATTTTCCATGAGTGTTTTCATGAACAGTAACGCTAAAACAAACAATTATAGTGCAACCTGTTGTCAATGGAATGTAATGTTCATATCCGTCTTACTGCCAGAAGCAGCGTCATGCAAAAAATTAAATTACATGATATTTGTCCTCCTTTGGTATATAAATCTTGTCATCAGTCTTTAAAAAAGAGGTGTGTTCACTTTTGTTAAAGCACTGGAATGTTGTAATGTAGAGCCTCAGCACAGGTGAGCTGATTGTTTGTCGTGTCACCTCACCGGTTATAGTCGGTGGGTGTGTACATGTGCACTAAGAAGTTGCATTTTTCCCCCTCACATGCTGTCACCAAACAAGTTATAATATGTGTGTCATGTTATTGTTATTTACACACATAAATATATCTAAATACAGCTGATGTCTTGCATACAGCAAGATTTATCAAAGGTGTGTCTGTTAGTCACTGAGCATCTTTGTAAAAGCTCGTCACACATCCTAGAAGCTGTGGCGGAAAAGTTTTCTGTTTTTCTTCCTGGTTTTCCCTACCATGATGCTATCTGTACATTGTTTCAAGAATAAACAGTCTGCCCTCATCCCCTTTCTTCGAGTCTCCTCCCCTGGCTTGTTTGTGAACTATCCGGTTGGAGGAGGTATGGAATGGTGATCCTCGGAACAAACCAAAGACAGAGGATAGAGGGGAGATCTGCATCTGGCATGAACTTTTTGGTGCTCGTACATCTAACTAACTTTGGAATGCGGTGGTTTAAAGGCAGAGTTGGGTCACTGAGGTAGAGTAGTGCTTTGGTTTATCAGACCTTTTGTGTTATTAGTTTGCCAGAGTTTTACACTTTAGTTTTTTGATTCAAGACTAAATGAAATGTGTTTCACACATATTTGACACTTTTAATATACGTTTTTCTTCTTTCTATCATCTCATTATTCACATCTGAATACCAGCTGAAGTATGTTTGTGTGTATACGTGTCTGACAAGTTATAAGGCTTTTCTGAATTTGAATGGTGCACAAAGGACAAAGGTGTAGGTTCATGCACTCACAGTAGTTTGTTAGATGTACCTTTTTTCAGTTATTAAAAGCTGGTTTCTCTATACATTGTGATTGAGTTGACCTGCTGGGAAAGAGTCTGTATGGGCACATCAGATAGAATCTATTTCTATCACATTGCCAGTGCTAAGAATAACAGGTTTAGACATGAGAGATGGCAAGTAAACAAATTTAACCTCATGATTTGACTGGCTTGACAAATATTCAGTATTCAAATGTAGTTCAGTATGCTTATATTGTGTGGTTGTGCATGGTGACTGATTTTAAGCCCAAACACATTCACACATCATATCCGGGTTGCCTTTTTACAAATAAAACTTGTACCTCTTTTACTTTTCCTTGTGTAATGCTTCAACCCAGATTCAAATAAGTGTCTCACATGCCTAATATACATTTCACACACAATTATTTGTCTTTGGTTCCAGAGAGAGGCCATCACGGCCGGTATCGGAGTCTGATCCAGAGGTAGCCGAGCGATTGGCTATGGGCAGCACTGAAACTCTGACCAATGGCAACAAAGCTGACCTCCAAGCTGCAAAACGGCTGGCCAAACGTTTGTACAATCTTGATGGATTTAAGAAGTCAGACGTGGCACGTCATCTGAGCAAGAAGTAAGAATTATTTTAATTATTAATAAATATGTTTATTTTTAGTTCCTTCCTCTTGCTTTATATTTTGAGCTTTTGTGAAGCAAAGTTTTCTTTGATAACAATAAATACCACGTTGTAGGACAAATGTGTTGAAATACACAGTGGGGACTGTGTTAAAAAAAGTGAATTTTTTAAATTTGAAACAAACTTTATAAGTTAAAATGAAGAAATTGACCATGTGAGCTTTGTTTGAAAGGTCTGACTTTTGGATCTCTGGTATGAGAACCAAAAACCTCTTTTCTTATGCATTTGTCTTTTTATGACTTGTGTAGCAATGATTTCAGTAGCATGGTCGCGGAGGAGTATCTAAGTTATTTTAACCTCTCAGGAATGACGGTGGATCAAGCACTGAGGTGAGCTTGCTGTTCCATTGTGTTTAAATATTTGCTCTCATTGTACGTGGCCAACAGGCTCATTCTGTTTTTCCTGCTGTCTTTTTATTAGAATGTTTTTGAGAGAGTTCGCCCTAGTGGGAGAGACACAAGAGAGGGAGCGAGTACTATCGCATTTCTCTAAAAGATACCTCCAGTGCAACCCGAACACTATACCAAATGAAGGTAAGCCATACAAGCATTGTGCGTGTGAATGAATGTGCATCTGGTGTGTATTACAATAAAAGAAACACTGTGGGGTGCTCTTGCTCTGACTCTGTGTGAGCTTATGGGACTTATATGCCTGTGTGTTTCAGATAGTGTTCACACATTGACTTGTGCCCTGATGCTGCTCAACACTGATCTGCATGGTCATGTAAGTTTGAGTATCTGATATACCATAAACATAACAAACAAGAAGAAAAATCAACAGAAAAAATCGTGAACCATGTTCAGCCATCAAGGCCATTTTAAAATCTTGAAAAATATACATTGATACATCTGAATCTAAACTGATTGTAAATAGAATTTCTTTAAAATTGACTCCATTAAATTATTATATTATTACATTAAATGATTATTACTTGTGTAATATACAGTAAGCTACAAAACATCAATACATTGTTGATTTTTTTAATTGGATTTTACTGCTATGTACAAAAAATGACTTGAATGTATCCCTGTCACATTTCTGAAATGTTTGTCTATTTTGTGGAAAACAATATTATCGTATAATATTTGTAAGTCTTAAGTTGTAATAGGTGTTTATTGTGAAATTACTATTATTATTTTTTACATGTACATGATTGAAGTCTCTGTGAAAGGAGCTGGTT
Organism: Scardinius erythrophthalmus; assembly: GCF_964197995.2. Lineage (NCBI taxonomy): Eukaryota > Metazoa > Chordata > Actinopteri > Cypriniformes > Leuciscidae > Scardinius > Scardinius erythrophthalmus. The sequence continues at coordinate 24,816,707 of NC_138241.1, forward strand.
TGGATAAAACAACTGTGTTTTTAGGATGGATTTTATTCTCTGAGCTGTTCGCCACCCTGAGGGGATGAGTGCCGGTTTTACATTTAGGAATAAAAATAGAAATTCATCCATAAATGTAGTAGTAAAAATCATTCTCAGGGGAAGCAAAATTATTTTTGCACAAAATTTTAACACGATTACTGGCTGCTGTGTATTTGGTATTGTAAGTGTTGTTGAGTGCATAGGAACTGTGAAATAGGTCAGCGCATCAGCTGACAGTAAATTTATATTCCATTCGTCTCTCTCTAATTCAGAACATCGGGAAGAGGATGTCCTGCATGCAGTTCATTAGTAACTTGGAGGGCCTGAATGACGGCCAAGACTTCCCGAAAGATCTTCTAAAGGTTTGTAGGGGTTTCAAGCATTCACACACATTCACACACTGCATATTGCATATTGAATTATTCCATAAGGTTAAGCCATAAAAGATATATTTACATGCACCACAGCTAATTAAATATTCCTGTATGTAATTAACATATTCTGAGACTTGCACATTTTTGTGCTGCTACTCTCTTCTGGAAATACTGTAAAGGCTCACTCTTGTTGTTTAATACGATGCATTTTAGTCGTTTTTGACAATAATTAACCAACTCAATGTATTTTTAAATGTTTCTTCAGTAGCTTTAATTTTCATACACTATAATTAAAAAGTTTGGGGTTGGTAAGATTCGGGAAAATGTCTCTTATGTTCACCAAGGCTGCAATTATTTGATCAAAAATACATTAAAACAAGTAATATTGTGAAATTTTATTAAAATGTAAAATATTTTCTATTTTAATATATTTTAAAATGTAATTCATTTTTTTGATGGCAAAGCTGAATTTTCAGCCATTACTCAAGTTTTCAGTGTCAAATGATTCTTTAGAAATCATTCTAATGCTCATATGGTGTTCAAGAAACATTTATCATTAAAGCTGAAAACTGAATGAAATTGAAATCTGTGATGAATAGAAAGTTCAAAATAAAACATTTTTTATTTGAAATATAACTTTTTTTATAACAATGTAAAAGCCTCTACTGTCACTTTTGATTTAAAAAAAATAATCTATGTCCTTAAAATTAAGCTGATATAAATGAATGGAAATGGATTATTCCTTATTTGGAATATCCAATGTAGCCGATGTATATACATTTCCATGAAGACTTCCAGAGAGGTCTGGTTTCACAGACAGGGTTTAGATTAAGCCAGGATTAGGCCTTAGTTTAATTAGGTCATCTATAGCTTTTATAAACATGCTTTAGATAAAACTTTACTGGTGTGCATATTGAGGCATAACAATGGCAGTGACATCTTTTAAGATATGCCAGTGCAAGTTGCTTTCAGTTAAAACCGCTCAAACGTGCATTTTAGTCCGTGACTAGCTTAAAGGTGAGCAATGTTGCTGGGCAATCTTGCCGAGCGAATGTTGCTTGGGCACTTTCCCATTAAGAATGGGCAATAAATTTCTATCGGGATAATTTAGATTGGTCGTGGGCCCTGTGTCTCATCTGGTTGCCCACTGACGGCAACATTGCCCAGCAACATTGCTCAAAAAGGTGCCCTGTGTATCATCAAGCTTTGTCTGTAAATCCGGAGGATAGTCATCTGTAAATAATAACAGAATGCAATTCTGTTGATACTGCACTTTGATATGCTCTTTTGATTATATATTCTAAATATTACAGGCATATGCTAAACATCTTCAAATTTCTAAAAACTGCAATGTTGTCAGTCAATAATCATGATAATCTGATTAATATCAGAATATTCTTATTCATGTAAATGTAAATCCATTCATATAAAGAGCACTTTTTGTTGTAGACATTTCTGGAGAAATGTACAGCTTGTCTGTGTGTGACAGAACCATTATTGCAGACCATAACATAGCTACAAGATTAACTTTTAAACTGTTAAAATGTAAGCAGCTGATGTCAATGAACTTCCTGTGCTCCAGTGTGCTGGTGCTTAGGGTTTGTCTATTTTAGTCCCTTCGCTTGGATTACAGGCCAGGCTGCACAAGAATAATAGCCACATGATGACCGCACCTGAACCACTCTGCTGATATGTGCTTTAAAATCACGGGGAGCCTTTCAAGCGTTTGGTCCTCCTACTCTCTCTCTCTCTCCTCTGGCTTTCTCTCTCTCTCTCTGTGTGTGTGTCGCTCATCCCTCGTTCTCTCCTCCGCCCTCTCACTCTGTGCCTCGCACTATTCCATCACCTCCCACCCCCTCACTGTTTTTTTCTGTGCTCTCTCTCTCTCTCACTCTAGCCATTTAACTATCTGCCATCTTGCTCTTTGTTTCACCCTATAATCTGCAAAAAAACTTAGTCTGCTGAACTGTACTTAGCCCTGTCTGTTGAGGTTATTTCCATATCTATATTATCCCCCTTATCTCAGCCCTTGGCTGACAAATGGCACCCTTCTCTCTTCTTAGCTCTAGTCTTCCTTCTCCTGGTATCTTTCCTCCTACCACTATGTGAGGGTGTGAAGGCCACGCAGTTGTCGGGTAAAGACAGTTAATCTGTCTAACTAGGCTATGGGTGTGAAGTATTTAGCTACTTGGATATTCCTTCTCATAATTCTGTTCTCTTGACACTCTTTTTCATCTCTGTCTGCTTGATGTTACAACAGGTTTTAGAGTTAAATATAGCACCGATAGAGATGGCAGCTGAGAGAGATGTCTGCAAGCCAACAGGTTAGGCTCTCAGTGCCTGTGTGGTTCATGACAGTTAACGGCCGTGAAAAACCTGTGTGAAGTCTGTCTTTATGCCAGCAACAGCAGGGGTGGCATGGAGGACAGATGGGAATTTGGCTGCCACACGGCTTCTCACTGAAATGAAGGTTTTGTCATGGTATTATCATAAATGCGTTACAAATTGCTCATTCTCTCTCTCTCTCTCCTGTTCCTCTTTCTGTCTTTTGTTCCCTCTTTTTCAGTTTGTAAATTATGTTTCTGTTCTTTCACTCAATTGTGTGAACAGTATAATTTCCTTCTTTGTTATCTCCCAATTTGAGATTGAGTATGTGCATCACTGCAAACAGAATTATGCTCCTCCCACTGGTCACTACACTTGTACTTACAGCAGCGAACTGTGCGAGATGCTGTTCTAAAGTTTGTTCTTTAACTTTTTCTAAAACACTTTAACAGAAGGTTGGAAAGGCAATGAATGGAAAGGGTTTACGGAAAACCCTTATATGGACATGTTTTGGGCATGTTTTATGTAAATTTCCAACATCGGGCATGTGGTCGCTTATTTAAATTACTCCAAATTCATTCACGGATGAACAACGCACGTGCTATGAATTAGGCAGTTTTTTTTCATGAGAAGTTCTCCTGTGCGTATAAATACGAATAATCCACGCAATTATTAGAGAACCAATGTTTGTCATTAGTTAATACACATAATAACTAGTAATGTATTGTGTATTTTATCACTAATGGAACATTGTATTGACCATTTACCATCTTAGACTGGAACTATATCATAGAAAATGTAACCAAGCTTCAGCTTCTTCATTACAGTCCTTAAGGCATCATATATGTTGAAGCAGCCATTGCACAAAAAAACATGGATGTATTCCATTTGCAAGATGTGTTTGGCTTGTCAAAGCTGTATCTTTCAATTCAGGCTTTACTGTGGGATACCCCAGGTGCTTGTACAGTCTCAACTACTGGGATCTCTGTCTGCTTTAATGGACACATGGAGTTCTTTTTGTGCTCTGACATGGCCAAATGAAAGCAGGTCACATATGAATAAAGTTAGACTCAGACTATGGGATGCCCAGTGTCCCAGAGCTGTCTGTGACAAACACAGGGAGAGAAAACAAGCTGCAACAAGGATCCAAATGACAGGAGAAACCATACCAACCAAACTGATATACTATCTTTCCTCGGCTTCAACATGATCCCCAGTGGCTTGTTATTGTGTAATTCTTATTTTTTATTGGCTGCTCCCATGTGTGAACTGCCCAATTAAATTTTGTAACCCATTTGCCAAATGGACAAAGAACAGCAATTTGAACAAGCTTTATGCAATGTTGCATATAAAAATGATTTATCACATGTAACTCATTTGTATATTTTCATAATTTAAATAAACCATTTTAAGTGTCTATTTATCAATTTGAAAAGTTATATATTTACATTTTTAATTAATACATTGATAATTCTTCATGTTATTTATTAGTTGTATTCCTAGCCAATACAATACAAGTCAACATTTAAAATAACTCCAGGGGTTTATGATGATTTTCTGTGCTGGCATACTCGTTATCATAATTTACTTGATAATAAATGAGAGCAACAGGTTAATTGCTTATTATCAAGTTACAACAGACCTTTTCTACATTATGTGCATGGGAAATGAGTGAGTATGGCAGTGACATGTAGCGCATGTGAGGATTCGCACGTTCGAGAGCCTGAAAACTGATTGACATTCTTGGGAGGCTGGAATCATCGAACATTCATGTGCCGTGATTTGTCAGTCACTCTGGGAGACGGGTACATCAATTGAGAAGCAGAGCGCGAGAGAGACAGTGAAAGAGATCGGGCGAGATTGTGAATGCAAGAGAGAGAAGGGAGGGTGAGCACTCCTCGCTCACAAGATCTCATTCTCACCGCACAGCCCATTTTTTATCTGCATCACGGAGGAGGAAAAAGACTGAGGAGAAGAAGAAAAGAGAGCGCAGGACTCGGACACCAAACCTCTATTGTTCCTACAGCCGTGAAGCAAAGCTGTGTTTTGTGAAAGGGAAAAACAATCAGGTGTGAAAGAATCTTCCAATTGGATAACAGGCGTAAGGACACAAGCTCAAAAAAGGAAGGGGAAAAAATAGAAAGGATGAAAGAGAATTGTGGACAACTTCTAATACATTCAACCATTTGACATGGAATAGAGAAAACTGCACAAAGCAACAGGATCATCTTGTTTCTTTGCTGATTTCTTGCTCTAGTCTCGTCCTTCTGTCTCTTACACGTCTTGTGTCTATTTTTCCATCCCAGAGGGGGACGCTAGGTGACGTCACAGTTTTTGGGATGCCAGTTTGAGAGTGGGTGGAAGTCAGACCCTCTCAGTCTGTTCCCTGCATGAGCCCATGTGTGTTTATCTCATGCATTTGCTTCAATGATGTTCGCATTCCTCCGCCTGTCCTCTTCTCTCCACTTATCTCCTTCCAACATTGTGGTCCTCGCGAGCCATCTGCACCGCACCTGTGAGCGTGTCAGCGTGCGTTGGTGAACACGTGTAGATGTGATGAACTCGAGGATGTATACGAGGAAACAACTGGATGTTAACTGCAGATCCTCTTCCTTGATCGTCTTCGATCTTTCAGTCAAAGCAGAAAGTTTTATGCAAAATGGCGCTGGTGGATTTGCAGTGGCCCAGCAATGTTTTTACATGCATAATGAATAGGAATGGATCCATAATGCAAGAGTCACTACAGAATCCCTGATTCCCATGTGACACCCTTAAGGATTTCGCAAAGAGCTTCGCCACTGCCAAAGACTTTGATTTTGCCACTGTATCATTCTACATGCTCTTTGAACTCGTTTCTCCTGATCACTCCCGTAGGTTTGGATTCTACTGGTAGAAGAAAGACATCAAGTGAATGAGGACTTCTTTTAGTTTACTTGAACATTGTTTGATTTTAAAGCCTTCTTTGTACTGTTTCCTCATCTCTGGATCCCATATCTATCAAAAATCATGATTGGCGTAAACAGTATTCACTCCACTGGCCGTGTCCGCTCTCGCTCCCTGTGTTCAGTGCGATGTGGACGGGACTTCAGCGTGATGGACCCGTTTCGTTACACCAAAGCCCCTCGCTCACGTTCCTTAAAGCCCCTGGCCTTCCCTGATCTGCTCGGCAAGGTTCAAGACGGCCAAAACCACCCACAAACCCGCAAAAAAAAGGAAAGGGTAACACTAGTTAACTACAGGACCTGCCATGGAAACTTAGATCTTTTGTAGTCAGAGAAATTATAAGCTAATTTTTCCTTCTTCCTTCTAATGATGGTTGGGTTGTGTTTCCATGACGTTTGAACCAAAATGCTACATGAAAAAAAGTATAGTCTGCAACCTGTTTCTGGTTCATGGGTATTGTTAACTTTCACTTGCTATTTTTAGACACATCATTGGGATGTTTGAGCGCACGCTCTCATATGCACGCACAGAGCAAAACTGTTGATGGGGTTGTGTGATTTAATTGTTGATTTCTCTTTTAACAGGCTCTCTACAACTCTATCAAAAATGAAAAGCTGCAGTGGACAATGTAAGTCTAATGTTTTTCCTAGTGGCTCTTTTTCAGTGCATCAGATTCAAGGGCAACTTATCCTTATCCAGTATCATCCAAAACATTTTAAAATAATGTAATGCCTCTAAAAGTGTTATTGTACAATCTTTTAGCTGCTCAAAAGGCCTTTTCATTTCTTCAGTCAGATGTTCTTATTAGGTGCACTCTTACAAAAATAGGTTTATAAGGGTTCTTTACTCGACTCCAAAGAACTCTTTACTCAAAAAGGTTCTGTAGAAAAAAAGAAGAAAGTTTCAACATTAAAGATAAAAAGGAAATGATTCTTGAGGCTCTAATACATTTTTTTCCCCGTACCATTTTTTCTTTACCATTTTCGTACCATTCTTTTTTTCCAGTGGTATTCCATAAAAACCACTTGGTATTTATTTTAGTTTCTTATAGTAATAACTGTTTCATTACATCTGCTGTCATGATAGTTGGGTAAATTCCTATAGCTGTGAATGGAAGACTACAGCTAATTTAATTTTTGCATTTTCATGACTTTACAAAAGAGAGAGAAAAACAATAGAGAATGATTACGGCACTCAGAAGAGAGAACAGTGTCAGATTTACCACCACTTCATCAGCCATTGCATTAGAAACACCTTTGCAGCAGTGTTGACTAGTTTTTTTTATTTTTTATTATTCATACCATGGTAATAAAATACAAAGTACAGTGTTATAAATGTTGTACATTACATTTTTTAATAATTGAAAATATAAAAAACTTTGCTAGATTTAATAACTGTGGAAACACGTCACTAGCAGAAACAAGTCTTAACAATATTAAGATCTTTGGAACTCTTAAAAGGTTCCATTTTTATTTAGAACCTTTTCACCACGCTATAAAGGAATCCAATAATGTTCTTTTCATTGAGCCCCTTGTAAAATGGTTCTATATGGAATCCTTTTTTTATATAATAGAACCATTTCATCCATATGTGTATTTATGACCTGGCCTGAGCTATTTGATGCCCTAAGCCCTTACTTTCGACTTTCTTTATTTTGTTGCCATGGTTACTACAAGTTGCCTCTTCATAATTACAGGTTGAAATCTTTGACTGGCTAATGTGCAGACTCAAACACAGCCCTCTCTCTTTTTCTCTCACACATACTCACTCCCATGTACACTGCGTTCGCTCCTGAAGGGATTCTGCAGTACCCTTGTTTATGTGTGAAGGAGAGAAGCACAAGTGATTGTTTTATTCTCTTACATTCAGCAGCAGTTCTTTTGATCTTCATCCTTCCCAATGTCCCCACGCTTTATCCCTCCGCTCTCTGTTTCCCTGTTTCACTCTCCCTTCATTTCTGAGTTTGATTCACTTCATTGCACTTTCATTTAGCATCGTGTGATTCTCAGCTAAAGGCCATCATTCACCGAATGAATCAATGCACGTCATTCACCATTTTTTTTTTTTTTGTGGCTGCTCTTTCTGCCTCCGTCTCTCATGGTGCTCCATCTTCTGAGCTGGCTCTCTTGGTTACCAGTGTTGAGGCCAGCAGTTACTAAGCAACAGATGAGAGCATTATCATGTGAAGGCAAAGGCTCTGTGCTGTACACCGTAGCAGTTAGAGAGGAATGTTTAGCGGTCCAAGCCTCAGGGGCTCTCCAGAGTGTCTAACTGCACTCTCTGCACAGCTGCCTCTCAGCTGGTTGCATGTACTGTAGATTAAAAAAAAAAAATGTGCCAAGCACTAGGCAATGAAGATGCAGTTTAATTTCTGTCAGTGACTTTGAATGCACAATACACAAACTTTGAGGTAGGATGGGGCTTTATTAGCTCAGGTAAATGTGGAAAGTCAGAGAATCTTCCAGTGCATAAAAGACCTTGTGGGTAAAGATGAGAATGCAAACTACTTTTCGTAATAATGCTCTTGTTTGCATACTCTACAGCGATGAGGAAGAACTGCGCAAATCTTTCTCTGAGCTGGACGGCAGGACAGACTCAGCATCGCACACTATGAAGCGGATCAACAGTGGAGGAAACCCCCTCGTCAGTGTTGCACAGCAGTCCAGCGCTCAGGTCTACAACACTGGCTTTCTCGTGCGGAAAGTTCATGCTGATGCTGATGGCAAAAAAAGTAAGCCTTCCCTCAAATACAGCTTGAGCCTTTTATTTCATCTATTAATGTATTAGTGTATTTATTACAGCCTTATTCTAAATGATTGTAGTTTAGAAAATGAGTGAATTTATTTTTTTTGTTATTTTCCTGTAAAAAAAAATCAAATATATAAATAAAAAAATATAAATATCTCAGAACAACATGCATTTAACAAAGAAGCTATTAATTATAGAAAAAAACATATTAAGACTTGTTTTCAAGAGTATATCTTGAAGTTATTTTACCCTATTAAATTTTTATCTTTCATGTTTTCAATCATAAATCCATTTCTAGATTTGCCAGTGGGGTAAGAAAAAATAAACTCAAAAATTATCTCTAAAAACAAGTCTTGTTGTTTAGCTAATCTCTAACTTTAGCTAATTAAGTAACTGTAAGTAAGTTCATTTATCTTGTTTAAACAAGACAAAAAATACTTATTCTTAAAACTTTAATTATGTTAAGTTTGACTGTGTATTGTTCTTTTAGCTCCAAGAGGTAAAAGAGGATGGAAAACATTTTATGTCATCCTTAAAGGACTGATTCTTTACCTGCAAAAGGTAAATATTTCTCAATGATTTCTTGTGCTATGTGAACCACAGTTCTTTGTGGTTTCCGTACAGGTATTATTTGTAAAAAAAAAAAAAAAAAGATTTGTGATTTGCTTCTACTTTGCGATTGGTCTGCAGGATGAATATCGTCCAGATAAGCAGCTGTCTGATGAGGACTTGAAAAATGCAGTATCAATCCATCATTCTTTAGCCATGCGGGCAGCAGACTATAGCAAGCGACCCAATGTGTTTTACCTTCGCACTGCTGACTGGAGAGTCTTTCTCTTCCAGGCCCCGTAAGTAAACTTACCTTATTTCTATTATAAGGGTGATTCACCACAAAATTTGAAACAAGATTTTATATTTTTAAGCTTTTAATACCATTAAGAGGGGCAAAAAAGTATTTATTGTAGAGTGACAAAAATAATAATTATATACACACACAGCCGTTCAAAAGTTTGTGATCGGTAAGATTTTCTTATGTTTAAAAAAAGTTTAAACACAAGGCTGCATTTAGAACAGTAATATTGTGAAGTATTATTACAATTTAAACAATTTTTTTCTATTTTAATACATTTTAAAATGTAATTTATTCCTGTGATGGCAAAGCTAAATTTTCAGCATCATTCCTCCAGTCTTCAGTGTCACATGATTCTTTACAAATCTAATATGCTGAGTTGCTGCTCAATTATCAATTATTATTGGTGCTATTATTTTATATATGGAATGTATACATATGTGTATACACATATACATTCTTTCGGGATTCCATTAGTAAACAGTTAAAAACAATAGCATTTATTTGAAATAGAAATCTTTTGTAGCATTATAAATGTCTTTACTTTCATTTACATTTAAATGCAACCTGGCTGAATAAAAGTATACATTTAAATGATTAAAAATTTAGATTTTTACATTTAAAAATAAAATAAAACTCTTACATACCCAAAACTTTTAAATGTGATACTGTATCATGGTTTCCACAAAAAAATATTAATCAGCAAAAACTGTTTTAATTAATAAACATTAATAATAAGAAGATATTTTTCAGCATATTAGAATGATTTTTTAAGGATAATATTAAAATAGCAAAAATGTTATTTTAAATTGTAATAATATTTCGCCATAATGTTTTTATTGTATCTTTGATCAAATAAATGCAGCCTGGGTAAGTAAAAGAGACTTTTAAAAAAACATTTAAAAAAGTACTGACCCTAAACTTTTGTATGGTAATTCATAAATTAAAGGAAAATAAATAAATTTTTAAATTATCATATGATAATCTATAGAATTTTTTACAACTTTTCGCACTTTGAGTGACAGCAAATATTATTCAGCAGAAGCCTCATAGAAAGCTCATGTTGCTTTATCTTTTGGAAATAGGACAGCAGAGGAATACACAGTGAATCTCTTTCAAACAAACACACAAACACCTGAGCTCACCCAATACACTGGCTCGTTGTTGATTACATGCAGGGCTGGTAACGCCAATGTCAAAGTGTTCTCATCACAGATGAATGACTCGATGTGTATCTCCCAAGAGGATAGATCCTTCTCAGCTATTCTGTCTGTCCCAGATACACATACTAAAACTCTCTCTCTCTCTCATTCTGCTCCATCTGTTCCACTCAATCTCTTCTGCTAAAAGCCGCCTGCTAATTGCTCAGGTTTCCAGGCTGTGTGCAGTTTCTTTGAGCATAGAAAAATTCAGATATTGTTTCACCTTCTGAATTCTGTCATTTTTCCGCCCTCTGTTTGACCTGCGCCTGCCTTTCACCCTTAGCAACGCAGAGCAAATGCAGTCCTGGATCACACGCATCAACATAGTGGCCTCCATGTTCTCTGCCCCTCCCTTCCCAGCAGCCATTGGCTCCCAAAAGAAGTTTAGCCGTACTCTTCTGCCGGGCTCAAACACCAAGCTCTCACAGGTACCAGACACTTCTCTCTCTGAAGGGGCAGTCACACTACACTTTTCATTCTATTCACTTCCATACATACGCATGCGAATGATGGAAACGCAAGCTTGCAAGTTATTGCATTTTAATGAGTTCCAAAGTTCAAGTTTGGTGAAGCTATGAATTTGTATCAAATGTGTGACAAATAGAATATTGATATGTCATGACATGTGACCACTTAGCTGAATTAAAAGAACACAAACTTTAAAGCTGCAGGTTTGCTAGCATGACTGCCCCTATATTTGGGTTCAGAAATGTACACTTTGTGTTCATGTTTGAAAAACATTTATGAAATTTTCACCAAAAGTTTAAATTGAATGACAAATATTTTTTACAGATATCATGAATTATTAATTCATAAATATCATTGTTTTCCTTTCTTTCCTTGTCATTAAAAGGTTTTTTTTTTTTTGTCATAAAAAAGATTTTAAATATTTTAAGAAACTTATTAACCTTGTCACACAGTCATGAGGGTCCTCTTAGGGGTCTTCTCTGATATCATTTACGTTTTTTTTTTTTTTCTTGCATATTTTTGCATGTTGGTGTAACCTGGTCTCCCTCCTAACCGCCAGAGGCTGCCCTCTCCCGTATAGTGAACTCTATCCTCTGTTGCGGTCACATTGTTTCTCCTTCCTATTTAAGGAGCCTGATTCCCTTTGTTCATTTGCGAAGTATTGTTTGCCTGGTCTGCAATTCTGAGCGTTTTCCCATTGTAGTGTCTTGCCTTGATTTTGGATTATCTGCCTTGTTATACCGTTTACTCTCTTGGATTTGTGTTTTGGATTTGATTACCTGCCTGGACTGTTTTTTTGGTTTTTAACCCTGGACTTTATTGGCTGGCTTACGCCTCTGTGATCCACCCTTTTGTTTCTATAAATCTCTGCATATGGATCCCTCTGCTCTCCCTGAGTCTGCTATGTTACAGAATACTTTGCCCAACATCAATCCAGCAGAGATACTAACATTTTAGTCACCTGTAGCATACCAAGCGGAGGTATTAAAGGAGCAACAACAACAACTGCTGCATCTCCAGAAGGAAAATAAGGAAATATACGCCTACCTCTGTGCGCATCTACGACAATCAGACACTCAACAGGTAGACAATCCACCTACTCACTCTTCACTGTGAATGGCTCTACCTGAAAAGTTTTGAAGGTTCACCTGATCAGTGTTTAATCTTTTCATGATACAACATCCTAGAGAGTATGCTAATGAAATGAAGATCATATTCATTATTACCTTGCTCACTGGTAAAGCTCGGGACTGAGGTAATGACAAAGGACTTTGCAACAATTATGGCTTATTCTTCGAAATCTTTCGAGAAGTCTTTGAATACCTTATTCATTGAAAACTTTCGAGAAGTCTTTAAATACCCAGCAGGAGGGCGAGAAACTGGCGTTCAGTTACAGCATCTGAAACAATGTGAGCAGACTGCAGTTGAATATGCTCTGACTTTCCATACTCTTGCATTTTAAAGACAGTGTATAGAGAAGGATTAAATCCCGAACAACAAGTTGAACTTGCCTGCAAGGATGAAGGCCTAGAACTCAACAAGTTTATTCAGCTATCAATCCGTCCCTCGCCTTACTCTAGCACTTCATGTTCATACTACCATGCCTGAAACTGTCCCTCGAGAAGACACACCCATGGTTATCGGTCGTTCACGTCTCACCACTATGGAACGCCAACGACGTCAGTGGGAGAATCCATGAGAATCCATGATTTTCCCCCTATTGAAAATCACTCTCTACTGATACCAGTCACAATAATTTTATTAAATTTTCTCCTTCGCTGCCTCAGTGTTAGTCGACTCGGGAGCTGCTGCCAAATTCATTTATGCTGGTCTAGTAGAAAGACCCATGAATCCTACATTAGTCTGCAACCCCCCATCCGAATCACTGCTATTGATGACAAACCCATTGGAAATGGCATAGTTCAAGCCATCACTGCTGCCATTCAACTGCAAGTGGGATTACTGGACAAAGAACAATTACTTTTATATCATTCATTCTCCTAGGAACCCCATCGTTCTTGGCTATCCTTGGTTAGCCCTCCACAATCCTGACATCTCTTAGTCTGAAGGAGAACTACAAAATTCTACAAAATTACAATGCTGCAGTACTCAAATCGAAAGTCCCAAACTCAACCAAACTTATCCTCCCAAAGTATTATCAAGATCTCTCAGAAGCCTCAAAAAGCTTCACAACTTCCTCCTCACTGACCATGGGACTGCACCATCGATCTACTACCAGGCACTAACCCATCCAAGAGCAAAGTATAGCCCTTGTCTATACCTGAAACTAAGGCTTTCAAGGAATACATTAAAGATGCACTCAAGTCAGGCTTCATCACACCCTCCACCTCCCCCACTTCAGCAGGGTTTTTATTTATAGAGATAAAGGACGGAGGCCTAAGACCATGCATTGATTATCAAGGTTCAGACAGGACCACTTTGGCAGGTTACTTGAGTTTATTAAACACAATTTATCTTTGGCGGTATGGTTCCTTATGGGGGAACCCCATTGATGTTCATGACAGCTAGGACTTGAAAGCCTTGGTAATCTGAAACAAAAGAAGACGACAGCCAGAAGGTGCACAGTAATATGCTTGATACTTATAGTAGTGAGGACAGGAGGGTTCCTGAACAAACGTTGTGCTCGATTTTTAACAACATTACTCAAAAAACCCTTACCCTTTCCCCCCTAGTACCAGCAGCTCTAGAACAATTGAGATCTGCCAAGATTTGTACCAAGCTTGACCTAAGGTAGTGGTTCTCAACGGGGGCGTTCAGAGAACAACGGGGGGCATTGGAAGCAAGATTTTTGAAAGGGGGGCATTCAGGTGTTCATGGGGGGCGTTCACGAATTTACACCAAAGATCCAGGCAAGACAAGATTAAACATGCAATTACATGCAAAATAATTGCCTACCATATTCTAAAATCTGCCAGTTTAATGCGACATGAAAGCTATGTATCGTTTCTTTTGCAATGACTCTATTATTTTTCCAGTCATAGATAGGGATGCAACGGTACACGGTAAAATCCCGGACCGTTCGGTCAGCCCTGCACGGGACAATCTCCCCTCGTGTCCCGCGGTACTTCGGTTTTGCCACTGAGTTCGCGCTGATCCTTTTAGTTTTTGCTTTAGGCGCCGTTCACATATCGCGCCTAAAAAAGCGTAAAAAACGCTAGGCGCGCCGCGTTTTCCTTTTTCCAAAGCGCTAGGGCGGTTGCGCTCCGGAGGCGTCTGTCGTTGCTAAAGCAACCATCAGCTGCGCTCTGGTTGGTTCTTGTCACGTGACCTACGGTGTGCTTGCGGCATTCTGAAAAGTTGAGAATTTTCTGCTGGGGACATCGTTAGTGCCAACCGGTCTCGCCTTGCACCCGACAGTGTTGATAGACTCATCTTTTTGCACAAGAATCTCTCAATAGTGGATGAGTAAATAACATTGCACTTTGTATCCTGAATGCAGTATTTTTTTATTATATTATTTTGCTCTGCTTTTTTTTATTCAAAGCACAAGCTAATTTATGTTTGTTAAAGATAAAAGTGCACTTTTTGTTTCACATTGATCACTTCATATACCAGTTATCAAGGTTTGGAATTGGGATCCACTTGAATATTTTGAGTGTTAATTTATTCCATACATTGATGTTCTTCCTACTGTGACATTCTGTTTATGCTCATAAGAAAAATAAAACATATTTTTGGGATGAAATAGCAGTCTCTTTCTACACAAAACATGTACCGAAACCGAACCGAGACCGTGGCCCAAAAACCGAGGTACGGACCGTACCGTGGGCTATCTGTACCGTTGCACCCCTAGTCATAGACCAGTGCTCAAGCACTGACTAGAATCCAGCACTGACAAGAATAAGCATTAACATGCTCAAAAATGTGTTTCGCGCTGACAACAATCCGGTGGTGGCTAGAATCCAGCGCTGACTAGAATCACGCAGCGGAGGAATGGAAAGTTGACAAGCCATTAAAAAAGTATTGACTTAAGAACCACTTATATATTTTCTAATATTTTCCCATTCCCATGTTTCCATTCACTCCCGAATTTTAAAATTAATTATCTAAATTCTATTTATAAGGTAAAACTTTTACATTTTTAGGCATTAACTAATGCCAATGCCTAATGCCAAAATATTTTCTTTGTTCAAGTAATTTACTGGTCAGGCATTATTGTTAACTCGCAAGACTGTAAGGAGAAAATGATAATTTGATGGATAATTTAAATATATTCTGTAATCACATTTTGGTAATGTATTAATTCCGCCGTCAAATCTGAGCGCAAAACGCTGCTTGGATAGTTTCAAGATAGTTAAAAAGAATTAATAATACAATAATAATTTAATTGTTCATAGCCTATGTGTTTACCGATTACCATTACCGATTTAATGACCGTATAGCCTACGATCATTTTTACTGTCCAATGACAGCCCATCTTATATCTACATTGAGTGGCAGGGGAGAGAGTCATAAATTCATTTGTTGCCCGTACGAGTTTATAATAGCATATTTTAACAAGATTTTCAAATGGATAAAGAAAAAAAAAACTGCCAAAATGTTTTTAAATTTTGGCTTTATTAAACTATGTTTTAAACATGTGAATAAACAGTCTCATATGTCTGTTTATTTTTAATATGGGCCTACTATTTTTTTATGTATTGTTCTATTTTATTTAACATTTTTACATTTAACATGAATAATCAAACATTTAACATAAAACAAGAATTGCACAACAATTTTAAATGTCCACTCATTTGTCCATTTTAAAATGATTTATTCATTTCAGTTTTTATGTTTTAATTAAATTGATTCCTTATTATTTCAGTTTATAAGGTGTCACAACAAATCCTGCATTCCTAGTCTTCCATACATAATAGCCTCTGTGACATTTAGTCACTTATCAGTTCAAAATCACAGTCCACGTTTAAAAAAAAGATTTGACCACTTTTGCACGGGCAAATACACTATCATAAAACCAACTGAGCAAAATGGTGCCACCGAACAAGAAAAAAAAAAAGACAGTATTCCATTGAATACCTTAATTATGGTTTCATTCCTTCTCCCACCAATGCACAGCTTCTAATGTGTTTACTATGTGAACAAGTTTTTTCAAATGAAGCCATGAAGCCTTCACATCTGAAGGAGCACCTTATGAAGATCCACCCAGACAAGGCAGATAAGGACCGTCCGTTCTTCCAGGCCTTAAAAGAGCAACACGAGAACCATCAGCAGTCTCTTCGCTAAGAATACCAGCCAAAATGATAGTGGGCTAATAGCGTCATATAAAATCTCCCTGCTGATCGTCAAATATGGACAGCCGTTCACAATTGGAGAAAAGTTGGTTCTTCCTGCCATCAAAGAGGTAATCTCTACCGTGATGGAGCACGATCCCACACAGGTGCTGAAATCTATCCCTCTCAGCAATGACACCGTGGCATGCAGGATAAATGAAATGGGTACAGATACAGAGGAGCAGCTATGTGCCATCCTGCGGGACTCTCCATTCAGCCTTCAGCTGGATGAGACAACCACCGCTGACAACAACGCTCTGCTGAGTGCCTATGTCCGTTATAGGGCCTCAAACAGTCACAAGATGGCAGAGGAATGTTTGTTTTCTAAATATCTGGAAACCGATAACAAGGGCCAGACCATTTTTAACACGCTTTCTGCTTATCTACAGAAGAAATCAATTCCCATCTCTAACATCCTCGCATGTGCCACTGATTGTGCCCCCGCTATGGTTGGCAGGTACCGTGGGTTCACCGCTCTGCTGAAGGAGTAGGTGCCGCATATCCTCACAGCCCACTGTGTTTTGCACCGCCAAACCTTATGGCCAAATGCAACAATCCAGTTCTCCACGAGTCTCTACATGTTGCAGTCAGAGCAATAAACAAAATAAAAGCCCATGCACTGAATGACAGACTGCCCGACAGGAAATCTATGAGACTTTTGAGCGTCTTCTTCTCCATACTGATGTCCGCTGGCTCTCAAAGGGAAACTGCCTTGCTCGTTTTTGTGAGCTGTTTGACAGCATCGTTGAGTTCCTGGAGGAGGTTGATGGAGCTCTCTGGGAAAAGGTGTCATCCAGCAGCTGCAACATCATGTACCTCGCAGACTTTTTTGAGAAAATGAAGTCTGAAAATACAGACCTATAGCACACATTACCTTATAAATATAAATAAACATTTTAGTAGAATAATAAGCAATAAAACAACTAATTCAAATTCAGATGAATTTATCTAAAAATATTCATAGAGATAAGAGAACAATTGAACTGTAAAATAATACTCATTACAGGTGTCTGAGGCTCTTACCGATGACCTCCTAGTTTACACTGACCACCTGAGGATGGTTAAAGGAGAACTCCGGTCAATTTTAACATTGAGCTCATTTTTTTGTACATTTGGAGTGCTGTCAATACAGAGAACAACGACAAAAATCGGTGTTGCCTACACCGTGTTATCCTCTTTTTAAAATTTGCACCCTGTTGACTTCACATACCTGTATTTACATCCTGTTTTCGGTCGAAGTCCATAGTAATCGATTGTTGAGTTCACTCGACAATCGATTACTATGGACTTCGACTGAAAACAGGATGTAAATACAGGTATGTGCGCTGGCTGAATAAACATCATTTTTATTCATATCTTTCACATCTACTGCAGTCAGATTGACCCGCGTTCACTCCGAAAGAATCACTCACATGACCTATGCACTTGTAATGACACATCAAGGATGTTAAGAGGCTTAAACGCAGGTTTAAACGCAGGTTTAAAACGTGCCCCATTGAAGTCAACAGGGTGCAAATTTTAAAAAGAGGATAACACGGTGTAGGCAACATCGATTTTTGTCGTTGTTCTCTGTATTGACAGCACTCCAAATGTACAAAAAAATGAGCTCAATGTTAAAATTGACCAGAGTTCTCCTTTAAGGCCGGCATGAGATCTGCTTCAGGGACCTCCTTAACCTCGATGTTCCCAGTTGGGTTGTGCAGCCCTTTCAAACGGATGTAATCGAATGCGAGCCCACTATTCAGAAGCATCTTGTCGACATCCAGTGCGACAACGAAGCCCAGGCTATTTTTCGCACCTCTGGCTGGTGCAGCATGTGGGTCAAATATGCCCAGCGGTATCCGGCTCTCTGGCAAAAGATCAGGCTGCTGATTCTTGCTTTTCCAGGGATTCAGCCAGGTCATCCACATGTAGTCTAAGTACCACAATCGCTTGGACTTGCATGCCTCAGGCGCACTACGGCTGAAACTAACATCTCTGCAACCCGCAGTAAAGAAATTAGCAGAAAAACATCAAGCACAGGCCTCACACTAATTTTCAAATCAATTTTGAAAGTTCGAATTCGAAAGTTCAAATAAATCATCCTGCTTTTTCCCTGTTAATGTTCTCTGTTGAAAATAATTTATAAGAATGCTTCTTGTTTGCTGACTGGCTGTTCGTGGTACAGCTGCTGGTAATTCAATTTTGAATGTCAAATTTGTAACCGTTGCATTTTTTGGCTGCTCCTTGCTGATTGGCTGCTATTTGCAATAAGCCACATAATTAAATTTTGAATGCAAAATTTATAACCGTTGCATTTTGTTAACACTGATATACACTGATATATAGGCTAATTTCTACTTCAGATGACTTTTTTGCCCTCTGGGAAACTATGAAAATAATATTCCCACTTATCAGTCAAATCAAATCTATTATTTGGCTTTTAGTGACATGCTTTTTAATTATAAATGAAAGCTGCAGTCCGTAACTTTTGGCGCTCTAGCGGTAAATAAAATTGCAGGCATCTTGGAACTGGAGTCTCTAGTTCTGACACTGGAACTGGATTCATACTTTCACAAAAGGATGGTGAAACTTAGCCAAGGATGGACTTAGCCAAGCTTCCCACCTGTGCTTTCTATTCCTGCAAACTGTCCCTAACCGAAATGAACTACCACATTGGAGACAAGGAACTATTATCCATCAAAATCCACATTAGAAGAATGAAGACACTGGTTAGAGGGGGCCAAATTTCCATTCACTGTACTCACTGATCACAAGAACTTAGAATGTTTAAATCCTCGTCAAGCAAGATGGTCATTGTTCTTTACATGATTCAACTTTACCGTCACATATCAACCTAAGAGCAAGAAAGGCAAGGCTGATGCCTAATCACGTATTTACGAAAAGGCTCAAGTGAACCTTTTCAACTCCGACATTCTTGACCCTTCTATAATTGTTGCACTGATTAGGTGGGATATCATGACGGGCATCGAGAACTCCCAACAACCTGGCATAATTCCCACTGCTCTGCGGGTATACTCTTTGTGCCTGAAAACCAACGCACTAAAGTTATTCAGTGGATTACCACATTACTTAGTTCCGGACACCCTGGCCAATCTTCAACCATGTTTTAAGAATATTTGGCCTAGCTGAAGACATCGTTTCGGACAAGGGACTCTAATTTACTTCCTGAGTATGGAAAGCTCTCTGCCAAAATTGAATATCAACATAAGCTTAACCTCAATCCAATGGACAGTTGGAAAGACTTAATCAAGAAATTGGCAGAATCTTACGTTCGTATTGCCATAGATCACAGAACAAATGGAACAAATGTGTATTAGGATACCCACCTCCATTTTTTCCCTGGACTGGGGAACCATCTGATGTTACGGAAGTGGACACCTGGTTAAGACACAGCGAAAGATTTCAGTGAGCTATCCAATGACAACGGACCAATGCTGATCGCAGGCGACAAGTAGCCCCATCATTGCAACCTGGTCAAAGGGTCTGACTTTCTACCAGAGATCTCAAGATTTGCCTTCCCTGCGAGAAACTAAGTCCTAAATTCACTGGCCCATTTAAAATCATCAAAATGATAAGCCCTGTCGCATATTTTCTTCTCAAGCCCGCTTACTTTGACTTTTATAGGGATCACCCTCATAGCCCAGCTCCCAGACAATTAGGATGGCTCCAGGAGGGATGGGGTTGGGGGGGGGGGGGGATTTCAGTGAGCTATCCAATGACAACGGACCAATGCTGATCGCAGGCGACAAGTAGCCCCATCATTGCAACCTGGTCAAAGGGTCTGACTTTCTACCAGAGATCTCAAGATTTGCCTTCCCTGCGAGAAACTAAGTCCTAAATTCAGGGTGGGGGGATTCTGTAATATTCCAACCCGAGGTTTCCCTTCTAACCTCCATAGAGCATCCTCATCCGTATACTGAACTCTATCCTCTGTTCCTGTCACATAGTTTCTACTTCCTATTTAAGAAGCCTGATTCCCTTTGTTCATTGCGAAGTATTGTTTGCCTGGCCTACAATTCTTAGCATTTTCCCATTGTAGTGTCTTGCCTTGATTTTGGATTATCTGCCTTGTTGTACGGTTTACTCTCTTGGATTTGTGTTTTGGAATTGATTACCTGTTTCGAGTGTTTTCTTGGTTTTTGACCCTGGACTTATTGGCTGGCTTACGACTCTGTGATATTCACCCTTTTGCTTCTAATAAATCTCTGCATATGGATCCCTCTGCTCTCCCTGAGTCTGATATGTTACAGTTGGTGACGTTGATTTTGGATACAAACGTTTTTCAAATATTTTTATTTTTTTAAATAATACACTTGAGTTTTTGATATATTAAAGGTATAGCGGAGGATCTTTCCGAATTTTAGATAAGAACCGCCCTCTCCACTTTTTGAAAAAATGCACATGCGCACAACACTCTACCTGCTCCCGAGAGGGAACGCCTATTAACGTGTGCGAGGTTCTCCTCGTGCACGCTCTGTTTACAAATTGCTGTCGGCATCGCTCATACAAGATTACTTTCCAAAAGAAGATTTGCACTTTTTCTCCAAATAGCATGCCAAACTTTACCTGTCGAGTAGAAACTTCGCGACTGAGGCATCAGTGGGAAGCCCAACATGTGTTATCAGCGCACGCCATCGTGTGAAACAATCTCCCAAAAACACTCTGATCTTGTTTCTCTCTTCTGAGGCCTTTCTCTTCTTCTCATACAGTTCGTACAAACTTTTTCTCTTGCGACCCTCAGACATTTTCAAAGGACCCGGTGAAACGGCGAGCTTCAATGAATGGCTTAGCTCTAGCTCACCACACATAAACACCTGAAAGTGCGCATGCGCAGAAAGCGAAAACTAAGGGACGAGCACGTACGACGGCCTTACGTAAACATATCACCAGAATGATTGACACTTAGGTGGACCAATAGTTTACACTACCCACCCGGAAAAAGAAAATCCTCCGCTATACCTTTAACAAAAGAAATGTCATTCTTCTAATGTGGCTTTTTTTCTTCATTATGATAATAGGAGGAGCAGCTTAAGTCTCACGAGTCACGATTTCGAGCCATTTCTGCTGATCTCCAGGAACTGCGCTCTACCCTACACATAGACCGCAGGACCAAAAGCAAGGACCAAGAAGAGTACAAGCAAAGGGAAGAGTACCTGGACTTTGAGGTAAAAACATCACATTTTCACTGAGGGATTTTTGTGGACCTCAGATAAGCCATTTATAAATCTTCCTTAATGTATCCTGTAGAAAACACGCTACGGAACATATGCAATGCTGCTGAGAGCTAAGATCCGGACAGGGGAAACAGACCTGGGAGCGTTTGAAGCCCGTTTGTTTGACGATGGTGGCTTGCAGAGGGCCCATTCCAGCCCCACGTTACCACAGGACCACAGTCATGCCAGCAGTCATGCCAGCAGTCATGCAAGCAGTCATGCAAGCAGTCATGCCAGCAGTCATGCCAGCAGCACCAAAGAGTCGAGCAGGAGCAGCGGCGGCAGCAAGAGGACCAAACGCTCAGACGGTCAGAGACACAGCTACAGACAGGCTGTCAAACAGTGAGAGGACCAGGGCGGAAGAGGTTACTTATCTCCATTCAGCGGCTGAATATAGAGCATTACCAGGACGCCTGCAGTTCACTTTGATGGCTGCCCTCAAGTCGTCATGGTTATTAAACTGTGGTTGGGGTTGCTGTGCCCCACATGGCCGCTGGTAAAGCATGATTTTCTGGCCACTAACTGCAAGCCCAAATCTGCCAGTGGGCGGAAGAGAAGGAGCACCAGCCTCACATTGTCTTATTTATGTCAGTCTTTGTTTTTTGCCACAGACCTGTTCGGTTTATCTGTGTATTTTGCTTGTTAATCGTCAGGTTAAAACACTCGTGGCTTTTCGTTTGAACAAGCTGATGTTCAAACTTCATTTGGTGACCCATGGGAGCGACAACCAAATCAATAGTGATCCTCTTTATCCTGTGAACTTACTGTATGTTGTTCACTTTATATATTTAAAGCATTGTAGATTTAGCTTTTTAGACTATCATTTCATTATCTGAGGTCGATCAAACGCTTTAACACCTCATAGGATGTTTGAGAATTTAGTCTGTATAGTCATTTAAACCTTCTAAAAGCACGTCTCAAAGCATGCCTAAGAGTTTGAAGACAATCAGTTCCTCATTTGTTATAGTTATTGAGAATATGAATGTATAATTTTTGTTTATACCATAACGGACTAGTGATAATAGCAATGCAGATAGCACATCCCTTGTGAGAAATAGGTGAGCTTAACTGTAATGTATGTGCACTTGCAGTGTACCTCAAATTTTGAAAGTATATATTTAAAAAAAAAAAAATTGGACTTGCAGATAATATAATATGAATGAAATTAATGGCCACTTAAGTGTGCTGAAGTGCTCTGCAAGTGTTTAACAATAGTGCATTTTGTAATACATTCAAATGTAAAGTTTGACTTTTTTTAAAGTACATTGTTAATCATGTTTTTTAAACTAGTGTGTTATGTGATATTACATTTAAAGTTAATATATTTTAAATATACTAAATAGCAACTTAATCATTACAAATATGTAATTACAAAAATATTTAAATATGACATTCAATTTTCATAAGAAATTACATTAAATTGTATTTTAGTTTACAGTTAATGCTTGTCAGTACATTCGGCAGTACAAAATAACCATATTTCTAATGTAACTGAAGTAATTATGAAGTTACATATAAAGATGTACTTAAGTCTTACTTGTGTAAAAAAAAAAAAACCTCTTAAATTCAACTTTTTATATTTAATATGAATTTAAACTAATACATTTTCATTTAATTGCAAATAACGTATAGTTAACCGTCAGCAAAAAATTCCATTTAGTTCTCACTTCACAGAGAAGAATATTCTTTTAAAGTATATTATTTCTGTAACAAGTACTCTTTTTCTTTTTTAAAGTATGCTAAAGTGTACTTCTTTTTCACAAGGGATCACATGCTGTCATTTCAACTGGAATGTCCAAATGACTTTACTGACCAATTTCCTTGTGAAACGGTTGATAAAAGTCATCACGATAATCGACCCCATCGTATTATTTAGTGTTATTTGTGTATTGAGCTTGAGAATGACGTGATGCAAATTCTCTGTGTCAAATCCCATTTGGATATGGCCAAGCCATTGAATTCTCAGGCACTCATGTTTCAAATTTGTAATTCATTCAGTGCTGTGGTAAAACACACTAAAAGGAGGCACTAAAAGCTGGTTTGTTCAGAGCAACCACATCTTATACCTCAATTGCACTGAGAGACCTGCTCAAAGGAGTGTTATTTGGTCAGAAATAATTCTACCTGTTTACAAACTGATGTGTTCTTATGTTCAATGAATTCATGTGTAATATTGCTTTGTAGGAGAGTGAAGGTAAGCTTCTATGCTGCTTATCATAACCTCATGAATTGTCGATGTTGATATCAGAAACATGAAGGATCCAAGAAATTGTAAAACCTGTAAAACAACACGCTAATGCAAATGAAGATCTAAACTGACTGTTAACTCTGCCAGCGTATAGATCAAATTCAGACACAAGGACATAAAATACACTTGCAAAATCGTTTTGACAAGATCTTGGACCCAAATTCCATCCAATGGCACTTCAATAGTGTTACGCTTCACTGCACTATGAATATTAGGTGTATTTAATGAAGAGTTATTTATATATTTTGAACATTTATTATCAGTCTTGACTATTTGTTTATGACTGAAGCATAATGACTACAAGGTTTGTACAATTTTTTTTTTATAGGGAACACTTAACCACTCCAAGTAGTTTGGTGTCACCCAAAGATTTTGCTGTAAATGTAACTTATTTCTTATAAATTAGTTTTTGTGTTTGGTGTGTTTCATCCATTCTAGCTGTATATAATGTGAAGATTATGTTACAGCCGCTCAGTAAAAATAATGCTAATGTTTGTATGTTTTAAAGGCATAGTAAATATGTTTTAAAGGCAAAATAAATATGTTTTGAAAGGATAACTGTGAAAAGGATTCATATTTCTTATAAATATATACATTACTGTTCAAGAGTTTGATAGGGGGCAGATATGATTCGTTAACGTCTCTTAAGCTCACCAAGCATTCTTTTGTACAAAAATACAGAAAACAGTAATATATTGAAATATTACAATTGTAACTTTATTTTAATATAATTTAAAATACAATGAATTCCTGTGATGGCAAAGCTAAATTTTCAGCATCATTACTCGTCTTCAGTGTCACATGATCCTTCAGAAATCATTCTAAAATGCTGATTTGGTGCTCAAGAAACATTTCTTATTTTTACCATTACTGCATGTATTTATGTGTATGTTTCTTTCCTATTCAGTCTGCATTTCGGACTCCTACATTATAAAGACACAGAATTCTGAAATAATAACTTTATTAAAACACAAACATATCTGCTTACCTCTGAACAAACTGCAACCAAAAATACACATAAATAAAAAGCATGATGTATCGAGAAAATGCAAAGCTGTGATCCAACTTTGCTTAATTTCTAAGGTTGCATATATATCAAAAGTGAGCTTACTAAAAACATCCACAGAACATTCCGCAAACATATTCCAAGGTTACAGTTGTGCTGGGGAAATGGCAATTCCATTAGGTCTCAGTTGGAGATTTGTTGTTAAGTTACAAGCACTGCACTAAGACTACAGCTTCACTCCAAACCTCGGAATTTCAACAGAGAATCAACTGATTTGTCATGTTGTCTTATGTAATACCAGTGAGGGCTTTTGACCTCAAAACGATTCTTTTCAATCCTCCTTGTGATGTGTTGTATTTCCACTTTTTTGAGATGATGAACAGTCCACCAGTTTGCACCTGAAAAAAGTCAATTAAAGTGCCAAGTTGTCCTCAATGAATAGATCCTGATAATCAGTGATTGCCCACTGCAGGATTTCCCATCTCTTCTCCAATGGACTGACTCCCAAAGCCACTGTCCTCTTTAGAATCTGGAAGAAGGAAAAGTGTGTTGTATTCACAATTTACTGCCCAAAGGTTGTGTGTTAGTCTCAGAGGTGACCCTGTTTCTCTATCGGTGTGAAACATACCTGAGCTCTGCTTGTCTTCTCTGGGTTGGCTGGCTGTCAGAAGTCGCACTCCTTCACTCACACCCAGAGACTGCAGCGCCTCCACCAGGCCGTCCACAGGACCACCACTCAACTGAACACACATAAACACACTTTAGAACTACTCATACTGTATGTGATGCCAAGACAAACGCAATTACAAATGCATCTAGTCTAAACACATACAATCTACAAGAAAATGTTTTTGAAAGGCTTCAGAAACATATACCAATTAAATGAAGAATATGGAGCAAATACATTCACAAATACATTTTAGTAAATTTATTGAGCAATTTAACAGAAAACTTTTTATGCCTTTTGGCGACCTGCAAACTTTTGAAAATGGGTTTCAAATGCAATTTTGTGGAACATCATGTGGATCATAGACAGTATAAGAAGTGGACAGAGCCATCTCATTGGAACTCAATTGAGAAAAGTGAAGCCCATTTTTAGCGATTTTTTAGCACTTCCGTTCCTGACGCGCAGACTCAAACCGACTCAAACTAAGCTTGATGACATGAGCAACCTGTCTGACAGATGTAAATCTTCTAGTAGCTGTGCTTGAAAACTGCCAACGTTAATCTTGCAGAGATGGCGAGCTTGAGCAAAGAGTTCTTTGGCGTGAGTGAGCAGGAGCAAGTATCCTGATTAATTATTTTGTATAGTATTTGTTTTAAAATGTTATTCCCTTGACGTCCCCTGGATTGCCTGCGAGCTTCTCTTCCTGTCTGTACGGTAATCTCTCTACTGTGCACAGAGAGTCGAGTGGTTATGACGCAATCGTTAGCCTGTTTTTACGGGGCCATAATGTAACATAGAAGGTAATGGAGCCCTTTATACATTTTCGTGTTTCTTTAGAAATAAATAATGGACAAATGGAGTCTTTAAACGCCTCAGGTGTAAAGTTATTCGCTGTCAAAGTGACGCCAAAATGAATGGGAGTCAATGGAAATGCTAACGCAAGTGAAGTTCTGCTACAAGATGGCGGCACGCTGCCGGCTTCAACTTCCGGTCGATGTATTACCCGCCTGATGTGGATGGGTATTTCATGTTCAGTCTATAGGTGTGTAGTGTTTCTTTACAAAGTGACATCGCAAACTACTGGCCTGGCATGTGTAATACAGCAATTTTAATAGTTTTCACAGAACAGGATTGTTTTGACAATGCTGCTGTCTGTACGTGAAAAACGCAGAAGAAAAAAAAAATTCGTTTTTAGTACATATTTGTCATGTAAACGTACCCTTATTTAGCTTTAGCAGTAAACATTTTATGTAAATTATTTAATCAAATTAAAAGGCAGTATGAGAAAATTGCAAGCAACAAACAAGCAAAGATAAATGCTTCCAATACTAGTACGCTACATTGTTGTCATATGACATGAACACATCAAATTACATGTTTTTAGAAAGTATTAGTATTTTGCATATTTAATACATTTCTTCAATATTAAATGACAAGTTTTTAGAAAATGAGATTAATATGCATGTTCAATACATTTCAATATTAAATGTATTACATTTTAGGACATTTATTTAGTATTTATTTATTTGCTCCACATTCCTATGTAATTAGTGTTCCAATCTAATAACTTTTAACTATTTTTTATTATTATTATTAAAACATTTTGCAGTTAAATAATGAGTTAACAAAGATGTTTTTAAAAATCTGATTATTACTTCCAGTTTATTAGTTACACTTTAAATGGAAGGTCAAGTCAAGTGCAATGCATTGACATAGGACAAGGTGCAAGACTGCATTTTCCAAACATAACCGACGTCTATTTAACAATGTAAAGTAAAACTTGCCAAACCAAGAGAACAATGACAGTCTCTTACCTGGTAGTTCTCGAGAAGCTTCTGGCAGGGCGAGGCGCTCTCCTGGAACAGGTGAGTGAGTGTGAGCATGCCCAGTTTTTCCGCCAGCTCTTTCCAGGGCACATGGTCTTCAATAAGAATACCACACAGTTTCATGAGCACCTCGCTGTCTAAACCCTGGTTCACTGCAGGAAGAAGAATACTGATCAGTCACACATGCTAGAAGTTAAGTAATAGAGTGTTTGAGAACATTAAGCACATAAAGTCTCATTACCTTCGTCAGTGCTTATTTTGGTCCTCTTGGGGGCGAGTGAACTGGACTTGGGGCCTTTCCTTCCATCTAATAGATCTCTAACCTGTTGAAGACAATGGTGTTTCAAAGGTTAAATCTATTACATGAATTTATTCATCCACCTCCAAATGCTCACACACTGTATGCAATTATGATGATACAAAAACTCTAACCTTTTGACATTTAGCCAGGTCAAATGGTGTGTGTCCCGCAGCAGGTCTCTTGCGTGGGTTAAATGCTCCCCTCTCGGATGATATCGACATGAATTGAACTTGCTGAACCATGTCATCTGGAAGCTGCTTATTGGCATCATTCTTCTCACTCTCGTCATCTTCATCAGAGGAAGATAAGCTCAGGAAAAGAGGCTCATCGTTCTCCATACGTTTATCAGCTCCTAAAACAGAAGACAAGGGAGATGATACAAACAATGCTTTCATATCACTGAACCAAAACTTGACTTATTGCCTAGTCATTGGCTCTGAATATGATGATCTTGATTTCAATTGGTTATTCAGGTCATATGTCGTTAATTATGAGTGATTCCTATGAATGTTACACATCAGGAAATGTGGACGACTATCAAATACCTAACCTAAATCACATCCTATAAGTTCATCTTTGCTCTAATAACAAAACTACATGAGCATGTTCTCAATGACTAGTCATTGTGGTTTTGCCCTTCAGAGGTTTTGAAGTACCTGATATCTGTATTAAATTAGTAAGAAAGGAGTTTTCTCAGATACCTGCAGCTATCAGCATGGAGCAGAGAGGTGGGGAGCCTTGACTGGCAGCAAAGTGAAGAGGACTGTTGCCTCCGTAGGTACACACATTCACATCAGCCTTTAGCTGTAACAAATGACAAACATAAAACTGTCACTTTTAAAGACAAAACATTTGTGATGGCTCTATGAAGTGTGCTGAATAGGCTGAAACGGTTCCAGTATCTCTGGTTTGTGTGATGCTGAAATACTGCATTAAGATATAATTTATATATTATATAAAGTCAAGTAAATGCTGTTCTTCTGAACTATCTATTCAACATGAAACACTGTAGAAATGCATCAGTTTTCTCACTTAAATATTAAACAGCACAACTGTTTTCAACATTGATAATAATAAGAAATGTTTCTTGATCGACATATTAGAATGATTTCTGAAGGATCATGTGACACTGAAGACTGAAATAATGGCTGCAGAAAATTCAGAGAAAAATCATTTTATACTGTAATAATCAGCCTCAAATTTCCTACTTGGTGAACCTCTAATGCTAACAAAAGTAGTGTTTACTAAAACTAACCGAAATTGCGACTAAACATCTAGTGCTCCATAAATCATTTACCTCAGTAATAAGATTACAGGCCAGTTTTAACAGGTTATCCCTCACTGCCAGATGTAGAGCTGTACAGCCACTTTTCTGCTCTGGCATGTTGATCTTTGCTCCTGTCTCCACTAACAATCGAAGACAGTGCTCTCCGTCTTTCTTTACAGCGAGATGGACAGGATATTGACCTGAGAAGCGGGAAAGGTGAAAAAAAAATATCAGTGTGTGCTATTATTTTCCACATGCAACCTTCAGCACCATTAAATGAAGACTGAGAGACAATGGCATGTGTAACGCTCACCTGAGAAGTCAGCAGAGTTTATTAAATGGACATAGCGCTCTCCCAGCAGGTCCAGGACCACTCGTAGTACGGCCTCATCGCCGGTGTGGGCGGCCAAGTGAAGCGCTGTCCGGCCCTCTCGGTCCAGCAGGCTCGGGTCTGCCCCTGTTCTCATCAGCATCTCCACTAACTTGGGCTGCTTTGTGATCACAGCCAGATGCAATGGAGACTGGAGAAGGTAAGAAAGATGAACGTTAGCATGCCACATTAAACAAAAATAAATAATAATAAAAAGAGCATTTTCACAGCATATAGAAGCTAAATTACCTGACTGAGGTGGTTGAGTTTGTTGATGAACTTCTGTTGTGGGGTGTTGTTCAGGGCCTGAATAAGCTGTTGCACCACAGCAGGTTGCTGATGGATAATGGCCAAGTGCAGAGGCCTATGGGAAAAATACGACACAGATTAATACAAACTCTGATCATGTATGTGTTGCACTTAATCCCCCTCTTCATTCAATGTATCATTTAAATGCATTTAAAAATAATAATGTTACTACAATAACAATTTCACTTTCATTTTTTCATTAAGCAGATATACTGACTATAATAGAAAGGTTTAAAGGTAGCAGACACATAACCTGGAATTAAGTATACTTGACATGCGTTAAGACATTGATACAATAGACCGGATACAAGCTGAAAGGCAGAGATGTGAAAAAGACATACGTGTCTCCGTTCTCATCTTGCACTCCACACAGATGTCTCTGCAGAACCAGCAGGGGGCGCACATCCCCTGTACTGCAGTACTGTAACAAAGCACGAGCAGTGCACTTGGCTGTCAAAGTGGCACGATTCTGCAGAGCTGCGGCTGGAAACAATACAGGAAGGAAACATGCATCACTGAATGAATATACACCTAAAATCTCAATGCCTTGAGTTTAATGATACCTGAAAGATAATTATGCTCACCGATCTGAATAAGCTGCTGATGCACTGGAGAACCAGACTGAGTTTGTTTGTTAGTTGGCTGATTCTGAGATCCATCAGACTGTGGGGTGGAGCCTGACATCTGTGGCCCTCCAGCAAATCCACCACCACCGAAAAACGCTGAACCATCCATCGTATGATTAAATGAAAATCCTAAGGACATAATTGACACGAAGATACACATATGAAGACTTCTGTTGACACACCACCAGAATAACTGAATGAACCATGTACACGTGTAGCCTCAGAGTTTAGGGATTTAAAATGTTTCACCTCCTCCCATTCCTCCTCCTCCTGTTCCAGATCCAGGACCTCCAAAGGCCCCTGCTCCTCCTTGAGGTCCTCCCCGCCAGTGATCGTAGGGCTGAGGAAGTGCCTTCATCCTCTTCCTCTGAACCTCTTCTTTGTCTAGGAGGGAACAGGAGCCAACATGTTAGCAAATATGAGAAAGAGAAATAGTGAAGAGGATGTTTAATGGATCTAAACTACCGTTCAAAAAACTGGTACGTTTTTTTTAGTGAAAGAAACATAATAATTTTAATGAAGAAACTATAAAATTACATTTTACAATATATCAAAAACAGAAACAGTTTTTTTTTTAAACAATATTTCACAAATATTACCAGGTGAGCATAAAATATTATTTTAAAAACCTAGACAACAAACCTTTTAGTGGAACAATAAAGATACTGAATTTGATATAAACTGTCCCCATATATATGTATGTTAGGACAGTTTGTTGCAATCTGTTAAAAATGTGATGGTCTTAAAGTGCCCCATTATGCTTTTTAGAATATTACTTTTCATGCAGTACGTAATATAGCAAAGTTTTAAAGATCAAAGTGCACCACAAAGTTATTGTCTCCTCCAGAAAGAATCGATTCTGAACAGCCGAAGCGAGTCATCAGCAATTCTAGTCTCACTTCATGTTACATACTTGCGTAACAATGTAACAAACTTGCATAATTCCAGCCTATGGTCTTCATTGGCTGCCTGCAAACAAGGTCTACTTTGACTGACCCTCAACCACTTTAGTTGTAGCTGAGGAATGGAGGAGTTTGGTTTCTGACACACGCTGTAAGTGGTAGACTAGTCAAAACAGACTGGGCCCTCTGAGTAGGCTCTCAGAAAGGAGAGGGAACCTTTAAAATAGCACATAGGGGCACCGATGTTTTGCACAGCACTACTAACCTTGATTGTGTGGAATATATGTGAACTGCTTGGGTTCGCTGAAGTCGCCTCCCTTCTTCCTCTTGAGCTGCAGGAACACGGTGACAGGGCGCGTGATATCTGTGCAGCGGTAAGGTGGTGTCTTAAACACGATCGCATACTGATGGGATTAAAAACGGTGTCAGTGAAGGTTTGTTGTAAAAGGCTAAACCACATCCAACGGTAAAATCCAGGAAATTACAACGTTTTTATGTCAATTTATCACACACCTGTTTGTGGACGTCAGTGGGGGAGAAGTCTCCAAATGCCTCCCATCCGGAATCATCTTCCTCCTCATAAAAACGAATGTCAATATCATCTGGAAACAAAAGAGTATAAACATCATTTGATCTAAAAGGTTTGTGAATGATTGTAAATCCTTTTTGAAATCAGAAAATCATAATAACCTTTTTGAACTTTATCACAGAGCAGAAAGACCTCTTCTCCTCCCAGCACTGATCCGGAGGTTTTATCCATTCGGGAGATCTTCAAATTTGAAGCATTTGGTGATTCTGGGTAAACAGCAACACATTTTTGCTATATTAAGATTACCAATCCTTTTTTCCCTAATTTACACTCCTGTTCAAAAGCTTGGGGTCGGTAAGATTTTTAATGTTTTAAAAAGAAGTCTCTTCTTCTCATCAAGGCTGCATTTATTTGAATACAGTAAACTACAGTGAAAGCAGTAATATTGTGAAATATTAATACAATTTAAAATAACCGTTTTATATTTAATACGTTATGTTATTTATTCCTGTGATGGCAAAGCTGATTCATTACTCCAGCCTTCAGCATCACATGATTCTTCAGAAATAATTCTAATATGCTGATTTGTTTTTTTTAAAAAAACATTTCTTATTATTGTCAATGTTGAAAACAAGTTGTGCTGCTTAATACTTTCGTGAAAACCGTGATTCATTTTGTTTTCTGATAAATATAGTCCAAAAGAAAAATAATATATGTGGAATAGAAATCTTTTGTAATTCCTTCACTGTCACTTTTTATGGATGTTATGCAACCTTGGTGAATTTTTTTTATTATTGTTCAGACTTTTGAACATTCTCAGAGCAATGTAGATTATAATACTATTAATATTTATATACCACTTTCAAAAAATACATACCAAAAAAGTGACCAAATGAAAAGACTACAATGAAAATTCTACAATGCCATGATAATTTTTAAATAAATATAAATAAATATAAAATTGAAGAAATAAAATCAACAAAATCTGCAGTCTCTTAAACTAGGTATGATTAAAATATCAGTTTCTTTTTCTTCAAACTCACAGTGCCTATATATTTTTCTTTGTGTTTTTTTTTTTTGTGTGGCAACTTTGAGGTCAGTGTGTGGCAGATGTCTTTTGTTAATTGAATTTCATTTATTCTCTTATGTTTTATGGCAGGACTTACTGCTATCATAGATAGGATTTGAAACAGCAGGCTTCAAGGCTCTTGTGAAACTCCCATTGCTGTCCTGCAAGTAAGCAGTGAACTTTAATCGTACAATGTTTAGGTCCATGTTTTTGCCCAACTCTTTGGCTTCTTGCGTAATAGCCTGTTCCTCTGCATCTGAATGAGTGATATATAGAGAAAAAACATCATGTCAAATGAGGATGCAAACAGTAAACAGAAAATTCAATAAGCAGTCAAGTATGTCTAGTTGAATAATTAAATCACAGTCTTACCACTAAATTTATATCCAGGCTCTTTCGTCCTTCTCTTCTCTTCTCTTAGCCTTTTCGTTAATACTTCAATCACTCCTCTCTTAGTAACATGGAGGATGCCTAAATTACTGAATCTAAACATAGAGGATGTAATAATGAATAAAGATTGCACAACTGCACATAAACAACAATCAAACGCCACAGGCCTCACATGATGATACTGTATGCATACAATGCCTTACGCAATTTATTCCAGTCATAATAACAAGGAAAGAGATCATATGAGCATGATGAACAGTAATCGTGTTCACTCACTGAGCTGTGAGATCATTAGGCCCCACATCAATGGAGCATACACCGTTGTCGTTACATTGGCGACCCACAAGACTGTGCGCATGAACGCGAGGGGGGTCTGTGTGCGTCACTAGCTGAACCTCCACGCGAGCATGACCCACGTAGTTTGACACCTGGTGTGGGAGAATGCATTCATAAATGTACAGCTTATTTAAATACATTGCAGATACATATCCATGTTACAAAGCCCACCTTGACTGTGGGATACGTCCTTCTGTTCCTCTCACTGGAGGCACCTGGCAGACCACCGTGGGATGGGCCCTCACATTCATAACGAAATCTGAATCCTCTCTGTAACACACACATAGCATTTTTACATAACACCAGACCTTACTCACTGATAAAACCCTGTTTTTGGGGAATTCCAGCGCATGCTTTCTGGAATTATCCCACATAGTCTGTACATTCTTTGTAATACATCACACATGTTCACTAAATAGCTAAAATACACCATTTTATAATTTATAATATTGGAAAATTGTCAAACAGAGTGGAAGATGAAGATTAAGACCTAAGTGAACGTACCTGCTTTGGCTCCTCAATTATCTGTAGATAAGGCCCATGAACTGAAATAAAGATCAAATACAATAAATTAGCCTTCATTTCATTTAAATCAAAAGAACACCACACAACAAAAACACATCATAAAATACATTCATAAAGCAAGACAATTGGCAGAATTAACTTACCTGTTTCTGTCACAAAGGGTTCAGGCTTCACCTCAAAAGTTTCAGGCAGATATTGAAGGTCCACCATGAACAAAGACTGAAGATGCCATGTACAAACGTGCATGTGTTAGTATTTTTATATAAAATATACATTTATGTGAATTAAACTCCAACCTTTAGCACAAAGCATAATTCGTTTTATTTTATTATAACTGAAAATGTGACCTGATATTCAAATTTATACCATTTAGTCTTAAACCTACAAGTGTATATAGGCATCACAACATTATGGATAATACATTTTTAGATTTGTTATATATTACATTTAACAGTGTTATTAATTTATTAATGTTTTTAAAGATTAGCTTTAAATTAGGGTTTGATAACATTGACGATAATCCAAATAAGAAAAATGTGCATTTATTTAAAAAATCTCCAATATTGACAGATAACTGATAGGGTATGCATTTTGTGCACCCCAAATGAAAATATCTATAGATCACAACTCTAAACTAAAAATCTGTAGCAAGGTAGCAGACTACAGCAGCAATTTTGACAATATGTGGCTCACCTCATTGTCAAACTTCATTTGATACTGCGTATCATCCATCCTGTAATGTAGAAGAAACAGAGAAAACTCTTATTGAGACCGTCTCGCAAAGACACAAACCCAGAACTAAAAAATACCCATGAGGTGAGGTGCTCTAATACAGTTAGCATGCTGAATCAAAACATCAACTGAGCTGCAAACCCCTACAGATGCATTTCATTCCCCTAGTTTTTCCCCACAGTAGTGTTCTGACCTTCACACAAGGCTGCGCACACTTTTACCCTACCTGATAAACAAAACGTAGAGAAAGAGGCTTTCCGTTTTAAACAAAAGACTCACACAAAGTCCGTTTCACTTTCGGTGTAACAACAAGGATGTGTGTGCACTGGATTTTTTTTCTTTTTTTAATACGCCTTCCCCCTCCTTCTGTCTGGCTCACTTGCTTGCGTTACTTCCAGGAAGCAAGGCAGTGAAAAAAAAAAACAGAGGAAAGCCCCCAGAATACCAGCTCACTGCTGCCGCTGATGTCAAATCCTGAGAAATGCAGGTACACACATATTCACACCCTGATATCAAGACTTCTCATATCTAAATTTCCTCAACTTTCCAAAGGCTTTTTCAAATTCCCTTCTCTTCCTCTGGGGTACTTTTGAAACAAAATTCCAATAATGATTCCTTTTTTATTCGTATTTAGATTCAATTCAGTGGAAAAATGAACAAAAAAATTCCATGTATGTGTAATTTACAAAAAATAAACATATTTCTGACTAAAACATCTGTGTAACTGGATTAGTCAG
This sequence comes from Scardinius erythrophthalmus, assembly GCF_964197995.2. Taxonomy (NCBI): domain Eukaryota; kingdom Metazoa; phylum Chordata; class Actinopteri; order Cypriniformes; family Leuciscidae; genus Scardinius; species Scardinius erythrophthalmus. The sequence goes on from NC_138241.1 coordinate 24,851,988, forward strand.
ATATCTCTACAGTGCCGTCAATGCAGCTAGCATGAGAAAAGCCCTGAAAGATGGGGATTGCCCCCCATCTGTTGGCCTGCCCTTGCAGCCACAAATCTTTAAACCCACAAACACTTCCACTGTTAACCAAACAGGAAATTATGATGATGATCTCTAAATGATACATTTATTTAAATAAATAATTTATAAAGAAATGATGTTCCATTTCATTTCTAGTGTTAATATTACTAGCGACACTGGATGAGGATTGCACAAGTGTTTACTTAAACTGCCACTGACAGGAATGAGGAAGCGTCTTCTTCTGCTCAGGATGAGGTGTACTAAGATTGCTGTGTAGTACCACCACATATTCTTCACCAAAACCAATGGGACAACTAGTAGAGTAAACTATGAGTTTTCTATCTGAGGTGTCAGGGCTCATTCTGAGTGAATGCAAATCCTGACGTCACTGAAAAGAGAGTAAAACTCTTCTGGATCACAACCGCATCCTGTCCTCCTTCTGTGAAATGATAGCATCTTCACTTCAGCCAAACAACCCCTAATCTTGAAAAAACGTCAAATATAGACAAGAAGATTCATTAAGCAAGGCAAAAGTCGTCAATCTAACAGTGGATGTCAACCCAAGCCCGCCAAGAGGCCTCAGTAAACGTCCGAAGGGGCAAAATGACTGTAAATTTATTAAGAGTTACATTAACAGAATCCAACTTAAGTCCAATGCTAACAACAAAACCAAAACGTAAAACATGTAAAATTACATTATATGTTAATCTATCAGCTGTTGTTGATATCATACACAGTTATTCACAGCTTTTGAAACTTTTGGAATCACAGAATTCATTTTTGGTCGATTATTTCATTTTATTGACAACTTAGTATCTGTTAATAAAAAAGGTTAAAAGCAAGCAGCTAAGCATCACAATGTTCTTTAATTAAGGATTTGTTCACCCAAAAATGAAAATCTGTCAGGAAATCCGAGAGGTTTCTAAACCAGTCACAGGCAACAACGTCATTGCAACTTTCAAGGCCCAGAAAAATGGTAAAGACATCATTAAAATAGTCCATGTGACTACAGTAGGTCAACCTTAAAGGGTAACTCTCGCCAAAATGCAGCCTAGGGTCTTTTTGTTAATCTACCCGAGGCAAACTTTTGTCTAAAAGCATAATTAGAATGGAAACGCCACTTTTAAGTTTGACCGTATTTTCGGTTTCGGTCAAATTGCCTTTTAAATGGGAGTGCATGGAGCACTTCTATGATAGCATCAAAAATCGCTATAGTTAAAGCACTAAGAAGGCTCGACGCAACATGAAACTTTGCTCAAAGTATCACCAGGGGCTCTACACATGAACTTGAGCATTGAGAACACTGTTTGTGCACACAGAGTTTACTAAAAAGAAAAATTTTGAACAACTCACTATAGCTGTGTCCGCCGGCATTTTGTCAGTCAAAAATAGTCAATCCTTCTTAGCGTTTTAAAAATAGCGATTTTTGATGCTATCATAGAAGTGCCCCAAGCACTCCCATTCAAAAGGCAATTTGACCGAAAACAAAAATACGGTCAAACTTAAAAGTGGCATTTCCATTCTAATTGTGCTTTTAAACGAAAGTTTGCCTTGGCTAGATTAACAGAAAGACCCTCGGTTGCATTTTGGCGAGAGTTACCCTTTAAGATTATGAATCGACGAGAATACTTTTTGTGCACAAAAAAATAATACAAAAATAATGACTATTATATCAACAATATCTTCTCTCCCATGTGCTATTCACATAATGTAAACAGTATACCAGGTTCTACGCCAAAACGCTGACTCATTATTGGCTAGCTCCTGCGTCAGCATCACACGCAAGTGTCGTGGTGCTCACGTGAACAGCGTCAGCCAATAATAATCCAGCATTCTGATGTAGAACCTGGAATCGCTGCACTGTTTACTACTACTTTTCTGGGCCTTGAAAGTTGCAATGAATTGCTGCCTATGGCTGGTTCAGAAACCTCTTAATTTAAGTTCTGAAGATGAACGAAGGTCTTGCAGGTTTGGAACAACATGAAGGTGAGTAAGCAATGACAGAATTTTTATTTTTGGGTAAACTAAACCTTTAAAGAATTTAATGTTCTTTAAAGACAAAAACCTACTTGCTCAGAACACAAGACTACTTTTTTTAATGTAGAATATAAATGTATTGTATGAGGTGCCATGGAAATAATGGTGACTTGACTAGAAAAATCACAATAAACCTGTTTTTAACCGTTTCAGCTCTTCCATATGCATGAAGTTGAAAGGCAAATGAACCATTGTTTGTAAATCCTCTACTTATGTACATATTACAAATTGTCATGTCATGTCATGTCATGTCATGTCATCTTCGTCCGCTTATCCGGTATATTACAAGTTTTTGTTTCCATATGCAAATCTGACTACTTACCAGTCTACGTGCTCTATGTAATCATGTGCAAAACTTTAGGAGTAAACTTACATTCGTGAACATTTTAAGCATAACCTATGAGCTGTCAGTCAACATTTCTGGGCATCTATAAGCTGCACGTGCCAATGATGCACAATAAAACGCTACACAGGAGCAATACTGGAATAAATCTTTAACGTACCTTAGTGCTCCAGCCATTCTGTTTTCTGCAGGGTCATCCGAAAGGGCTCTGAACTCCTGACAGACTGAAAATGATGGAAAGACAAGCGCTTACACACACTGTGTGATGGGGATGTGATTCCCCTGCACATGTAGGCTAAGTCAGATCCAAAAAGTACATCTGACTTTTTTTGGGAATTTCCCACAGACTCGATAACTGAACACTGTTCAAATTTTTGTAAACATTTTTACAATTTTCTAACTAATTAGACATTTGCACGCCATATGAACTGTACACCATCTCTGGAATGTAACGTAACGTTAATGTTTTCAAAACAAACTTAAAATAGACTTATCCATGCACTATAAGCAACCGAGTCCTTATTTACAAATAAGAAAGCAGACTATTATTAGATTATATATCTATTTAAAGGCCTACATGACTTGTTACAAAACTGTTCATTAATAATGATAATTTCGTTATACATAATGTGTATAGTAACTTATGTACTTCAACACATATCAGACTTAACTTACCTTGTATAACTGTGATGTTTGCCAATTCTCGTGTAGTTTCTATTCGACGTCAATTTAATTAAATCACTGCTAAAATCTTAGCAAACGACTGAGAAAAAAAAACATAAACAAAATGGACCATCCATCCAATTAATTTGTTCCAGTTTTAGTATTTAGTGAACGCTCTATGCGAACGTACGCTTGCATGAGTCGAATGCTACTGGCCTGCAATGGAAAGCCCCGACTCGGGGAATTCCGCAATCACGTGGCGTGCTAGGAGTGTTTTGATTGGTTCTTAGACGGAACATGATTTGCATGTTCTCCAAAACTTCCGCTCGTATATCTGATATTCAGCTAATAGTGCATGTAGTGCAAAGTCCAATATGATTAAAATGATAACTATAACAGTAAAGTAAATAAAGTACGTTTTTTAGTACATTAAATATACAGAATATCTATAGCATTAGAAACCACAACACACAATTCTTTTTAGCCTGAAAATCATACTTAATTTTTAATTTTTATTAGGTTTTAATCTTTTTTGATGGCATTAAACTTATTAAACTTGGCTGTCCTTAAAAAATATGGATGGGCCCAATAATTACACTAAAGTCTTTTTTTATAGCTTAAACAACAATAAAAACACATCTTTCCAAAATGTCTTGATGCTGAAATGTGTTTTGAAAATTAGACACGGAACAGAACATAAAGACAGTTTAATATTTTAATCATTGTCCCTGAAAATACATAGCATCGTGTGAAAAATACATGAATATTTGTCATGCCTCTGGTGAGCTAAAGTCTAATAATAAAAAGTTTTGGACGATGGGAATGCTGTTCTCATCACACTGAAAATGGCTTCTCACAGTCAGGAGAAATGTGTTCTTCATGGGGGTCAACATAGAACTTATCCTGTCAGCTATTACCTGGATGAACCTCACCTCTGATGCTGGGGCTGGGGACAAAAAAAAAGAACAAGAGAATGACTTTTAAATTAACAATAATGAAACAAAACATATCAAGAGAACAAATAAACAGAAACACTAGTGAATAGGGAAAAGGGGAAGTACCTCACCTATGGTCTTATGTAGCCTATCAGGAGGAGTGTTCAGAAGAATCTTCTGCACTATAGCAGGAGGGACTTGCACACAGATTTGATCATCTCCAGCTCTCACAGTTAAAACTACTGGCCTAGAAAGACAAGTCAGGATGCTTTAAGAAGATAGAGTAGGTCTAGATAACTGGGTATAATTTAATTTATAAATGTAAATTATTATATTATATTATTAAACTATATATATATATATATATATATATACACACACACACCATATATATATGTGTGTGTGTGTATATAATATAGGTCTGAAAGAACAGACCTATAGTAGTGACGCACTCCTGTGTGTGGTAGACAAGGGTAGCAGGGTCTGTATATGCTGTTCTCATCAGTTTCCAGTTCTGCAGAACACTGTCCACATCCAGCAAAAGTGATGTCACCAGAGACTACGTCCAGGATCATGTCCATGGGCGTGTTTCCATCTATTAACAGCGAGGCATCCTGGGATGGACTGCTCTGGAACTGGAACGCTGTGATTTTAATTTTCAGCTCTACATCACCTAATGAGTACATAAACAAGAGAGACTTAATGTAACCAAGATGAATTATACTAATTACAAATGCATTGTTAGCATCAGCAAAAAGTCCTACCTGAGTATTTCTGGGACAGTAGTGTGTTGAGATCAATCTCAAAGCTGCTAGCGGTCCTCTGTGAGCGGACAGCGTTGTAAAAATCCTTACATCGACTGTCATCAGGAAAGAGAGGCTGACAGGTGCCCCATGGAGTAGAATGCAGCTCTAGCAAACCTGAGGTCACATCCTGTCTGACTAGCAGCATCCTGAACTCCCAAACAGCATCTATGAGGTGCATTAGCAATACAAATGATGCACAATAAAAAAATAGCACATTTCAGCTTTACCTTCTCGACTCAAAGGCCCCTGCTGTCCAAAACAATATCTGAACCATTGAAATATTAACACCTTTGTTCCTGTCCAAACGCTGCAGCCAAGAGAGAGCAGCTCCCCAAAGAACGACAGCCCCTTGGTGGCCATCTCCTTGCTCCACAGTCAAAACGGCTTTCAGCACACCTCCTGCTCTGGATATCCCCTCCACCTCATCACGCCAGGCTAAAATCAAGCAAAACAGCACTAAATTCGACTGTTTAGTATGTGAAGTGAATGTGAAGTACAGTACAAGACACATATAAATCAATGTATTAAATGTGTCTCTGGAATACTCAATTCTGATCGGTCACTGGACTGTAATGTAGGACTGTACGATTTGGGGAAAAATCAAACAGCAATTTATAAAAATTGCGATTTGAAATGTGATTTTTAAAATAAAACGTTCCAGTTTGCTGTGCTTGTTTGTAGGGCCAAAAATGTAAAAAATATTTAACAAAATAAGAAATATTACTACATTAAAAAAGCTAGAATAATAAAACTATTCATAACAATAATATATTATTATTAACAACAACAATAAATTATTTTACAGAGATATCTTTTTGACAAAAATAATTTTAGGTCACAAATGTTTTCTAGTTGCCTTTGAGATTTGACTGGTAAGTATGTGAAGTGAATGTTGTTTGTTGTACAAGGCACATCATGTAAATAAATGTGATTTCTCTGGAATACTTTATTCTGATTGGTCAATCATGTCATTCAGTCCATTCACCTGGGAAATTGAAAATGGCTCTACTTTCATGTTTCTCGTATTACATTTGCTATATATCATCAGATAACACTTGACTGCAATTCAGTTGCATACCTGTAATTAACTTCCTGTGTTTAACCCTAAGCAGAGCATGAACCAAAGTGTCAGGACGTAACGCTCCAAGACGGATGAAGGGGATGGAGTCCAAATCCTGAGGCTTGTGAGGAGGCAGAGACAGCAGCAGGGGGTGCTTCTCACTCAGATGAGTACACAGCACTCTCAATGTATGACAGTTCAAATTTTGTGGGGCTAGACAAGATCAGCATTACAAAGGCAGGGGACAATCATTACAGGCAATTACATGAACATTGTAAATATACATTTCAATATGACTTCTATACCTTTAACTTCTGGCAAAATACTTAAGTCTCAGTAGCAATTACGTTTCTATTACCAGGTGGAATACGTTCCCCCGTGACCTGTCCCAGATTCAGCAGCTTACTGGTGAAGGAGGACTGCAGGACAGTCTCAGTCTTCCACTTGTCTATGTGCACTTTCACATCTGTCAAAGAAAAGACAGAGTGACAATTGTAGGCTTTTTTTTTTAGACTGTGCATCTCAGGAGGGTTTTTTTGCAACCACACATCCTTTCAGACTAGCTACATTTAAGATGATTCACTGTGGTTGTGTAAATATTGGTTGAATGAGCTGAGTTAATCCGCCGTTTGTTGGGCTGACATGACATGACCACAGAAGAACGTCCTGATATTCTTGTTTTCTTGCCTTAGTGGTTCATTTCCTATGTTCACACCTATTTTCTTGCCAAAGATTCCTTCAAATGTTTCCTACAAATACAGTGAACACTAATTCTGCATTTTCATTTATGAAGTAACATATTGCATGATAAAGCCTTAAAATCATGCTTTTAAATAGATGTGGTCTAATATAACTCTGAATTCCAGAGTATATTCTATGTACTATACAGTATGTGGTCGGTAGATTCCTTAATGTTTTTGAAAGAAGTCTCTTATGCTCAACAAGGCTGCATTTATTTGATTAAATACTGTATACAGTAAAAACATATTGTTACAATTTAACATAACTGTTGAATTCTGAATTATTCTTGAAGATACTTATTTAGAGATAGTGCACAATATTTAAGATCATCAAAATTTCATAAATTCCTGACTTTTCTGGATATTTGGCACTTTTAAGACTGATATTTGCCCGACACAAAATAAAAAGTGTTTGTTTGTAGATCTAATGAGGAAGTCTCAATGGTTTCACCTGTGATTAGCAGAATATCTCCTGGATATACAGTCAGAGCCCAGAAAGCAGCTGTCCGCCATAGAACCACCTTCATCTCCACGTCCGATTGGTCGGTGACGATCAGCGTTGCTAGAGGTACACTGGAACCAGCTGAAACTCCAGTTTTCACTTTGACCTCTTTTAAGTGGCATGGGTGCACCACAGCAACTAAGATGGCGTATCGTACATCATGGGTCTTACACCTGGCCAGCAGGGTTGTAGGACCACAGAGGGGGGCGGCAGATCTTACCCTCTGCTCTGTTGTTTCTTTAGTTTTACTTACAGTTTGAGACAACTTCATCTTTTTAGAAGTAGAGGGACTAGGTGAAGTATGCGCAGCTGTAGTCGGTGAGTCAACAGTAAGCCCGACTTCCTCATGATCCGCAGGTTTTTCAGCTATAGCATTGCCCTGAGAGCAGAGGATGCCGTCAGATGTGATTTCCAGAATCACCCCTCTCTCCTGCTGTCTTTGGCTTAGACTGTCATTATGCCACTCTCCTGAGCTTTGCAAGGTTCCTCCCAAGCCCCTCTCTTCAGGGCTGACCATAGGACTATACAATTCTGGAGAACTTATGGAGGCTGAGGCCATTTGTTTAGGCGGAGTATGTGGAGAACCGAGAAGGAAATCTTCAAGAAAGCCAGAAGTTGGACACCGGGCCACTCTACTTCGAAGAAGCAAGGCTTGGGACTTTGTCCATGTACTCAGATACTCAGTCTCTGTGGAAACAGGCGATGTAGGCTTTACATCTTTGCTCTGTCTAATTAAACTAGTCTGCGGGCAGGAGAAACAACTATCTAGGTATTCTGTCAACAACACAGGACACAACTCCTCTTCTTCAACGGACTCTGCATGTGGTTGAGAGCACCCGCAGCCCGATGGAGTACTGTCATCCTGAGATGTTTCTGTTTTGTCCTCAGGTATTCTCTCAGAAGTACCAGCAGACTCCGGACTACCAATCACTGCACCACACTCATCGTCTGTTTGGACCTCTCTAGTGTCCTTGGGAATCAACCTGCCTTGACTCCAAGTGAGGTCCACTGTCTTCCAGTGCTGGACTCCTCTCTCCTGTACCTCTAAAGCAGGGGCTTGGGGACATGGGGCACCCCAAAACACATGAATCTTTGGTTTGTTTGCCATATTGCCCGTCCTTAAGTTGCACTGATATTGGCCCAGTATTAAGATTTATTTTGCCAGGTCTTCTATCATATTTACAGGTGTATTAAAGTGGCCACCTGCAGGAAAACAGAAACGGATACTGTAGATTAAAACCTATAGACAAAGCCCAAATAAACATTAAAGGGATAGTTCAGCCAAAAACGAAAATTGTGTCATGACAGAATTTTCATTTTTGGGGCGACCCATGTTGTTATTGTTCAGTAAAAATACAACTATTAAAAATCATTTTCATTCATTGAAATATAGCTGAAAAATAAGTATTAGATGATAAAAGGTAAACTCAATGGCAAATGTTGCCTTGGCAACTAACTGAAATAAATATGAAATACTAAAATTACTAAAACTAAAACTGAAATAAAAATAAAGTCACATACCTACAAATATATATACATACATATATATATATACACATATATATATATATATATATATATATATATATATAACTAACAATGAAAAACTACAAAAGCACATAACAAAATTACCAAACAAAATTAAAACTTAAAAGTAAAATAAAAACATACAAACACCTGATTGTTCCTTACATAATTAACAAATCAAATATTTATATATACAGTTGAAAAATATCCAAATTGCTTTAAAGGATTGTGGTCTAAAAGCCAATGGAGAATTCAAAGTAAGGTAGCAAGAAGGAATACATTGTTAAATCTCCATAGCTGGTGGGAATAACTGACAATATTTTAATGTGTCTGTACAAGTGTGCATTCCTCAGATCAGTTGTTTTCATTAAGCAAAAGAGGAAAAACAGAGCAGTTTAATGTGTGACTCTCCAGAACTTCACCAACCAGATGGTGGGCGTAGGCACCATGTGAGCCAATAGCAGAGCCATACTTCTTTTAAACTACAGGAAGATTTATTGCAGGCAGAATTTGTAGCCTGAGATGAGGGTGGATGTGGTGGTATTGAGAAGAAGAAAGAGGACTGAGAACAGACAGAATTTCATGCTTCAGCTGATTCACACATGTATTCAAGGTGTAAAGAAAAATATTACTTTTTTTACTTGATTACACCACATGGCATTTTAAGAGTCATTAAATTGAAACTTTTCTTGAAAATGGTAAAAAAAAAAAAAAAAAAACGTTTTCCAAAACCGTGTGGAGCCTACATGAATACAAAGGGTAAAGTTTTTTTTTCTTGCTATGTCATTGACAGAGGTCAAGGGATCTTGTAAAACTAGTAAAAAAATTTAAACATAAAAAAATAGAAATGCCATAAAAAAAACAATAAGTACAGTAATCCATTGCTGCTGTCCACCTCCTATGATCCTTTGAGTCTGAGGCAATGGAGCATGCACACATTGCAAATATGAGGCATATCCCGTGAAACTACAAAAAACATGCACAAAGGCCCTTGCAAGAGCTGATCTCTAGAACAGGATGTATTTCAGGAACAAATTACAGTTGACACAAAGAAGACATTACATAACACCCCATGTCACTGTAACCCCAGGTGAAATAAATAAGTACATCTGGTTTTGTCAAATTGTAGTGACAATACAGATACATATAATGCTCTTTTAGTGCCTTATTTGAGTCTTATCTGTTTGTGTGCAGATTGAGAGAGAGAGAGAGAGAGAGAGAGAGAGAGAGAGAGAGAGAGAGAGAGAGAGAGAGAGAGAGAGAGAGAGAGAGAGAGAGAGAGAGAGAGAGAGAGAGAGAGAGAGAGAGAGAGAGAGAGCACAGAACACAGGGTCATTGCCCTTGATTATCCTTCTGCATGTGCCATTCCAACACAAAATATTGCATTTAATGAGCAAAATATACTGAACAAATCCTAATACTAGGTTTCAGATAGGAACACTTACTATAATTGATTTATGAGACTGAAAATATGAAGAAGCTACTCCATAATGGCCAGGAAAAGATCAATAACCCTGACACTAACTAATCACTGTTAGCAGGACCTCAGTTGACCTCTAATGACCTCGGCTGTTCAAGAAAAAGCCAGTTTGGATGAGCGAAAACAGAAAAACCCTGTGCCCTCTTGATCAGTCCCGATTCTATCTTGTACTATTCTAGATAATGTTGAACACACACACACACACACACACACATTTATTTATGGGGGACATTATTATTATTATAGATTATTAAAGTTGCTACTGTCCACATGTGTTGCCTGAACGTTGTGGACAGCAGCAACTTTAATACTTTTTATATTTGTGTAATGCTTTTTCCTTAGGTTGCTAATACTTTAACATTTTTTAAATGATTTTTCCCTAGGTTGCTAATACTTTAACATAATTTTGAAATGCTTTTTCCCTTGGTTGGTTAAAAACACTTTTTTCAAAGCGTGTTTGCTTATGGTTCCTGCTCTCTGAGCGCCTCCCAGCTTGAGGTGGACACCCACGGCACGCCTGTCTGCTGTTTAAAACTCGAAAACAGTATTCAAGCTGACACTTTATTTAGTGGAGCAGAAAAGGGAGGAGCCGCGGTGTCCGTTTATTCACCCCGACCCACTCTTTGACACTGTCTGTCTTAGTTTTTTCTTTCCATTATAGATATTGTTAGTTAGTTAGTGTTTTACTTCAAACTAAGTCATGTATAGGTATCTGGGGGAGCTCGTCACACGCGCAGCCGCCAGCAGCTCGCTGGCCTCGGGATGCGTCGATTCCGCCCTGCCCGCTTCCGCGACTCTCATGCGGGTCCGCCGTTACAGCGAAGCCGTAGGAGAGAAAGACGATGACCCTAACTTCTTTAGGATGGTCGAGGGTTTCTTCGACCGCGGAGCTTCTATCGTGGAGGACAAACTCGTGCACGATCTCAAGACGAGAGAAACGCCCGAGCAGAAGAGGCACCGAGTCCGAGGGATCCTCAAGATCATCAAGCCCTGCAACCACGTCCTGTCAGTGTCATTCCCCATCAAGAGAGACAACGGGGAGTGGGAGATGATCGATGGCTACAGAGCTCAACACAGCCAGCACAGGACCCCTTGTAAAGGAGGTAAAGTTTGAATTCACGAATTCATTACACCGGGTCCGGGGATAATAGGACGCAGTCGCGTTCTCGAGAGTAAACATGCAAGCTGAGACACAGCACTTACCTGTACCATCTTCTTAAGTTTTGTATTATGATGACGTAGGTCTGGGTGTCTGCAGCACATATATTTACAAGCTTTTGACAGAGAGTGATAAATGATAGGCCTTGCGTTCCATGAACGTGGAAAAAATCCTGCGTTGTTTTTGCGCAGCAGCGACACTCTGCGACTATCCGCGAATTTCGCATGCAAGCGTTTCTTCAAGCACCACAAAAAAAAAAAAATCATTGTAGATTGGAATGTACTGGAACTAGTGATAAACTGATCATATTTATGTGCTATATCTGAATAAACTGGTTTTATTGATGATCTTCTTTCTTTCTGGTTCAAGCTGGTAAGCTGGTCTAAGGTGTTAGCTGTGGCCGGTTTCATAAACTGCTGAGCGTAGTCTCAAAAGTTAGTCATTAAGTTAGGTCCTAACTTAAAGGGTTAGTTCACCCAAAAATGAAAATTCTGTCAGTAATTACTCACCCTCACGTTGTTCCAACCCCGTAAGACCTTTGTTCATCTTCGAAACACAAATTAAGATATTTTTGATTAAATCTGAGAGCTGGATCACTCCTCCATAGGCTTCTAAGGCATTATAACTTGCTGGCCCAGAAAATGTATTAAAGACATCGTTAGTCCAAGTGACTACAGTGGCTCAATCTTAAGTTTATAAAGCGACGAGAATACTTTTTGTGCGCAAAACAAAAGTACTCGCCCAGAGAGAAGGAAATGAATAGTGGAATAAAGTTGTTATTTTTGGGGGGTTTTTGCGCACAAAAAGTATTCTCGTCGCTTTATAAACTTAAGATTGAGCCACTGTAGTCACTTGGACTATATTAACGATGTATTTAATACATTTTCTGGGTCAGCAAGTTATAATGCCTTAGAAGCCTATGGAGGAGTGATCCAGGTCTCAGATTTAATCAAAAATATCTTCATTTGTGTTCCGAAGATGAACGAAGGTCTTACGGGGTTGGAACAACATGAGGGTGAGTAATTACTGACAGAATTTTCATTTTTGGGTGAACTAACCCTTTAAGTTGCATATGGTAGATTGTTCTAATTTGAATAGGAAAAGTAAGACTGATTACCTCGTAACTAACTGCTAGTTGGTCAAACTAGTTCTTAAGACACAGTCATCACAGTCATCTTAATGGGGTTTCCACAGGATTAGCAGTGTCTATAAATTCCTTAATACGCATTGCATTTTATATTTTATAATATGTAGGAGAATGAAATGAAAAATGTATAAAGAAATAGGCCTATGTCCTGCATTTCTTCACCATTTTAGGTCTTCATTTGTAAAGTATTGCAGCAGGAATGCTGCCTGTCTGTTCCATGTGTTTATTTTACAAGGTAGTCTAGTTCTGCTTCTTAATCTTTTTTTTTTTTTTTTATCTACATCATATAAATTACAGTTTCATCTTTGAAGCAATATTTGTATGCTTTTTGGAAGTTGTGAACTTTCATTATCAGTGGAATGTGTTTGTGTAAGAGCTGTTTCTGTCAAGCTTGACCTGTCCTGGAGTTGTTTGTAAGACCATTACATTTTGCTTCGTCAGGACTGACTGCGCCATACTTTATTAAGGAAGGGAGGTGGAAGACCCCAGAGCAGTTCAGTCTCTCAGCAGTTTCCCTAAATGAAACTATTTTCCCCTTTTTAAAACGGACATATCGTCACCTTAATGAACAAATAAAGATAACTTGCATCCCATTTCCTTTAACCACCAACTTTAAGTTGTCTAAATTGCACACAAGTTCGGCTGATCTGATCAACACAGTTTTGGAAGACATCTTATGCTCACTCTATTGAGTAGAATCAATGGGAGCTTTTAGTGAGACAGTGACTGAATTGATGGCGAGACTTTAATCTGTTGATTTTGTAAATTAGCTTAGTGCTTTAGTCAGTGGTTTTACCTTGAAGTCTGGCAACAGGCTAACCAGACAAAACATTGTATGTTTTTGCAACTGTGTCAGGACGTCTCTGATTGAGGTAATGTGTAAAAGCCTTCAAAGTTCACATTGAAGAGAGGAGATCAAAATTGGTCTTTTTACAGCCATAAAAAAGTTTATGGCTGTAATTTGTCCTGTACTGTTTTCTACAATATTGGTTATATGTTGGGCATAAGCAAACTAGGTAAAGAATTACATGATCAGCAAATTTATACTTTTATTTGGTAAAATAAGAAAGAAGATTAAGTAAAACGTGGTTATAATAGGTAAGAGAATGCAGACTTTGGACCCCTTGAACATGTACAGTAGAAATGCTCATTCCACAGTATGCATAGAGAAGTGCCAATGCAGCTTGATAAAAAGCTGATCCTTTTTTATAAGATTAAAGTTTCCTTACTCCATCACCAATAAACTCTGGAAAGATACTGCTTAAATATGTACCGATAACTTTATTTGATGTAATAGTAATTTGAAATGAATTACTAGCTCATCATCCCTAAAATCAAGAAACTTTCCATTGTCGTCCAAGCAGCCTTTTGAGGATGATTGAAAACAGAGATGTTTGGGGTAGTTGCTTTGGCTTTATCCACACCCAGTTTGGGCCCTGCCTGGATTTTCTTCCTTCGTAGTTCAGTGGAGAGAGTGAGTCATCAAAGTGGTTGGTTTACTGCCTGTCCTGCTACACAAAATTTCCACTCTCAGAACTGTAGACCTATTTTTTTAGCAAATGGCAGTTAAACTATTTGAATTTTCAGGCCTCCTACTCCAAAGGGATAATGCCCAGTTCATTAATGCCATTTTAACTGACAGGCAAGGTCTACTATTGAAGTGGGCAAATATTTGAAAGCTTTTATGCAATTAATTCACAAAAAAACATTATGAAAATGTTGTCATCTGTGATTCCTTTAGTTTTAATCAGTAGACAATCTCCTGTCTTAGCATCAGAAAACAAGTTAAAATGGGCTACAATGCTTGTGACTTATTTTGATCCTTGATTTGACATTATTTGCATAGACCTATAGTCTGATGAGGACTCAACACTGCTTCTGTTTCTCCAGGTATCCGTTATAGCACAGAGGTGTCAGTCGACGAGGTGAAAGCCCTCGCCTCACTAATGACATACAAATGTGCAGTTGTAGGTAAGTTCTGTGCTTTAATTTGTTTGTGTAAATTAGTTTGGTTGTGGTTGTTACATGAACTGTGTTCTCAACAGATGTGCCTTTTGGAGGAGCTAAAGCTGGAGTGAAAATTAACCCAAAGAATTACTCTGTGAGTGATTTCATATTCCCTGCATAATTATGATTTCAGAATATGGTAGGGTGTTAAATTAATTACACAAATATTCCTCAAAATGAATGGCTATATTTATATTAAATTAGTTTTTTATTTTTGTTATAGTGTCTTTCAAAAGCTAGAACATAATTTACAGTGCAGTTGCATTTGCCTGTGATATTTATTATTGTAGATTTCTTGACTGACTAAAAGAAATCCTACAGAGTTTAATGCCTGTGCTGTTAAGACACTGTTTGTGATAGTCCTTTATTTGTTTGTATTTTTTCATTAAACATGCTGTATTTAGTTTAACTTTCAGATGACAGACTCCCCATCTACAACTGGACCAATGAATACTCAAACATTACTTTCTAAATGTATACATCCTAAAATCCCCAACAGACTTTTTTTAAAACAAGATTTGATCAAGTGGTTTTCCCTAGATGTCGCAGGTCATACAAGATTGACTCTTGACATTCTTGCTTAAAGACAAAGATCCAACTCTACACGTACTTTCCATTAAACATATATAATTGGACTGTCCCACTTTTAATGCAAGTAGACAACTTTTTTATGAAAAACTAAGTCATGTATAAAAAAACCCTCATTTAAGTACTTGTTTAGTGAGATTTAACCAGAAAAGGTTTTTAGAATTATTATAATTTGTTAATGTAAAACATTGTATATAATATTAACCGCAAAGTTTTTTTCTTTTTGTTTAGTTATTTTTTTATGGTATTTATGCAACTCTTGTATTTTTGTTACTCTTATATTTTGCATTAAAAAGCTATATTACTACTATAAATGTATACTTCCATGTTATTAAACACATTATAGTCACTGATGCTCCTCAATTTTTTTCCTTACACAGGACACAGAACTGGAGAAGATCACAAGAAGGTTTACCATTGAGTTGGCTAAAAAGGGCTTCATTGGTGAGTTTTAAGCAGGCACGCACTGAATCTGCTCCCGAATTATACAAAAAGCTCAGCAGAATTTGGAATGCCATTCATGTGCTGAAGTCTACACATCCCTCATTCCTTGAGCATGTTTATGAAATATTTTGCCTAATATTATTATGTTTTGTCTACCCTTAAAAATGCTTCTGTCTTCGAAGAAAAAAGTCTTCTGTTTAACACATTGTACCATTAATTTGGTAGAATTCCACAGAATTTCCCCAAGTATCAGTGTTAAAAATGTCTGCAGATTCTGTCAGGGCCTACTAGTTACGAGGCAGTGCGTATTATAGAAGAAAAGTTATGGTGAGCAGTAGTTAATCAATATTTGTTGTTTCCTAATGACATTTGATAAGCATATTTTACTATTTGGAGTAGACGGAAACACTATTGCAGATTATTAGACACAATCACACTCATGAACAATAGTCATGTAATAATCAGTATCAGATAGCACAGATTAACATTTAAGCGGCTGTTGACACCACTTCTACATTATTAAGTAGATTTAACCTGTAGCCTGAAAGACTATATATAAACTGTATTCGTATTACATGTGTTTAAAGAGCTTTTAATAGAGCCATCTTTCCTTTGGTAGTTTCTTTTTTGTGCTGGCTTCCCACATTGCTCTCTGAACAACACAATGTAGATTCTCTTGAAAAACTTCAGTGACTGCACAGTTGCCATTATGTCTTAATGTATTATAACAGAGGTTTTTATGCTTGGCATTGAAGGGATATTTGAACTATCCCTTTAACTCTGTAGCTGAGCCATGGCCATGGGAAGGGAGGATTGGTAGTATACTCATTTCTGTTTCCTGCGTTAGGGCCTGGCATTGATGTCCCCGCCCCAGATATGAGCACAGGAGAAAGGGAAATGTCCTGGATTGCTGACACGTATGCTAACACAATGGGCCATAATGTAAGTTGAAGAGTGTGACCAAGTGTTTGTGTAATACGCAACTGGTTTGCTTAAGCAAAATATTTTTATTGGGGTGTTTGGCATGCTGCGTTTTTATTACAGATCATGCCACTGACCTCACATGCTTATGGACATAATTTATATATTTACTTATGCAATGTTTGCACTTACATGTTGTGATTGAACTGACAAGCAGTGATATTTTGATATCTTTACTTTTTAGTGCTGACATGGCTGCCTTACATATGTGTTGATAGTTCTGTGTAGCTGACTGTAAACAAGACTGTTAAAAAAATGGTTTGCTTATAGTTCACCCAAAAATGAAAATCGTCAACATTTACTCGCCATCAAGTTGTACCAAACCTGTATGAGTTTCTTTCTTCTGTTGAACAGAAAAGAAAATGTTTTAAAGAATGTTGGTAACCAGACAGTTGATGGGCCCCATTGACTTCCGTAGTATTTCTTTCCTACTATGGAAGTCAATGGGGTGAGTAAATGATGACAAAATTTAAATTTTTTGTGTGAACTATACCTTTAAATAATATGCTGGCTGCATTAAAAAAAAAGGCTGATACATAAACTTACTTAAAACGTTAAATCTCTTGGGCTACCCTACAAACACATCCTTCAGGAAATGCATATCTTGTTTTCCCTAAAAAACATTTTATAGCATAATATTGTAGATAAATGCTGTAAGTGGGTGCATACAGGTATTTTTATAGATAATTTAATGCATACATTACCTTTATTTGGTCCAGTGATTGATTTCTATTGTACATTTTCACATTTTGAAAAATATATTTGTAAAAACTAACAAACAGATTGTCGCTATATTGGTGACTCAGTCAGTGCCTAGAGCTTTTACTGTCCCTGACAAAGAGCGTGGTGTTTATGAGACCAGAAGAACAAAGCGCCCCTGTGTTTTTCCACCCTCTACTGACAGACTCTTTCAATACAGTCTGTCCTCCCATGGCTGTCATTTGCTTGGTCTTGGTAGCCGTGACGTACTGTTCTTTTTGTGAGCTGCCCGGTAGCTAGATACATGAAAGGACATGAGAGATATACTGAGACGTCAACAGATTGTTATTCTATTTATACATCTCTCTCATGACAAGCTAACACAGAGATCTCATAGCTTTGTGCCTCATAATTTGCTTTGCAGTTTAGATAATTCTGTTTGAATGCAAACAAAATTTTTCTAATGCTTAGAAGGGCTCTTTGTAATTATCATTCTTCTTTATCAGGATATCAATGCTCATGCCTGTGTTACCGGTAAACCCATCAGCCAGGGTGGCATCCACGGTCGCATATCTGCCACTGGTCGTGGAGTCTTCCATGGCATTGAAAACTTTGTCAATGAGGCTGCTTACATGAGCCAGCTAGGCCTGAATCCTGGGTTTGGAGACAAGACGTTTGTCATTCAGGTTTGTGCATTTCAGTAACACATAAACCACACTTCAAGTTTATATTACGCTTTGATTTTCTTATTTCGATTCAAATGTAGTTTTTAGTCATATCCAATCAGTTGGCTGAAGAAATGTTCTCTTTATGCATTGCATTGTCCAAATGCACTGGCCGCCTAAAACATGTATTAAACATGATTTAGGAGGTTTATCTAAAAAAGAAAAGTACAACTGTATATTCTGCTATCATGGTGCTACTTACAGGCACGTTGTACATTATCTCTATGCCAGCACTTAGTGTACGCTGACATGGATCATTCTGACTTTTGCTTATCTAAGGACTTTAAATATTCAGTGTGTGTTTGCTTTTATACACCCAATCAATATTCGGTATTGATTCACTAATTTTACGGTAACACTTTACAATAAGGTTTCTTTTATTAAATTAGTTAACATGAACTAACTACGGTGGTCGAGAGTGCTCAACACGTTGCATGAGTGTCTCAACTCTAAAAATTGCGGTCTCATCTTTGGACCCTACATTACCTAATATTTCTTACCTATGAAACCTATTTAAACATAACATTACAAAAATGATTATAATCTATAGCCTACATCAATAACATTGTACACATTTTTATTATATCTTACCCTCTTCTTTGGTTGTATGTCATAAACATGTCATCTCTGTATGTTTTGCAAGAAAAAATAAATAAAAAGACATTGAGCAATAAGCATGTCCCATCCGGGCTCGTCACTTATTAGGGTCCCCTGGAAACATTTCCGTTGTGGTCTGTGCAATTTGCAGTGCGTTTTTGTTTGGTTGTGTTGTGAACTTTTGCGGCGCGTTTCTGTATTTGGTTGTGTTGTGAGTATTTGGAGCACACGTGTGTTGTGAAACTGATGAAGATTTTTTCTGAATTTGTGAGTTTTTTTCTATTTGCATGTGTTTTCTTCATTTGCAGCGCGTTGAGCTCTCTTGGCCACCGTAGTATAACTTAGCTATGTTCTTCTCACACTAAATTCATCAGCATTACACATTACCTTCAGCTCAGCTACCAGTATGAATAATATTTAATGCAGTCTCTTAATTTCTGTGGTAGGGTTTTGGTAATGTGGGCCTGCACTCCATGCGTTATCTGCACCGTAACGGAGCAAAGTGTGTGGGTGTCGGAGAGCTGGACGGAAGCATCTGGAACCCTGACGGCATTGATCCCAAAGAGCTGGAAGACTATAAGCTGGTGAGTGTGAAGAGCTTATTTCTTTTGCAGCAGAGGCGGTGCCAGGACTCACAAACTGGGGAGGCATTAATGATTTTTTTATTGGGTTTCCCTTGTTGTTAAAATCGATTGCGTTTCTGAGGAGGCGATAGTAACATTCAAGTTGAACCATAGCTGCAGTGTAAAAATATTCAGTGTTAGGCCCCGATCACACCTGACGCGTTTTTTGCAGTGAGAGGCGCCTGTTTTCAATTGGTTTCCTATGGCAGCGAGCGTTCTGCGCGCTGTTTATGCGCCTCCTGCGCCTCGCGTTTTACCGCCTGCTGCGCCTCGCGTTTTTGAAGTTGAAAAAAAAAGCAACTCCGAGCGGAAAAAGCGCCCGACGTCATCGCGTTTTTTTTTCCACTGTCCAATCGAGTGAATGGAGAGGCGGGCCTTCCGTTTTAGTGATGAAAGCTACAGTTGATTTAAAGGGTAACTAAACCCCTGGTCAGAGCCTGACTCCACCCACTGGCAATATTTGAAAAATGCTAGAAAAGTGGGCAGACCCCAGCGGAGATAGAGGGGACGAACCGTGAGCGGGGGGGCGTGCACCTGAGAGTCCTGCTGTCAGACTGTCTAAAATGGAGTGTTTTCTCACAGGGTCGCAGCAAGACGACGTAAATATGCATCTGATGAGTTTTATCGAGTTGATGTCAATAGCGCGCGCTTTCTATATGCATATTCATATTTTGCCGCTGCTATGTGAAAAAATCCAGCAAAATGCGCCGACGCGTTTGTCGACCCCAGAGGATTAACTTTAGCCTAACCATAAATTGTGATTAAAATATATATGGTCACTCACATCAAGACGCCGCTGCGGTGGTGGAGTCCATGCAGGAGGAGCAGCGTTTGGCACTGCGTCGCTGTTCAGCGCGAGCTGTGTGGAGAAGCCCATGTCCACCTCTATTGCGTTGGCAAAGCAATTCCGCGTAAAATGCAGGTTTTACACTCACGGTCTTCCAGGCCAAGTGAATGCAAACACTGGTGCCTAATTTCCAAGTCTGCTGGAAAGCTATGCAGTTCAGCAGTGCTGACGTGAAAGATCCCTAGCGGCACGTGAACTGATCACCTCTAGCTAATAGTAAATAAACACGAATGAACAATGTTAAAATAAAACGTACAACTTACCGAAATGTATATTCATCGTACATAATATCGACCAATCAGTGTTTTTCAACCGCGGAAAGGGTCAATAAAACAGCTGGAGAACAATTGTCACATAACATTTACCTCAGGAAAGCCAATTGATGACCATAATAGGCTATCAAGTTAGTTAGCTAGAAAAAAAGAGCTATAGAGAGTATTTTGCTAAACATTGGCTACTATATTACATATTTATTATATTTACTTATCATTAGATAAAGTTATTATAATAAAAAAATGCATTATATTTAATTTGTTAAATAAAGTTATTTTTAACCTTAAATAATTTTACCAGCTGATAAGGCTCTCTGTATAGAGAGCCTAAGTCCCGCCCCTCCGCTTCCGGCTCATGGGACCTTATTTCGGAAAAAATATGTATGGAAGTCAATGGCGAGAGATAACTTATCTTTTTATTCCGTCTGAACTGTGCCCTGAACTACACATATGATGTTTGTCAATTTAAAAGGTAATTATGAAAGTCAAGAAAGTCGCAGTTTGTCATAAAACAGAAGAGTAACGTTTAGTTTTATGTGAAAATCGCTCAATGAACTACATCTCTCGTCTCGCACTATGTACGTCACAAGATCCGTTGCTCGTATGTGTGTATTCTGGCTCAAAACACTCAGGCATGACGGCGTAACGTTACGATTATAATGTAAGACTATAGAAAAAATTACAGACGTTAGCTTCAGTAAAGTTAGCTTCATTCATTGAGAGAAAAGGTATGACGTCGCATGTGGCGCCTTCTGGGTTTGTAGTCTTTCTAATTACGTATTTTCACAGTCTTATACCTCAGCAGTTTTACATCAAGCTGCGACTTTCTTGACTTTAAAATGTATCTTTTAAATTGACAAACATCATATGTGTAAATCAGGGCACAATTCAAACGAGATCAAAATATTTGTTGTCTCTCGCCATTGACTACCATACAATATTTTTCCGAAATAAGGTCCCATGGTGGTCGACCGGAAGGGGTGGGACTTAGGCTCTCTATGTTTACAGCATTAGGTGAGATTTTTTTCTTGAGAAAAATGAATGCCTATCTTCTAATATTTATCCAAATCAGTCAATTAAATCAAATCACAAGAATTGAACTGAATTGAAATCCTGAAATTTGTTTCAAGCAATAATAAAAAACGTATCTTACCAGAAATTGTACCATATAAACATTGTAACATGTTGCCACTAAACCTAATACAATTCAGTTTAGTTACTAAAATGTTTTGACAATCACAATACACTTATTTGCAAGATTTTTTTTTTTTTTAGAGTTAAAATTTTCAGTTAAATATAAAGGAAAAACAGCGCTGGAAAATCATGCAACCCCCCCCCCCCCTCAGAAAATCTGAGTGTCCCGGTTTTTCTCAAATCAAAGGTGGCAACCCTACCAGCAACACTACACCATAGACTGTACTACACCTACCACTGTACTAAATCTAAGCTAGCTCATCCAAGGGCGTGGTGAGCTCGTACCAAGGGAGGGCGTGGTGAGCTGGAACCTGCCTACGTCACACAGTACCGCTTACGTCACGCAGTACCGCAACATCCAATAGGAAAATTCGACTGCAGTAGCCACCGTTCAACCTGAAGAGGGCAGCACTCAGACGTTTTTACACCATATATTGTAGAATTAAAAGACTTTATACCCAAATGTCAAAAAAAGTTACTCGAATCAATGAACAGCACTAATAAAGCCCCATTCTTACAGATCATTAACTAAAAAAGTTGGTTTAGGGTTTAGTTACCCTTTAACGATAAACTTGTGGTGCTCTCGCGGGTTACCAGGAGCTTAACGACTCCACGAACCGTAACTATCACAATGTTAACAGAAAGTAAATAAAAGTAATAAAAGGCAGATTTGACGTTTACTTGACTGACAGGACAGCTGTTTCAGTGGTTGTCTAGCAACATAAAAAAAACGCAGCACACTGCTCAATCTGTGTGATGTTAAGTGCAGTGCACCTCGCGTTTTCGAACCTGAAAAACGCGTCAGGTGTGATCAGGGCCTAAGGCATCCACCTTGTGGTCATTTAGCAGTACTACAAGTGCAATTCTATAATCTGAAAGTATTAATATAATAAATACTCTTGTTTTCCAGGCCAATGGCACTATTGTTGGCTTCCCCAATGCCACCCCATATGAAGGCAGCATCTTGGAAGCTGATTGTCATATCCTGATCCCTGCTGCAAGTGAAAAACAGCTTACAAAGAAAAACGCTAACAATATCAAAGCCAAGGTCAGAAGTCAATAGGGCCAACCATAGCAATAGTCCTTTTAATGTATATGGGTTATTGATTGTGTTATGCCACTCCAGAAAAAAATGAGTGCAATGAGAATATGAAAGAAAAATGTAAGATTTCAAAATAACACTTATTTTCACAGATCATTGCTGAAGGAGCCAACGGTCCCACTACACCTGAGGCAGACAAAATATTCCTAGAGAGGAATATCATGGTGATCCCTGTACGTTTTCCAGTCCTAAATGTTTTAAACCCTTTGACGCATATAATCACAGGTGTGATCAGTTAAGACTGGTCCCTGGAGCATACGATCACACCGGTGTGATTAGAACGTTCAGTGCATCATACAGACTATATAAATTGAAGAGGTGTTTCATATTAGATACACATTGTGTTGGTATTACGTAACTGTAAAATTTACTCTATTCTTTTCCCACTTCACCAACCACTTACTTTCATGTATTCTGGGAGAAGTGGATGAATTGATGTTATATACATCCAAGAGATACGATTCTCTGAATTACGGCAAACCAACATGGTGGCACCCATCACTCGTTATAAATCAGTTAACTTGATCATTATAAAGGTTTATAATAATAATAATAATAATAATACGGTGATGCGTTCTAAAATAACGGCCACCTTAAAGGATTAGTTCACTTCAAAATTAAAATTCTGTCATCATTTACTCGCCCTCAAGTAGTTTCAGAGTTTCTTTATAAAACACGTTGGGGGTCAGCTAGAATTTTTTAAATACTTGTGAAACGGTTAATATTAAATATAAAGATTTCATATAAATATTTGATTTACTGTTGTGGTGTAAGTGATGTCTGGAGGTGATTTTTGTTTTTTTATGGCACTACAAATTTGATTAAACGATCAAAATAAGAGGAAAGTATTTTGTGTGTTTTAACTATGAAGGAAAACATAACACTAAACATGGTTAAAGTATTTATCTGACAAAATGATTTTGCAGAATAGGTACAGATTTACTTTTACTATGCAAAAAAAAATGCATAGCAAAAAAAGCATACACTGACTACGGCATAATCAGTTATTATTTTATTGGTTCTCTCTTGTTTTTGCATGTGTTCACAATTTCTTTGTATGACAGCCTGGCCAAAAATTATGTCTGCACAATTTGGCATGTTTCATTGCATTATAGCAAATTGACCAATTGACTCCAATCACAACTATGTAATATGATTAAAAAATATTTAACACTTGAAAAAAAAAATATATATATATGTAATAAAAAGTTTTCCTAGGCCGGACATCTCTTTTGGCCACTACTGTATATATTGGTGATTAAAAAAAAAACTATTTTTGCTTTTTTAATCTAATTGATAGAAGTTTTATATGTATATTTGTATAAGTATTTAAATATTTATTTTATGTTTATTGTAATATTTTAATACAATAAAATTATACTTGCCATGAAAGATAGCATTTGATGCTAATATGGCATTAAAAATAAATAAATACATGTTTAAATATTCATAAATTCATATGCATAAATAGGACATGTACCTGAATGCTGGAGGTGTGACGGTATCCTACTTTGAGTGGCTGAAGAACCTCAACCACGTCAGTTATGGCAGACTGACCTTCAAATACGAAAGAGACTCAAACTACCATCTTCTAAGTAAGTCAGAAATACGTTACCTTGAAAATTTGATGTATAGTCATGCAGTAAAAAAGCAATGCTATACATGGTCAACATAGTTACTGAAGTGTTTGCTGATAGAAATCTTTCTATCATGAATGGTATAATTGTTTGCAAATCACTTACCGGTCTTACTGATGATCAGTTAATTTAGTTCTCTGGAAGGGCTTGTTTTCCATTTTCTAATTGTTCTAGACTAGGTTATGTGCAGTCGGCTAGAATAGGTCATGTGGTAGTTTTGTTCAATTTGTTTATCCTGCTTCCACAAAGCAAATACAGTGACGCTGGTGCCCCCTTGAGAGGATCTGGGCATGTATGCACATAAACACAAACACGTGCTCTGTCCCGCCTTTCTTCTGACTGGCCTAAAATGACCTCCAATTTGCTGCTAGTCACATGGTACAGATAGATGGAACACAAGAGGCAGACAGAAACGGGGATAGACACAGATGCATACTGCCAATACAGCTAGCCCAAAAATCCTCTATTTTCTCATGCACGTTCTTAAGACTTCTCACTGTCATGTGAAAAATCTGTTGAATGGTGTGATTTTAGCGAATTCATATACTGATACCATCACCATGTTTTGAAATGCTTTATGAAATATTTAATTAAATCCATCACAGATTTGGACCCCAGTGAAGCTGTAAGAGAGAATAAGCATTTTGTTTGGGGAAAAATAGCATGTGACCATTACTATCTTATATTCATCTGTCAGTTTGCTCATTCCTAATGGGGATCTAATGTGTCCTTTGGCAGTGTCTGTCCAGGAGAGTCTGGAAAGGAAGTTTGGGAAGCATGGTGGAGCCATACCTATTGTTCCCACATCGGATTTTCAAGACAGAATTGCTGTGAGAATAAATGCAGAATCTCTTGTCACACAATTTGTCTTTCTTAACCATTTTAAATTAGACTATTAGACCTTTTATAAATTTGTTTTGCTCATCTTCTAGGGAGCTTCTGAAAAGGACATTGTGCATTCTGGTTTGGCTTACACAATGGAGCGATCTGCCAGAGTAAGTATATATAATCTATTTAATTTATATATTATATAGAAATGCTCACACTTTAGGGTCCAATTCTCACTATTAACTTATATATATATATATATATATATATATATATATATATATATATATATATATATATATATATATATATATATATATATATATATATATATATATAACATTTCTGCAGTTAAATGTTGTACTGCATCAATGCTCCTCCAGCACAATCCTTTCTGTCTTTTGAACATGAACAAACAGATACTCTTACCTGTTACACACCTAGCAACAGCTTTTGTGTTAGACTGGAATCTGGTAACTAGAGAACAGCATATTTTTGTTCATGTGCTTTTGTTGCTGTGAGTCATTTGTTTCTGAGATCCAGCCAATTAAATGGATTCCTATATCATCCTCCTCACCCAATTTGCGTTGTATTGAAAGCATTAGAGGATAAACTACTCTAACAGCACAATATTCTGTAAATAGCACACACAAATAAAATTGTTTATTAGACTGTTTAATAAAGCTATTCCTTTCCATATTAAATAGAATATAAGTTCATTTTGATATCCATCTTGGATTTTTTTCTTTTTTTCTTGGCTTCTTCATAAAGGATACATGTGATGCTGCCTTAGAATTAGACCAAAATTCGATAATGTTGGAGGGAGCATAATTAACATGCTTATTAGAAAAACATTCACTTTGAGCATACATGTTTGATGCCTTAAAATGCTGTCTCGGGAGGCAACATACTAGTCTGTCTGTGTTTTGGATTATTCTGTGTTTCAGATTGTTAACATAATTCATCTTTCATCCTTTTAGCAAATCATGCGCACAGCCAACAGGTATAACCTTGGGCTGGACCTGAGGACAGCTGCCTACGTCAATGCCATTGAGAAAGTCTTCAAAGTGTACCACGATGCTGGCCTTACCTTTACATAGACGGTTGTATGATTCACCTGACTCTATAAGTCTGCACAGACCTGAGTTATATCACTTAACCCCACTGCTCCTCACGTTTACATTTTATACGCCATCAAATGTTGTATATGTCATATCATTTATGCATGTGGTTTGCAATAGGCAACTTTAGAAGCATCTATTCTTGTGTAGTTCATCATCTTTTCAAATATTCATGGCTTTTACAAAAGTCCCTTTAATTCAATCTCTTTGTCACATCTCAGAGCATAGTGGGAATGCCTTGCTAGGAAACACCAAAAATGTCAAATCTTTGTAATGTTTTCTTCAGGCCATGTGTTTAATGAAGAAGTTACTAAAAACATTAAGCTTTATGGCCGTACTACACTGGTCAATTTGGAAAGGGGTGCAGGATGAATCTCAGGCTTTTTGTATTTTACCAAAATATTGCGCACAAATATCTGGTTTTGCTGCTCTTTGGAACAGTTTTCAGTGATAACCCAAAGCCTTCCTTAAAAAAAAAATCTTTAATTTCTTAACAATATGCAAATGGTAGGGCATATATTCAAGAGCAAATGTTTAATTTCATCATCATATTACCATTCAGTAAGAATAAGCCTTTGAAAAAAAGATTTTGTATTGCCTTTTTAAAATTGTCTAAAATTAATAAAATATATATGAAAACGTGCAGTGTGTCAGCTGATTTACTGGGATAATTTCATTTGTCCTTTGAAATGCTTCAAATTTTTCATGAAAAACAAAGATTTTCAAACTAAGATTATACTATGGCAGTATTAGCTCATTTAAGTGGAAAAAATGAGACCTTTTTCAGTAATAAAAACTTTTGTATTCAGCTTTATTCACTAAACATCACAAGGTACTAATAAAATCAAAATCATGCTAAATAAATTTGAAAAAGAAAATACTTCTTTGTTATTTGAACAAAATACTTAATATGGATGTAATGAGGATTTCTAGTATATATATATATATATATATATATATATATATATATATATATATATATATATATATATATATATATTTTAGTAGTGGTCGTACATAAGATTGAAGAGACATCAGACTATTTACATGAGTAAAAAAGTCCATGACACTAGGAGATTGCCAATGTTAGGCAAAGTTCACCAGCAGGAAAACTTCAGCCAAAGAGATTTTTCCTTATTGTCAGAACATCATTTCTCACTGAACTCAAGAGCAAGGTCATCCAGTGCATCGTTGAAACCTAATTAAACACAAAATATGAATATGTTATTATATTTGTGCATGGTGGATTTACATTTTGTAATGTTCTCTATGAAATTATATTAGAATCACCAAGTTTTGACTTGTGATCTCTAGAAGTTCAAACATTTCTGTGTGTGTGTGTGTGTGTGTGTGTGTGTGTGTGTGTGTGTGTGTATATATATATATAGTTATAGTTATAGTTGTAGTACTGTCATTATTTTGTTTTGATAAGAAGGATGAGCAAACTCACTGCCGTCTGCTCCACTGTTGCTTTCTGCATTGCTGCCTCCTGCACTGATGCTGTCTCCTGCACTGATGCTGCCTCCTGCACTGATGGCTCCTCCAGTGCTGTTTTCCTTAGGTTTATCTGCTGAAAGGAGGCCACCAAATATTCCACCTCCTGCCTTTTCCTTTGGTTTATTGTCCTTCTCGTCTTTACTTGGGAAAAGACCTCCCATGCCCCCGGTCTTATCAGTTTCCTGTTTCTTTCCAGTAATTGTTTCCTTCACCTTTCTTTTAGCTGCAGCAGCTAGGAGAATTTAACAGCAATGTTATTTAAAGGTAATGACATTTTTTTGCAGTTCACTTTCACACACCACAGCTCCTCTTTCCCAGCAGATTGTGGCCAAAAAGTATAGAAATTCGTTGAACGTCTAAAAATAAAAAGAGTCTTTGATTTTTTTGTGTTTTACTTATATACTAGGGCCTTTCTAGCTTCATACCTTATAAGGAGTGGCACAACTACTGGACTGACTGCATTCTCAAGAAATATTTCATCTAGCTCTTTTATAGAGATCAAACACTATAGCTTATAGGTAGGATTAGAAGTATAAACTGAAAAAAGGTGAAACATTACATTAAATTTCATGTTCACTGAAACATTGAGTTTGTGAAAAGGTGGGAAAACAACTTTCCCAGCTTAAGTCAATGTTTATGATTTAATTTAGTTAAACGAGTAATGACATCATATTTCTATTAATGCCCAGAGAGATTGCCTAACTAAAAAGGACATGTTAGAAATAAATTAATTAAAAGTTGATGTCTTGTTTTGTTTTTCACTAGCTGAAATCAGTGTTATTTTCGTATCGCGATACTATTATATTTTACTAATATAAATATTATGTTTTATAATATTTTTTTATTTGTTTTTATTATTTATATTTTTCATTTTCATTTGTTGAAGTTTGTCTTTTTTGTTTTGTTTTTTAAATACATCTATATATAGTTATTCATTTTTATTTCAGTTTTAGTTCTTTTATTAAATCAAGTTAAACTAAATGAAAATGACAAATGAACAAATGACTAGCTGAAATAAAAATATATTTTATGTTACTTCAGTTATGTTTTTGTTCTTAGTTTTAGTTTGAGTTAACTAATAACCCCAATAATAGCCCTGAAAGTTAGATTATATGATTATTAGTATACTCGAGCCAATAGTTTAGTTAAAATACATAAATAAGAGCTTTTTTATCTCATAAAAGAAATCTCATCTATATTTTTGTGCCCTTCAGTTTTGAAAGTAATATAAAGTCTAGCTAAATGAGGACACGAAATGTCTCGGCATAAAAAGGACAAAAACTTTTCATGCAAAAATAGCTTGAAAGTTTCTTTAAGCTTCTTAAACAGAAGGAACTCACCTGCTTTATCCACGGCCTGGTCGACAAATGAATCTGCTGCTTTATTACCCATAAATCCTGAAAGGAAAGACATGTTTCTAGAGTGCGTAGTAGTTGATGTTTGCAAGAGCGGGTGTATGTGTCAGTGTTTTGGGGCCAGTGATGCATGTGGTTTTATTGGGCTGCTGCTCCATGAAAGTATGTCAGGGATGTGTGTGCCTATTGGCTACTGCAGCTTGGGTGGAGTAAAAGATGTCAACTGAGAGAACAGCAAGCTTGTTTGACTGGTTTGCTGGTTTCTTGTCTCATCATAATTCAGAGTTTCAGTAGAACTCAGCATTTGTTGAAATAAGAGCTTATAGTCATTTAAATATGTAATTCAATTTATTTATTATCAGTATTATTTACCATATTTTACTTTATTTATAGTTATTTCATTTTATAGGTCAGGGGAAATGGAGATAGTTTGGGAGGTATATAGCCTAGGAGGTTGATAGTCTTAATTTTGCTATGGCCATTTCTGACTTCAGTTGCATTTATGTTTTGTTGTAGATGACTTTCCCCTGAGCTAGAGCAAAACGAAGGACTGATAGACATCTCCGTCTCCTCCCAATACTGGAATGTGGAAAAAGCTGAATGTAGCTGTAATTTCAAACTCGGATAACGCATGCAGACCATGAAAACTTCATAAACGCTGACATTCTGCCAGAGGCACAAAGCTTCTCATTATAGCATTATAGTAATGGCCATATGGGATGTTAGCTGTGTGTCATGAAGTCTTTGTTTGTCGATGGGATGCATATTTAATTGAATGTGCTTGTGCGCCGGGAACAGGGAGGGGAAGAGCGAGAGGTGTGTTCTGATCTGAGAAGGGTGTGTGTTTTTGTTGTTTCGCTGAATGAAGGGTGGAGCTGTATGTACTATTTATGTTATGGAATGAAGCATAATTGAATACATAATGTTACTAATTTGCTTCTTTATACTACAAATATTGTGAAATCTAGACTTGTTTGCTTTCTTTGCAATATGGTCTTTTATATATTCTTATATATGTATTAGCCTTATATATTTTCTGTCTTTAAAATAAGGAAAAAATGAGAATAGGTTTATTTTTCACAAACTGAATTTATTACAGGTGGAGTAGGCTTATTCAAAAAAAATCAGCTGTTTTCAGACTTCATTGGTTGACTGTTCTGTAAGTCAAGTAAATGAGTATGAACATGTAGTTGTGAGGCAGCATGCAAACACATTATGTATCCTAGTTATGTTAACCTAACTCATCAAAATGAGCAATTTCCAACCTTTTTTATTAGATATACAAGATTCAACTCATTTTTTAAAATGCGATTTAAGTTTAAATTAATTAAACATCCAAGTTGATTTTTCTTAAAAATTTAATGCAGCAACCTTTTTTTTTCCGTGATCATTTGCAGATTTTGTGAGTTGTCTATATGGATATACTTTCGCAAACTACATATAAGAGCATTTCTGAAGCCCGTCACGCTATAACTACAATTTAAGATAATACTGAAACAGATTTAATCGGCCATATTTAATCATTTAACACCATCAGTTGCCTTCTTTTTTGGGATTTACACATCTGTGATTCTGTCTTTTTCTGCTCCTTGTTTCTTCCGATACAACAACTTTGGTATATTCGGATTGGAATGTTTTCCTTTTCGTCACAATGACTGTGAAATCATCATCATACATCAAACCTCATTGTGTTGGGTGGAGGAAAACTGGTATACCAGTTTCAGGGCAGGTAAGAAAGACAGACTAGGCTATATATAAAAATCTTCAAATCACAAGCACGTGCATGTAATATTTGCACAAATGTGGTAATGACACGCACTGCACAAAATACGTGAATACTGCATAGCTAGATAAAGGAGTTGTTTTATTCTTGTGAATAGTATTTCTGTGAAGGAAAGTAAGGTAGCTTTTTCATGAGGAGAAAGCAAGAGAGATAGGTGGGTGACTGTTTTTTGTGAAGTTAGATATCATTTAGTGTCCATCAGAGGTTTAGCATTATAATATTAAGGCATGGTCAGCAGTAGCTAATCAACTCTCTCTCTCCTATGAAGCAAGACGCAGAGCATCACAGGGGTGTTCAGTGCGACATCAGCCTGAAATCAAACACAAAGACGTTTACGTGGGTATGGTTGACATACTGTGGAGATGACTCTTCATTATTTGTAAAATACCACTTTTTAATCAACTGGTAAACTCACTACACATGAAACAGGTACGTTTTATACAAAGCCTGTTTGTGTCCTTTATCGTCTCTGAATTTGTGAGCTGAAGCACATGTGCAATGTTGTAACAGTAAAACCTTTCTGATAAGACTGTAAACTACATGAACTGCTGAATGTGACAGGAGTCAGGACACTGAATTTGGTTCAGTGTTTGAAGGAAGAAAAATGCTCAGATGTCAGCATTGTTTGCAATTGTGTAAACACGCTGACCTAAATTCTGAATTACTTCCTAAAGGTTGCGTACGTGTGTTTCAGTCATACAGCTTTCAATGTATTGAAGCAAAGACAAAGTAGCCTACAAAATGACTAGAAAAGGGCTAAATGAAATGCACACAGCTTTTTAAATGTATATGCTTCTGTAAAGAAAGTTTATTCCACATACGGTATATAATAAATAAATAAATCTTTTCATTTGTACATGAGAAGCAAATTTCCAGAGAGTATGGTAGAGTGGGGGAAAACGCCCCCCACATGTTTTTCCCAAAATAACAACTGGAGGTAGTTAAGATACATTTTTACTGTTGCTATGCACTATGTTGATAACGGGGATATACAAATCTCTATAGAGAAGCTGACCAGCGACATATTTGAAGAGAAGAGGATTACATGGTAAATGCTATAATTTTCAGATATTAGTAAACAAGTGTTTAAGAGAATATTGTTCTGCAGGATATTGCAGTGATGTATGATAGAGGAATAGTGAAGTCTGTAGTTTGAGATCATAAGTTATTTATAAGGAAAATAATTATATTTAAAAAATTATTAAAAAAAAAAAAAAAAAGTCATAGCTTGTGGGGTAAAACGCCCCCCAGGGGGAATAGTTTCTCTCTATCATAATTACTATAATAACATATTTCAGTCTATCAAATCCTTTGTTTTACACTTAATGCAGTATAACTAAGTGGTAAAATCAAAATATTTGAACAAAACATGAAAAAATTACCTCAAGTGAGCATTAGCTAGCTAGTTTGCTAGCACAGTTAACTCACTGATGGAAGGTAGTTGAATTTGGCTATTTTGGACATTCCTGAAATAAATATTAATGTTGATACATTACTTGCCTTTTACTTTTAAAGATTAAAAACTATTGTCTGTTCATTTTGCTGTTGATCTATGAAGCAAACTGGTTGGTAAGAAAGGGGGCATTTTACCCCACCGCTGGGGCAAAACGCCCCCTTTGTACAAAAATATTTTTAGTCAAAATACTAATTAATTATGAAGAATGAGCAATTTTAATATTTGGTGAATAACTCCTGCCATAGTCACTCAAAACCGGGATGGCAATTCTAGTCACATTTATGTTTTGTTTCACTGTAATGTCACATTTTCCTTAAGGGGGGCGTTTTCCCCCACTCTACCCCATCCCAGACTGTGCAGCAGTCCATTGCATTGGTTTTATTCTTCATGTGTGTGTGTAGGTCTATTATTTTGAATGAGATTTTCTTCTTGTTTTAAGCATACAACTGACTAAATGAGATCCATAGATTTTTAGATTTATGCTATCAAATAAATATGCTGATTTGTTGCAAATAGGGAAAAATACGAGTGGAATAGCCTAAACTTAATTCAAGATGTTTAGCAGCCTACTGAAAATTTGATTTCACACAATGTTGCGATTTTTTATTATTATTTCTGAGATTCATTTAATAGTTAGATAACGATTATTACAGATTTTATTTTGTTTTTAAATCCAATTTCAAGAAAAACTTCTGCTCTCTTACCTCACCTACTGTCCAGCGTCTGTAGGCTGCTCTACAGCTCCCTCATGCTTCGACAGCTCCCCCTGGAGGCAGAAAGACAACAACACATCTCAGCTGTCAACGGCTTTTATAAATCGCTGATTATCATATTTTCACGTCGTCAGGTAAGCCTATTTGCAAAATAGAAAAACATTTGTGAAATACAAATGTTTTTTTTCTCTCTCTTTTTTTTCTTGTTTTGTTATTGCTTTCTGGAAGATGTCAGACTCATGTTCATGTTTATGTACAACGACGTATAATGTGTGGCTATGGTTCATCATGAGCTGTTTGTAGGGATTTAAATGAATAAAAAACAATTTTGGAGTTCTAATGAAAGAAACTGGGATGCTGAAACTTTTAAAAATGCAGAGCAATGTTTGGAAAGCAGAAATGGGTTATTTATGAAGATCACACTCTTGCTGAACAGCGAGTTAAATTGTTTGCTTGGTTGCTGCAGGCCTGGATACTAAACTCCTAAAATGTATAATTTGATGTATTCAAATGTATAGATTTTAGTCTTTAATGGTCATGGTTGTGAGGTAAATGTGATCATTCAGCATGCTTTTTATTGCATACATGCATTTATTGAGTTTCTGAAAGCACCTCATTATTCTCCAGGTCATCCTGTCCATGAAAGAAAAACATGAGCATCATATCAAAAAGACCAACTTTATGACTGAACTGTGCATTAAGCTATTTATACTGCATTCATACTGAATGATAAGACCAAATAATAATGCAGTGCACCTAAAGACACCAATTTTACATTTAAAAATCTAATTTATTTGACCAATTATTGGTCACATATGATGATGCATATGAAAATCCTCACCAGTTTTACCAGGCCAGTGGATACGACCACAGTCTCCAGCCCCTCCACTGCCTTTTCTGAAATCTGATTGGCTCCAGCCACGGCACTCTCACCCACAAGATTCGCCTGCTCAGTTGTTTTTTGGGCAGCTAGGACAGATGAAAAAGCATCCTTGCATTTTGATTTGAGATTTTCCATTGGGGTTTTAGGAAAATGACAAGTGTTGTTTAGTTATGTTCTGTTTCTATTCATTCTTTTACCTGTATTTACACTTGTCTCAACGCCTTCCTTTGTCTTTGTGCCTGTCAAAAATAAAATGTTCATTGTGAACAAGTAATATCGCTGTTGAAATTACATACAGTTCACCCAAAAATGAAATTCTGTCATTTACTCACCCTCATTTCATTCCAAACCTTTATGAATTTTTTTTTTTTTCATACAAAATTCACACATTTTCCGAAAATATCTTCTTTTGTGTTCTGCAGAAGAAAGTAATTCATACAAGTTTGGAATGTGCAAACGATGTAAAGAATGACAGATTCTTACTATTTATGTGGACTTTCCCTTTAAGCGCTCAGACATGCACTCTTGTGAACAAATGCTTTTCCAATAAACTTGTACTTAATTTCATCTTATTTTTAGACAGATATCTATGGCTCCTGCTCTGAGATCCATACACTTAGTCTCGTCTGGCAGTGCAACTAAATGTCCGGCTATCTCCAATACCCTAGAGACTCTACAAAAATCATGGCAAGTAGAATTTGCTTCTGATCTACAGTCAGTGTTCCGGTTGTTGATTGGCAGGCACCACTAAGTGCTATTAAGCTTTACAGATCGAGAAACATCCTTTCTACTGAGTGATGCTGCATGTTCTTGCATGTTAACAGTGGAAAAAACCCGCTTCTGCTTCTGAAAGGGCCCTGGCATCACTAGAGCTGAATCTCCGTTGCACGAATGGCCCTTAGAACAAGCATAAGCTCTGTTCATTCCCAGAACCTTTGAGCCCACAGCAACGTGTCTGTGAAAGTTGCTCCTCCTTCCCAACATGCGCTCACACAGCACAACAAAAACACCCCTCAAAAGAGACATGACATTGTCCTTGTTGTTCTGGACAAAGAGCTGATTTACTATTAAAAGACATGCACATTCTTCAGGACTTAGCCTCTGCTTGCGACACAAACATGCCTGGAATCTTGTATTATTAATGTTATAATCAATAAAGACTGAGAACATTACCACCGCCCAACCCCTGCTGCAATATGATGTCACTTCCACAGCATCTCTGATTACATGACGAAGCACAAAACGTCTCTGCGGCTGTAGCCTTCTGCTAAGATTAAGAGGAGGAGACTGTGATATAAATATAGCTGTGCATCGATTTTAGAGGAAGATATGTTTGAGATGTTTCTTTCTTAATCATGTAACACAGATATGCCACAGCACTTTTTCACATAATAATGCTAGCAAGATCTATACTTGAAAATCAATTTAAAGCTTTTTATTCTATACATTAGTCTGAATTACATCACCTCACTCTCTGCTCCAATCCCAATGCTCTTAATTTCTAATGGAATTAAGTCCTAAAAAATAATTCATCTGGACTGTGCTCACACAGTTCTGTGATGAAATTGGTGTTATATAATGCAACAGAAATTAAAGTGACAGTTTTATGTGAGTTCTGCTTGATCTATAGGAGGGGTCCAAAAGTCTTGGACTTTCTGTGCTTTCTAGCTAAAATGCTGCATTCAACGCCACCAGTCTATCTCAAACATGACTATCATGTTCTCTGGCATGATTTGAGAGCAATGGAAAAACATCTGACCGTCTGAAGAAATATTTTTTATTCATCATTTCTACTTCATAATGTTTCTTTGTTTTCACATTTTTAAACCCTAAAACTTTGTTCTTTCCGAGTTTAAATTCGATTTTGAATCACTGATTTTCAATGTGGTCTTTCCCCACTATATTCTATATGTATAGAGTAGTTGAGACAGAGGTGTGTGCTGTATGTGAGTGGGCAGTTTGTCACAGTTCAGGGCAAAGTGACCTGCTTTTCTTTGAGAGGCTTGAGATTTCTTTGAGTAGATTGAAGTAGATTGAAGACCATATGTGTGGTCTGGAGGAAAGCTTTTACCTCCAGCTGACTGGCTGACACACACACACTCACACACACACACACACACACACACGCACGCACGCACGCACGCACGCACGCACGCACGCACGCACGCACACACACACACACACACACACTTCTCCTACATAAGTCAGGTCATTTAATAGCAAGCACATTGTGCTTTGTTCATAACACTGAAAACAGAATGACATGTTCCTGTCACTGGTCTGTACTCACACTGAGAGCCATTATGAATCATAAAAGATTGTGCATTGACCCGGACTGACCCCGGTCTCTGAAGTGGACCAGAAGGGAATGGGATTGTAGTGCTGTGTGCTCCTGTGAGCATATAGCACAACCAGGAAGGAATGATGTATTACTCGCAATGTTTCTGCCAAAAGTCATGTACAAGATGCAGTAATTTACAGTAACACTGTACTGCACTGTACTATAAAATGTTACCCATATTATGTCAATATAATTTAGTACTATAGTATAGTAGTAACAATGCAAAAGAAAATGATCAGCATATTTAGACCTTCTTTTGACGTTAAAATAAAGTATGACCTATCTTGTAATTTACATATCCATTTAAAATGCAACATAAATGGGGTTCAGTTTGGCTTTTCTCTTCATAATGTGTCTGCCACTCACAGCTCATCGATTTATTGCTCCCTATCTTCTTGTCTTTCTTTATCTCTTTATATCTCCCTCTTCATTCCCCATCCGTTCTTTAGAGTATAAATGAGATATAAAAAAGATGGCCACTGCTCTGGACAGAGTAAATAACCACGGTACTAGTAACCATGTCATTTGTTTATCAGTCTTGTTTACAGCTGGGTCGGCAGATGAATTTGTGATCTGATTTGAGACAACAGGCAGGTGGACTGAGCTGGGTTTTTTTCTATTGAATTCTCGCTGTTGTTCACTCACTGTAGTGACGAAGCAGAGCAGTCATGTAATGGGTTCATGCCCCACATCTATCTTCATTGCCCTGGTTTTCATTTTCAGGACTCTTTATCATCAGTGCCAGCATCAGTGATGTTTAGTTTTTTTACGCCATGCATTGTAAGCAAAAAAAAAACAAAAAAAACACTGACGATGATAAAATTTTGTTTTATCATTCAAAAAAGCATGCCGGGCAAACTCAATTACTTTTTTTAATATATTTGATAGAAATAATTCAATAAGATTTGACTTTCTGTATACATTTAATTGATTAATATGTTATATATTATTATATTTATTATATTACAAACTATATATATATATATATATATATATATATATATATATATATGTTAAATCTTTAAATATGATTTTGTAATTGTGCAATTGCTTTCTAAATATACAATTGCAGTGTTTTTAAAGTATGAAAATGGCACACAATACCATGTAAAACAGCTTCGTCTTCACTACACTTTACTGTAGAAAAAAGTAATGAATATTATATTAAATATATTTTTAGACAGTACAAAAAAGGCATTCCTGACTTTGATCTAATTCTCTGATTTTTCTCCCTTCAGTTGAATTTGTACTTACCTACATACATGACCCCCTCTTTGGTTTTGGCAGCTGCCTCCTCCACCCCAGCCTTGGTTTTCTCGGCGGCGGCCACCACTCCCCCCTTAGCCATGGAGAATCCCTTCTTCAGCGCATCCATTCTGGAGCTCGGAGATGGGCTTTATGTCCTTCAACTGGAACTGGCTCTTGTCTTATAACTGGTGGATGGAGCTGTGTGTGCTCTGACTGCCAGTGTGGTAAGAGAGTGTGTGTGCAGCTCCTTTGAGAGAGGGATGGGCACTCAGTGCTCAGACAGATTGGGACACCCTTAACAAGAGGAGAAGTCAAGCAGAGGGGGAGAAGGCACGAGAGAGAGAGAGAGAGAGAGAGAGAGAGAGAGAGAGAGAGAGAGAGAGAGATAGGGGGGTATAATAACAAGTGGGTGAGAGGAATGCCGAGAAATAGAATCCACAAGAAGCTTTTCAGTTTGGCCTGTTTTCTCTAGCCACCCATAATAAATGAGATTCACATACTGGAAGATTAAATTGTTAATGCTCAAATCCAGCATCAGCGCACAGCTTCATAAAACTACTAAACAACCTCTTCCCTTAAAGGGATAGTTCACTTTGAAATAAAATTTTGGTATGTTTTAGCTTACCTCAAGGGCATCCAAGATGTAGGTGTCTTTGTTTCCGCAGTAGTTTCAATTTAGATATTTTTAGGTCAAAGCGTTCTTGTCTGTCAGTCATATAATGCAGGTCTATGGTCACTATCTGAAAGAGCATGCACAGAGAAGTCCAAATTAAACAATTCCCCATCGTAAGTACACATTGATGGCCTAAGACACGAAACGAGCGGTTTGTGTGAGAAAATGAACAGTATTTTTATCGTTTTTACCTCTACACAACCACGTCCAAGTGATCTGAGGGCGCGCGCGCTTCCTGGTGTGTGACGTGTGTGCGCGTTCTGGCTTAGTCTGCGCAAGCGCCGGAAGGTGTACAAGAGGTAAAAACGATATAAATACTGTTCGCTTTCTCACACAAACCGCTCGTTTCGTGTCTAAGGCCATCAATGTGTACTTATGATGGGAAATTGTTTAATTTGGACTTCTCTGTGCATGCTCTTTCAGATAGTGACCATAGACCTGCATTATACGACTGACAGACAAGAACGGTTTGACCTAAAAATATCAAAATTGAAACTACTGCGGAAACAAAGACACCTACATCTTGGATGCCCTTGAGGTAAGCTAAAACATATCAAAAATTAATTTCAAAGTGAACTATCCCTTTAATCCTGCCACAGCACATGCAAACCACAACACAAATTTACATGCCAGCCAAAACCAGTCCTTGTCACACACCATTTACACATCCCTACTATGGATTCCTACTGTAGCAGTGTAATTTTAGTATTATTTCAATTAAAATATTATTTATATACTAACATTTTGAATGTGAATTTATTTTTATGTTTCCAGTTTTCGTTTCTTTATGTGCTTTTGTCATTTTTATAATGTTTTCTATATTTTTTTGTTTTTTTTAAGTTTGAGTTTTTCATCTAATATTTATATTTTAATTTATTTCAGCTTTATTTCAAATAACAAAAAATATTTTTAATAGTTAACAATAACAGCACTGATTCATAGTCTATTAGAAGTCATTAGAATTAAATTAAATGTATCATTAATATTTAGTCATATTAATATGTGGCTAGATTACATTTCTTCAAATAAATCATGAATGTATGTCAAAATAAATGTAATTTTCTTTTTCCAACCTGAGGATAAGGACCTCCCCAAGGTAACTTCCTCATTGTTAATAATCTTGAGGGTTTTTAATTGCCACTTTCACTTGACTTTGGATCTAATCTAATATGGATCCTCTTTGAGTGGATCACATCTATAAAGCTAATGGGAAGCAGTGGTATGGACTGTAGGACAGAATAGGATATTGTCTGTTGAAAAGCCATTAGGCTCGAAATTAAATA
The DNA here is from genome assembly GCF_964197995.2 of Scardinius erythrophthalmus. NCBI lineage: Eukaryota > Metazoa > Chordata > Actinopteri > Cypriniformes > Leuciscidae > Scardinius > Scardinius erythrophthalmus. Next base: position 24,891,344 of record NC_138241.1, read on the forward strand.
TTTTAAATTTGTTTTTTTATCATAGATGTAATTCTTGTTGGCTACTACAACATGAACTAGGGAAATTATGTAGTCCTTTATTATATTTATTAAGTTAAATTTCTCAGTGAGCTGGTGAATGAGCAGGATTCAAGCATGTTAGTCTGATGCATTATGAAGTTAAAAACCCATGAATTCGCTTGATGAAAGAATTTTCTTACCTATTTATACATAGAGTTTGGGCAGTATGAGGAGATTGTCCATTTTTTTCAAATAACTAATCGACTTGGGTGGGACATTCTCATTCTAGAATCTGTCTAGAATTTCTTCCTGTATAGTCCTTTAAGGAGCTATTTCTACCTGATCTAAACCCTACAAAATGTCTTTGGCTGGTGGAATGAAATATAGTCAGCTTGATTCAGGTATATTAAATAACATTTCGTTTTCATCCAGACAGGAATTAATGCACTCTGTGCAAGAATTGTACCTTAAATGGTAAAACAGCTTGTCACTAGGGCAGTGCCCTTAAAGGGACATATTTGTATACATGGATCTCTGAGCAGAAATAGTATCTGGTCACCAGTGGTCATGTGACCTTGTAATCCACCTTTATGATGAAGGTGCTGTAACGCCTTGCATTTCTCAGGACAATGAGAGAATGTAATCTAATACTGGCTGCTCAGAACTCAGCGCTGTCGGGTCAATATGTACCCGTCACGTGGCAAAAATCGAGGCCCTGGGAGAACAGCATGATCATTACCGAACTAATTACTAACATGATGACAGAACAGTGTGAAATATCTCATCTATGCTCTCCCGAATCACTTTTGAAGCCATATCTTGAGCATGTTCATCAAACTTTGCGAAAGGAAACTTTCTCTCATTTGATCTTAGCACTAATTTAATAGAATTCATCAGTGGACAAAAAGGCCTTTTATGCTGAAAGCTGGAGTGCAATGCTGCGCTATTTGAACTACATGCGTCTTGCAGCATTTACAGTCAATGTGAAACCATTTCAATGGTTAATTCATTTCATTATGAAGGTCAGTTGTTTTTTGTTGTTTTCTATGTTCATAGTCATATATGTGCGTATGACTGTTAGTTGTCTTTTAAGTCTGTTTAGAGTTAAGTCTCCTTGTCTCTCTCTCTATCTATCTCTTGTTCAGTGTCAGAGTTGTTCAGTGTTACTGCCTGTAACAGAAGTCTTTGTGGTTGACCAAACTGATCATCTGACTGCGGTTAATGTGAGAGTGTGATAAAGCAACTGGCGTCTTAAGAGCTGCTTTGAGAAAGGAAAAATCCTATCTGTGATCATATACCACATCCCTGCTGTGTAGGAAGAGGCTTGAACCAAAAGTACGAGTTTTTATTGCAGCTACAGCATGGTGCGAATGGCAGACATTAGATTACTTTTTTTTTTTTAAATGACAGTGTTTTCCTAGAGATCATGGTGACACTCCCATGTTTTCAAAGCTTAAATTTAGGACTAAAGGCTAGGTCTTTAGACATGCAAATTTCAATAGTTCAGGGGAATTTTTTTTAAACTCCATTTCAAAATAATCATTGAAATTATTATAATCCATTTCATTATTCAAAATGTTAATAATTGTTGAATAATTTAACATATACAGCTGTATGTTTGAAAACATACTTGTTTAAATAAATGTAAATTTTATACTTGTACACAAATAGATTTGTAAGCCAGTAAGTAAATGCAGTGATAGAAATGAAAAGAAAGTGTATTGTTATAGTTGCATTATATTTAAAGCAAGGTAACTTTTTAAAACTTTCTTTAAAGACCGTAAAGTTTAACATTTCTGTCTCTCTCACACACACACACACACACACACACACACACACACACACACACAATACCTCCACAGGGCCTGTTTTGACTTTGAAATCTTTTGCAACAGCTTGTGTTGCCTAGCAATAAAATGTTTTTTTCCTTCATTGAACTTGTGTCTAAAGAATTAGTTAAAAGGTGAGAAATGTGACAAGACACTTTTTCTTTACACGTCTAAGTAGCTCTTCAAGCGCTTCCAAATTTGCACAATAGTGCTAAATAACACATATGTTGAAAACTGTCACAAGCCTTGCTCAAATACCTGTGTATGTTATTGCCAACTGTACCAACAGCAAGAGACGCCGCAGCAAAGGTCTCTTACTGTACCATCAGCGCTTCCGCCTGACCACACAGGAGCTAATGCACTGCTAGTGAAGCCTTCCTCAGCACAACATATTCTGTATGTTATATAGCCCAAGGCTCTCTCTGCCCACAGCTTGGGATCATTTATACACCATGCCATGAGTAGTGAATTACTGACACTTCAAATGTACATTACTGGTAGCCAAGTAATGGCTCGTCAAACTGTGAGTCAGCATTGAAATTTGTAATATCAACACAATTTTCAATATAAAAAAACCTCATCCATTGTCTCTGTTAACAATGACATAATTCTTATACATAGCCAAACATTCAAAAGTTTGAAGTTGGTAAGATTTTCAACAGTAATATTGTGAAATCGTTCTAATATGCTTATTTGGTGACATTTGGCTCATTTTGGTGACAACATGATCAATTAAATTATTATAATCCATTGCATTATTCAAAATGTTATTAATTGTTGAATTAATTAAACATAGGCTATACTGTGAGGTTGACATGTTTACTGGCTCGAGGGCGGGACTACCTGTCACTTACACAAGATATCGCAGCAAACCACAACGATCCAATCAATTACCAACAGAAAAAAATCAAGTTCACGCCCTACATGTTTTCTTGCTTGAGAAGCCATTGTAGACGTCACAATAGGAAGAAAAAGACGATCTTCCTTTTCATGCCAACTTTTAAATATTATATTCTTAAATATTCTTTTTGTTAGCTGGATAGCTCACTTGAATTTGTCCTAGGTTATCATGTGTGACATTATGATTTCTTGGAAGGCATCTGTAAGGTATGGAATGCCAAAGATGACATAATAAATAAATAAATAAATATACGAATAAATGTAAAATAACAAAAATAAATGAGTATTTATACTTTTATTTCCTTATTTATGTATAATTGTATTTTCTTCCACATTTAGTTTTTTTTTTTCATTTATTTATGCATTTATTTATTTCCACATTTATTTATGTATATGTATTTATGTCTACATTTATTTATGTGCACATTTCTTCCTCTGTATGCTAATGAGTGGGGCATGTTTTACCTCAGACATAGCGATCAAGCTCAGAGTGGCAGTGAGCTTTGAGGCCACAGCGACACCTTGTGGTCTGACCAAACAAAACGTAAGAGGTGTATGTATGGTGTATTTGCAAGAAGTCTCACAGGGAATGAATGACTTAGAGAGTGGCAATATATCCAAAATCTTATATCACAGTTTAAGTCATTTAATATCACCATAACTGTATGGCCTGGCTATTGTTACCATCTTTATTCCTGACATGGAACAAACTGTTCCAAATCCGGTTAGGGTTACTAAAATGTCTTGGCACACATGAAGAGAAACAGCATCTTCAACAGATCTGATAACAGACACTTTGACATGGAAGCGCGTTAAAGTGTCCACTTTCCGATAAGTGGGTGAAAGTTTCTGCACGTTACTGTCTTTTCAGCATGGCAAAGTAATTTAATTACATCTTTCACGAGTTCACACTTAATTAGATAGAGTAAAGGATGTGTGTATGTGCCATGCTGTCCGAGGGGAGGGCTCCGAGCTCGGAATTTGGCCCGAACCCAGAATACTCACCCATCCCAGGTTTGGGATAGGACTAGTAAGTGAGGAGATGGGTTGGTGGAGGGATGCTGGAAAACTGTCATAAAACAGCAGTAAAAACTGCTGTATATATACCTCCTGATGTTAATTGAGTTGACTGGATGAGCTCCTCCCATGACGATTAGATTAACTATTTGAACGCTTCTCCCGAACTTTGATAAAATATCATTTGTTTCATCTGACTTCAAAAATGAAAAAGGTTTAATTGATGTTTGTTAATCATTAAATGTAGGTGTATGTTTGATTATTCTATTTTAACACTTTACTGAAATTATACTCATTCATCCGGATTCCTATAACACTTAGAGTTTCGCACCGGCCGGGTATAGCTGTTCTGGAAAAAGTAGCGATTCTTTTTAATGAAAGTATCAATTCACTTTTGAAAAAGTAGCGATTCATTTTGAAAAAGTAGCAATTCACTTTTAGAAAAGTATCAATTCACTTTTCAAAAAGTATTGATTCACATTTGGAAAAAGTATCGATTCTCTTCTGGAAAAAGTATCGATTCACTTTTGGAAAAAGTAGCAATTCTTTTTAGAAAAAGTAGCGATTCACTTTTGGAAAAAGTAGCGATTCATTTTGAAAAAGTAGCGATTCACTTTTGGAAAAAGTAACAATCCTTTTTAGAAAAAGTATCGAAAAGTAGCGATTCACTTTTGGAAAAAAGTAGCGATTCATTTTGAAAAAGTAGCAATTCATTTTAGAAAAAGTAGCGATTCACTTTTGGGAAAAGTAGCGATTTATTTAGAAAAAGTAGCGATTCACTTTTGGAAAAAAGTAGCGATTCATTTTGAAAAAGTAGCAATTCATTTTAGAAAAAGTAGTGATTCACTTTTGGGAAAAGTAGCAATTCATTTTGAAAAAGTAGCGATTCACTTTTGGGAAAAGTAGCGATTCATTTTAAAAAAGTAGCGATTCATTTAGAAAAAGTAGCGATTCACTTTTGGAAAAAAGTAGCGATTCATTTTGAAAAAGTAGCAATTCATTTTAGAAAAAGTAGTGATTCACTTTTGGGAAAAGTAGCGATTCATTTTTGGAAAAGTAGCGATTCACTTTTGGGAAAAGTAGCGATTCATTTTGGAAAAGGTAGCGATTCACTTTTGTAAAAAAAAAGTAGCGATTCACTTTTGTAAAAAGTAGCGATTCATTTTGAAAAAGTATCGATTCACTTTTGTGAAAAAGTCTATTCACTTTTGTGAAAAAGTGGCGATTCATTTTGAAAAAGTATCGATTCACTTTTGTAAAAAGTAGCGATTCATTTGTAAAAAGTAGCGATTCACTTTTGTAAAAAAAAGTAGCGATTCACTTTTGTAAAAAGTAGCGATTCATTTTGAAAAAGTATCGATTCACTTTTGTGAAAAAAGTGGCGATTCATTTTGAAAAAGTATCGATTCACTTTTGTAAAAAGTATCGATTCATTTGGAAAAAGTATCGATTCACTTTTGTAAAAAGTAGCGATTCATTTGGAAAAAGTATCGATTCACTTTTGTAAAAAGTAGCGATTCATTTGGAAAAAGTGGCGATTCATTTTGAAAAAGTATCGATTCACTTTTGTAAAAAGTAGCGATTCATTTGGAAAAAGTATCGATTCACTTTTGTAAAAAGTAGCGATTCATTTTGAAAAATTATCGATTCACTTTTGTAAAAAGTGGCGATTCATTTGGAAAAAGTATCGATTCACTTTTGTAAAAAGTGGCGATTGATTTTGAAAAAGTATCGATTCACTTTTGTAAAAAGTAGCGATTCATTTGGAAAAAGTATCGATTCACTTTTGGAAAAAGTGGCGATTCATTTGGAAAAAGTATCGATTCACTTTTGGAAAAAGTAGCAATTCATTTTGAAAAAGTATCGATTCACTTTTGTGAAAAAGTGGCGATTCATTTTGAAAAAGTATCGATTCACTTTTGTAAAAAGTATCGATTCACTTTTGTAAAAAGTAGCGATTCATTTGGAAAAAGTATCGATTCACTTTTGTAAAAAGTAGCGATTCATTTGGAAAAAGTGGCGATTCATTTTGAAAAAGTAGCGATTCATTTGTAAAAAGTGGCGATTCATTTGGAAAAGTTTTTGGAAGTTTCATGCTGATATCTATTATTTATTTATTTTTTTTATGCTCCTGGGGTGTCTCCCCTTAAGGAAAGCAGCGATTCCCCTAAATAAGGAAATTAAAGTATAAATACGTATTTTTGTCTTTTTACATTTTCGTATATTTATTTATATGGTTAGGCTATTTATGTATTTATTTATTTATTATTATGTCATCTTTGGAATTCCATTTTGGGAATAGACTGCGTAGTATAGCCTGAAACATTTTACATTTTACATTCATAACAGTAGGGATAAGCAATATATAAATTGAAAATCTTGATGCTGTACCTGCTTTCACTTTTGAATTACAGCACCTACTGTAATTTTACTGGTGACTCTAACTAAGCGTACTGCATGTATGTGTCCTGTTCATGTGCGTCACCTTAAAAAAAACTTGCTTTCTCTTTCACTCAATACAGTCAAGTGTGTGTCCAGCACCTCTGAGCATGTAAAGCCTGAGAGCTGACGGGCCGCATTGTTCCAGGCTCAGCGACCTTTCCATGGGGAGTAAGCTGGATGTGGGTGGGGGGTTCATTTCCGAGGATTGTTGGAGGTCTTTGAAACTATTACGAGGAGGGAGAGGAAGAGAGAGGTGGGAGGAGTGGACTCTGAGGAGCGCCTGACAGGAGGCGGGAGGGAGAGAATCATTTTCGAGATGGGGGGCGGAGAGTTTCCATACGGCACCACCGAGTAACGGCTTCACAACATCTTGTTCTCCTGTGCTTTGTGCCAGTTCCTGAGCTTTTTGAGGAGCACACAGACATGGTGGTGCTGAGGTTGGCCGTGTTACTCCAGGGGCTGCTCCTCGCAGCACGATGTGAGGTCAGAGCCAGAGACCCGGAGGTAGAGGAGGAGGACGAGCTGAAGGACATGTCGGATGGTGGTGGATGGGACCATGGAGTTCCACTGGTAGGGTTTGGAGCACCTCATCATGGTGAAGGACTAAACAGGCAGAGCCCCGATGTCTATGGAGCGGTCCACCATCCTCTGGGTCATGGACACCAAGATCCCAGCCGTGGACATCTTTCTCCAGATGTGCCTGAGGTAACATCGGCTACAACAGAGACCAAGGGCTCTCTACCACACACTGGGTAAGTCTTGCTGTTTCTCATTCATTCGTCCTGCTCCATTTGATTCAAACACATAATCATAACTGTATTGTACAAAAACACAAAGTCATTTCTTGAGGTTTTTGTGGAAAAGGGGGTCATCCACCAAGGTAATTCTGCCATAATCTGGCTCATTACATGCATGTCATAAAAAACGTGCATGGTTTAAATGGTTTTAGAGCTCATTATTTATCCTGGAGAGCCACCCAGATTGAAGCAGAGCAGCTTGTGAAACAATGGCTGTAAAAACAAGGTGAAGTTGGGTTTCATTCCATCTCTTCCTCAAGTTTCTTTTTTCTTAAAATTTTTGTAACAATGTCTTTAATATAACATTCGATCAATTCAATACATCTTTGCTAAAAAGAAAAAAAGCCTGACCCCAAACTTGACCCCCTTTAAACGGTTGTGTATATGGTACGTGAAGTCGGAGCAGAGAAGCTTGTGAATGGCTGTAAAAACATAGTAAAGTTGGGTTCCTCTCCATCACTTCCTCAAGTTTCTTATCTTCCCCATCTCTGTTATAATCAATGTTTAACTCATGTGTAAAACTAAACAGGAAAAGTGTTTCAGCAAATATTTGGAAGTACCTGTGTTGCTAAGGAAATTCTGTTCCTAAATGTCTCCTCTGACCCCACATCTCCTTAAAGTGAGTGCCCATATGTTTTCTCTTAACTCTGGCTAATCCATAGTAATTCAGCCTAATTACCTGGAACACATAGAATGTTTCCTGCGCTTTGAGATCTGCCTCAGTTTAATCTTTGCAGAAGAGCTGGGTCGCTCTTCACCTCAACCCGAATACATACAGTAGACCCCAAATTGTTTAGCAGTAAGACTGAGTCTCTGATAGCACCCTCCCTACTGTGTTTTTATTTAACATGTTGTGATTAAAGGAAGAACATCTGGTTTGGGTCTGATTAATGGTACAAAGGGGTCTGGCCTGTTCTGAATTTATCAATTACACAATTGTAAAAAAAAGGAATTTAAGGAATGAAATTCAAAGATTTTTTAAAGAAATTTTCAGAATTAAGTAACAATAAACCGCATCAGACACATGGGGTACTTACAAAAACATTAGATGATATTAATAATCAATTACTTAAATGCCACATGCAGGATTTTATATTTTTCATTTGATATAAATTCTGTAGGTGTAGTTTTTAATAAAATATCTAATGAATTAACAATAAACATCATAAACATGGGGTATTTACAGAAATTATATCAATAATCATTTGCAATTGAAATGCCACCTACAGAAAATGTTCATTATATTTGCATGAAATCATTTTAAATTGTATAGCAGAAATTAATTTCCCATGCTATAATTTAATGTCAATATTTGTTCTTACTAAGTGGATTTATTGTGTTATGGTAACATTTATATTTAGATCTAAAGCCTACATTAGGGTAAACATTAAAGGCTTGTTAAATAACAGGTGGTCTTTAGGGGAGGTGTGAGTCTTTGGATGTCTTGGCATGCATGGGCAGCTCTGAAAAGCTATAAAGAAAGGAGAGGAGACAAAAACAGAGTGTGATGCCCAGGTGCAGTGAGCTGGAGTGCTTACGGACAGGGAGGAAAATACCACAGATGACATTTTGTACTTTTGTAGAAAATTAAATTAAAATTGACGGAAATCATTTAACTAGAAATTTCACTTTCTGAACAGAAACAGCTGTTGGAATATCACAACTATTCTCACAACTATGTTCTCGTGAAATTAAACCTTGTTTTACAAAAGTCAAATAATCAAGACTCTTGTCATTAAAATCCCCTGTATTCATTTGATCGTGGATGTTTTGACCTGACACTCCGGTGTATTTCTGTCCATACCTGTGTATGCGGTTTCTATATTTCACATCCTCTCACACGCTCTTCGTTCTCTCTTGTGGTTTGAGTTAATCTGCTTTCATCCTGTGTCCGTCTCAGGAAGCTGCTCTAGCTTACGATCTGGCACTAAAAAAGTTTTGCATACAGTTTATTTCTTGGGTCTACACCAATCTCAACAGAGGTCCTGTCCATCGAAAGCCTTGTTTCCTTTTGTGCTCAAATCAATATAAACTCACCACTTCACTAGCTTATAATGGACTTTATTTCTTGGACTAGAATCAAAAGCATGACATGGATGGGGAGAGTTTTATCTATTGCAGCTGTTGTACAACACTGAGAGGCAATGAGAAGCCTGTATAGAGGATCCAAAGTCAAACAAAACCCTCCATTAAATTTCGGCCTTAATATCTCAGCTCTATACAGTGGGATGAACGTCTGCTGATAAAAACACCAAAGCAACTTTTCAAAGCTCTTTGATTTGTAACAGGCCAGTATACATGTTGTAATATATTTTGGGATGTTCACTGTTTTAAGAAAAAATAGACTTCATTAAAGATACACTACAATACTGCAATTTTGAGGTCAGTAAATAGTGTGACAAAAGAGTTCTATTTCAAATAAATGCTGTTTTGAACTTTCATTCATCAAAGAATTATGAATAAAAATATCATGGTTTCCACTGAAACAGCAGCAGCACTGGTTTCAACATCATAGGAATAAATAACATTTTAAAATATAGTCAAATGGAATTTTTCTTTTTTTTTTGTTACTCATTTGTTACGCATTTCAGACTCACAAAACATCTGTTCACAGGCAAAAATAAAGATTGCACTTCTACCTTTGGTAACACCTTATTTCAAAGTGACGTAGTTGCACGTTACTACATGTACTTGCTATAGTAATAACAGTAAATGATGCATAATAAGTATCTAACCCTAAACCAACCCCTAACCCCAGTACTTAATATTACTCAGTACTTATTTGAGTAAGTAAAATGCAACTATGTCACCTTATATAAATAAAGTGTAACCCTAATCAAGAAACGTTATATCATCTAATTTTGATGAAATTTAAGCATTCCATGCAGTTTTTTAAAAAGATTTTTTATATAATTTTTTTACATTTACATTATTAATTTTAATTTCAATATTATTTTTAATAATTATTATTTCACACAATTACCATTCTTACTGTATTTTTCATCAAATAAATGCAGCCTTAGTGAGCATAAGAGACTTCTTTTAAAAACATCTTAGTAGTTTACATTCGCTAAAAATAAGTGACATCTTGTTCAGTTTGGCTTCTTAAATAAATATATTTTATCTTAAGGATGTTTAAGATAGACAAAAACAATACTGATTAAGAAAATAATTTTTTTGCAGTACACTCTCTGGAAATTCACATGACCAGAGGAAACTATGAAACGAAGGGGCTTAAGGTTAGAGGTCGTGTCAGTCTGAAATGCATGGAAGCCCGTGGGTATCTTCATTGTGTAAGGATCCCAGGATGAGGGAAGTTTGCTGGAGGGAGAGAGCATCAGATGCTTCCTTCCTGTGAGGGGACACTAATCGGCAGAAAGCAGGAAGAAAAGCAATATGCTTACAGAGATGTCCATCCATAGCACTATATGTCCGGAAGTAACACAACTCTGATTTACACAGCATATACAATACATTTTAATACAATACTTTTGATATAGTGAAATTGTAGTTCACTGGAGACATAATGTGTACTGTGTATCCAACTAAAACTGGACTGGATTGTATTTTTGAATCAAGGGTGCCAGTATGCCGTTCCAGATCATTGTAGCCCAATTTAGCCCCTTCTTACGGTTATAAAAGATAACGTAAGCCCAAGATGTAGGCAGACGTGAAGGAAGCCTGTTGTGCCCCATCCTTTAATCCTTTAATCCCAGTCTGCCCCAGAATGAAGCAAAATCACAGGCTTGTAAACTATAATGATTCACATGCTTTACATGTAACTTGTCTTGAGACCTTTAATCCCTTTACCTTCAGATCCTATTAATCAATGATCACATTACAGGCAGCTTAGTGATCAAGACAAATATAATGTCAGAGGAATGACCAAGTAACGCTTGTGTTAACTCAAAAAGACAACAACAGAGACAAATGCCTTTACAACTGAAAAACAAGTCCCTTCTGTTTGACATTTTCAGTTTGTGTGCATTACCAGAAAAGTGATTGTGTTTCACAAGAATGACCACATGTTTTGACACGTTGTATACTGAAAATGTGAGTTGTTGGGTTTTTTTGTCACGGTTTATTCTATTTGGAAACAAGCAATAAAGCTGTTTATTTACGACTAACTGTGGCATGTATGGTATACAGTTGTATTTTGTTTCCAGCTCAGGCCTTGTGTAAAGCTCTCTAAAATGCAGTATTACTAATCGTCCATAAACAGTGCTGTTGCTTGTTTCTCTCCATGTAACCACTGCAAGAACCAATAGTGTTGGAACAATTGTTTTTGTTATGTTTTGGCTTATAACCAAAGTGCAACTTTGCTTAACATCATTTGGCTTTGTTGCATATGTCATGCCCTGTGGGTTTAAAACCATACGATATGTTACACAAATCAAGAACTCAGCCTGGCGTATTCCCAGTCATTTAGTCATCAAAATTCCCGATCCCATTGACCTGATCTGCCCTACATTCACGTTTGATTAATGGAGAGACGAATGCAGAGTTTCTCATTCTGAAACTCATACCGAGCGCATTAACCATTGACCAAAGACTGAACAATTACACCCCAAACAATTCACAACTCGGCAGTGGATGTGAGGGATTTGGCTGGGAGGTTTTGACCCGTCTTACTTGTAGACTATGAATCATACATCAAGAGGATTGAGCAAGTTAAAACAACCAATAGCAGGCCGATGTTCCTTCTCAAAGGACCATTTCCAAATATATCTGCCCACAAAGCCTTATCTGTCCAGCCTTTAACTTCAACAAACCTATGATCTCTGGTCGTTGTTAATGGTGTGCTCGTAATCAGTAACAAAGACTCATGTCAAAGATTAGCTCTAATGATGTAAAATAACTGCAGCCCATCATCATCAGCTCTGCCGTGACCTCAGAAATAGGACCTCACAGCTGAACCCAATGAAATATCAGCTCTCTGTTTTGTCTTTCTGGTCAGTCACCTTCAGGCAGTGTACGTAACCAACCCTTCTAAACCCGTGTGACATGGTATATGGACCTTCTCTAAGCTTTGTGTAAAGCAGTGACCATTCTGTTTTTATGTATCTCCTAATGGAGATCCTAATTAGTGTACAGCAGCAGGAGCAGGGTGTTTGGACTTACCCAGGTCAGAAGCTCTATTATTTACAGCATCGTAAGTCAATGGAGAACTTTCCATCTCCCTTACTGCCAATCAGATCAAGGATGCCATGTTCTTAGCACTATTAACAATGAGTCATGGCCGTTGGCTCCCAGACACCTATTCTTTGGTTCCTGGTTTGAAAGGAAGCAACTGTGTGTCTAAAAAAGTTGGATATGGTGGACATAATGTGTTGATATTATTACAAACAAAGCATGTTTTGCTTCCAGTAAAAAAGAAATACAAAGTTAGGCTTTTCACATTTCGCTTATCTCTGGGTTAGTGTCTTTTTAAACGGATAGTTCAGATTCGGTCTGATTTGATGAGTTGTGTGCATTACAGTGTAATATTAATGCACCAAGATGTTTCGCCCTGTACCTAATGCCGCCTTTCCTCTGTTTTTGACGCTCACATACATATGTTGCGTTTCACCCCCTTGTGACAGTCGCACAGAACTTTCAGATTAGTTTTGAAGCAGGCATTACACTGCATATTAACCATGGTAAAATGAATAAATAATTATTGTATGAATGTATCCACAAGTAAAATACTTATTTTGAAAAAAATGAGTCATACCCGCCCAATGCCCATTTTGGGAAATTATGTTTAAATATGAACATAATATGGAAATCTGGATATTAATGGAAGAATACTGGTAATTTTCACATTGTTCTTCTCTAATCTCATAGTTTTGATTAGAATGTAATATTTCTGTCTGGAGGTCACATATAGTCTTGTTACTATAGAAGAAGTTCAAATATTTCAAACAACGCATCCGAAGCTGAAATTGCATCCAAAAATTCTGCATACACGTATGATCTGAACTCCCCTCAGCTCCCGTTCTACTTTCCATTGAAAATTAATGTTGGCAAATATTTGTCAGAGACTGTGGAAAGGTGGCTTAAGAATACCCTTGACCTGTGGTAAAGTCAATGTCACATCTCATGGCTTATTTAGTTATCTTTATTTCACTCTGGGTTAAGCAATGTATCACACTTATAATTTTGAATGGAGGTTAGCACTTTTGGTTACACTTTATTTTAAGGTGTCATTGTTACAGTGTAATTATATATTTAAGTACTGAGTAATAATAAGCAACTGCATGTACTTACTATATGGTTAGGGTAGGATGGTAAGTACATGTAACATACTGCTCTTTTGTGTGCCTCATTAAATATTAATGTGCTTTGTATTGTTTAAATGCTGAGGGAATCTCTCACAAATGACCCCTGGGTAAACTATTTATATTGTGAATTGCTTACTTGATGTATAGTGCAGAGTAGAGTATTACTCTTAATGTTGCTGTAAACTGCATATATTCCAAGAACTTTGAGGAAAACATCCGGCCATTTATTCATCAAACTAATTTGAGATTACCATGGATGCAATCCAAGAAATACATTACAGGGCATAATGTGTCATTTGAAGGTTGATATTTCCCCATAGATAATGAAATATCTTTAGGCTTGACCCTGAGAACTAGGAGAAAAGGTTCAGCTTAACACAAGGCCACAAAATTAACTGTATTACTGCTGAGTGTGTTAGTACAATGAACCTCTGGCCTTGACCGAACTGGATACTTCCGATGTTTCTTAACTACAGAATATATAAATTAGGTTGTGTGGCTGACATTCAGTTTCCCTTCCAGGAATTGGTGTGCGTTTGTTCAAAAGCGTGCTGTTACTGTGGCAGTATCCTGTGGAACTGAGAAGTACACTATCAAGTCCCAGAGTCCCTGTCCTAACGGCACCCCAGACTGCCTGCTAGTCATGTAAGTCAATTATATATCTTAAATGTGAAGTGCATAGTTTATGCGTTGCTAGAGGCGCCAAACAGAACTGCAAAAATTAGGACTGTTTTCAAACACTCAGCTCAGTTGCTATAGAGTGGGACGGATTTACGCACGGGCTTTCTGGGCACTAATCAATCAGGTTCCAGTAGTAAAAATTCCATTCATTTTCTCCATACAAGTTTAATTGATTTTGAACAATGACTTAAAACCTTTTAAAGACAGTCAATCGATGGTATATGTTATTGAAGCTATATGTTATCAGCCCGCATTACTTCAACTTATTTCTTAAATAATTACGCTCAACAATGAAAAACTACATTGATGGAAACTATATTAATTCTGCAGAGAAATCACCACCAATCAAAGGACACGTTAGTGCCTGCCCACTCCCATAAAGCACTGAGTTAAAGTCAGTTTCCTAATGATCTCAAACTGCTTAAATATTTGTATATACATGCATATTTTGTAATTAATATAAAGTATATTGTGTAGTTAGAGTAGAAAAGGTATTTTCTTATACCTTATAACCTAATCTGCAAAGTGCGTAGCTTGACTTAATCAAATCCCTTAATTTGTATGCAGGTACAAGCTGTCCACTCGGCCAGTGTACAGAGAGATGCAGAAAATCTTCACTGCACTGCTGTGGCGATGCTGCCCTGGGCATGCTGGGAAAAACTGTGAGGAGACAGGTACTGATGAGCTTTCCGCAACAATCTGACACAACAGGGCTTAAGGTGATGCTGAAACCAAGAATAAGAGGTTCTTGCAATATCATACCTGACTTGCTTCATAAATTGGTTTACTTCTACACAACAGTGTCTTCATTTCCAAAAGTTTTGACATGGTCTTTCTCCTCTTTTGTATAAATATAACAACATTAGAGATTTGAATGCACTGCTTGGCCAAAAGTACTGAATGCAAACATCCCGCTTCTAATGAACGGGTTTGGCTCTTTCATTTGTAAATTGCTGTAAATTGGACCAGACTTCTTAATTGGAAGTAAAATGGCTTGTGTAAAAGATGCTGTCCACGGGTGAGGTGTTATATGTTCTTGAAAACATAAAAATATATATTATTCTCTGTTTTTTCTGTGCTCCATGTCAGTCACAGAAGGACAAATCTCTGAGCCTGAGTCTCAAGACCCCACCATGGCTGGCAGACCATATCCGGGAGGACATGAAACGACAGACAGACGTATGTGATGCAAAAACTTTTTAAGCTTTAAAATAAGTTAAAGATCTAAATTTTTGGAATCTGTAATTGAA
Source organism: Scardinius erythrophthalmus (assembly GCF_964197995.2). NCBI lineage: Eukaryota > Metazoa > Chordata > Actinopteri > Cypriniformes > Leuciscidae > Scardinius > Scardinius erythrophthalmus. The sequence continues at coordinate 24,906,523 of NC_138241.1, forward strand.
AAGTCTCTAATTTAGCATGTAATACGTCACTGGATGCTGACTGGTTAATACAGCATTCTAGCCGAGCACAACTCTATACCTGTGACAGACTGACACTGGCCTGGCCGCTGAAACAAACTGAGGAAATGACAAAAGTGTGTTTGTGCAAATATTGGCTGGCTACGGGAATGTTATTGCCCCACATGGGAGGACGGAAAAGGGCGTATGAGTATTCTGAAGGCAAGGGGCGAGCCCACACAGTGTTAACGTGTGTGACCACGCTTCAGTCCGAGCATGGACAAAACAAAAACGGTCTTGGGTAAATACACACATGCACTGGAGCGCACTAGAATAATAACACATTTCAGAGAAGGCCGTCAAATCCACAGCTCTAAAAATAATCCTTTGAGGTGCTTGTTGGGACACAAACAAAGGCTTTGGACACAAACTTGGAAATTCCCACGCCGCTGATTAATCTGATAATAAGCACACAAACTAATGACCTTCCTGAGATTCAGATACACAGGCCAAAGTGCACAGGTTGCATTCATGCAGAGAATAACAAAATTACAAAACTGTTTGATGGCAAAGGTACCATCAATCGATACAGTTCCAAAACGCAACATAACATTTGGTTCTTTTTTTCTTCTCTCTCCTAAGGATATAACAAACTAACTCAAGAGAACAGAGAACAGAATGATTTCCAAATGTTTGGCAGTCCACTGTATGAAGCTCAACAACCTGATGTAGAGAATCAAACTGCAACGGAGCTCATTGATGATTATGAGCCCAGCCCTCATTCTGACCATGAGCACCAGAACAGTCACCACTTTGAGAGGAGAGGTATGTTAAACTTTACATCCAATATACCTCGCAGATGTGTACAAACTGAAACAATTCTGCATGCTTTGACCATCTAAAAATTACTAATTAGTGTTTTGCCTCCAAATGACAGCTGCCACTTAATGTTAAAGCTCATTGTTTTTACTTAGGTCTGTGGTTAAGCACAAGCTTGAGATTTTATTCTCACAAGCTCACTTTTATTCTACAGCAAAAAATATATCAGTGATACCCCATTTGTGTTTTAACCATAGACTGTAAAAAATATGGACAAAGCGTCTGTGACGTCACCCATAGACTTTCTGAAGAACTGTTTTGAGGCCGTTTATGGGGGGTATGGGCGGCGCCATCTTGGAAAATCTTGGGAAATCCTAATGTTCAGAAAGGATACAGAGGTGGTATGATGTGTTGTGTCAGATCTGGGCCGAGACGTCAAATTTCAGGAATTCCACTCGGCGCAGCCTATGCTCGTTATCAAGCTGTCAATCAAAGTTAACCACGCCCTTATTTGTCACACATTTTATATTTAAATACAATCTAAACTAACGAGAAAAAAATTCACCCCCCTCACAGTTGTCAGGCACTCGGAACCTATCGAAAAATACAATAAAAGTCCATGGGACCAACCTGTAAAAACATGAATTTATGCTGTGAAAACGGACATTTTTACATGGCGTTCTATGGACATTTGCTCCCTTTTGGGACCTGCCCCTAGCGGATTTTCGATGTATTGCAGTTTTTCGCAGTTTTTTGCAGATATGTTGCTGCTTGATTTTAACGTGGAAAAAGGCAGTTGCTAACAAGTGTCTAAATGGGACTCCAGAGGTCAACGGCAAAAAGAAAAACTCATTATTAGTCCGCTTTTACTCCCTCGTGTGTTTATACCCTCACACTATTCTAACTTCAACGTTCCAACTTGTGGATTTTAAATAAAGATCGAAAAGTGGAGTTTATTTATAGTCTAACTTTCGCTTTTTTACTTCTGCCAATTGCGTTTGAGTTTCACGAGTCATAAAAAGTTGTGTCTATTGTAAAGAGTACCTTGATGAACAAAACATGTAAGAATCAGAAACTTTTGTTGGTCACTGAAAGTCAATGAAAAAATCCTACTGGGTTTTTGTCGCGGGAACCAGGGTGATGCTAACTTTCGAGTCAGCCTACAAAAATATGTAATTCCTGTAGTACTCTATTCTCTCTTAGGTCTCTCTTCGCACTCTCCTGTACATAGAAACATTACTGAAAACAGAACATGTGTGTTATCCATACCAAAATGGCTACTAGACACTTCCTTTGCTTGTAATGTGTATTGTCAGAGTTATTATGGGGATATTATTCTGTCTGTCTTGTCAAGTACCGGTCTCACTTATATCCTGCTATGCAGAACAGAACAGAAATAATGCTGAAGACGGGGAAAACCTCCATTCTTCTTCTATAACAGCTCCTCACCATCTCTTCACATTACAAGTTCCTGCACAGGATATCCTCTCTTTCCCTGGGAAAAAGGCTCCCATACATTGTATGGTTGTGAGAGTGATGTAATGGTCTTTGCAAATGACACAGTGATTCAAATATAGATTGAATCCAGCCACTCACAACACTAAGAAAACTGCTGCGTTATTGATGTAAAGACACATTTGTCACATACATAACGCTTGAGAGCCTCTTTTAAAAGTTTATTCTCTTCCAAAATGAAGACAAAAGAAGGAAGTTTGAAGTTTGAATGGAGAATTTTCCCCTTGTTACTCTGTTGTTCTGAGTAGGAGCAGAGCTTTTGTGTCTGTGTGAAATGTGGTTCAAATAGTGAAAAACAATGTTGTCAAGGTAATAAAACATGACTCAATCATATATCCTAGACTTTACAACATGAGAAAAAAGCAGCAGGAGCATAAATTCTGAAGCTTTTCCAGACAGTGTTTTGACAGCATGTGAATAAAAAGAACAAAAACAGTACATGACCTCTATGTCATGTTCCCAGCAGGGAACTTATACATGTAGAGATCTCTTCTTGCTTAAAACTCTTCCCTAACTCACGATCAAAATATACCACACATACTTTATTTCAACGTAGGGGATGTAAAAGACCCTGGGCTGTTCACTGGTCAATGTTCAAAGTTCAGATGGATGACTCAACCTTAACTGGAAATTGAGATGTAAATCTTTCCGAGATGATATCGATGTTTCCTTTTGAGCAGCAAAGGAAAAAAAAACTAAACAAACAGCATCACAGCGAAAATTATTATCCAAGAATGTCAATAGAATCAAATTTCTATTTTTGGCAATGTGGTTATTATCTTCCAAAACATTATTGTTTCTGGGATTCCCCTCTTTGTAAGTTGCTTAGAAAGTTCATAGAAAAGAATGAGAACATCTATTTTAAGATTCTCCCTAAACAAGGCCAATTCAAAGTCCACAGGCCTCATTTATAAAATGTGCGTATGTACAGATTTGAACATGGAGTGCGTGTACACTAAAATCCAAGTCAAGTCAAGTCAAGTCAACTTTATTTATATAGCGCTTTTCACAATACAGATTGTATCAAAGCAGCTTCACAGTATTAAATAAAATAGTACATCAGTGTTTGTTTCTGGTGTAAAACATCCACGTTTGGTAATGCAGATCAATAGCACTGTTGAATCGATTAATCAAATTAAGTATCCCCAACTGAGCAAGCCAAAGGCAACAGTGGCAAGGAACCGAAAAACTCCATCAGGTGACCTAATGGAGAAAAAAAAACCTTGGGAGAACCCAGGCTCAGTCGGGGGCCAGTTCTCCTCTGGCGTTTATGAAGTAGAGACCGGATTTAACTGTAAGATTAAAATATTATATGAATGCCTGGCTGAAGAGATGCGTCTTTAATCTAGTTTTAAACTGGGAGAGCGAATCTGAGCAACGAACAGTATCAGGAAGGCTATTCCAGAGTTTTGGTGCTAAATGTGAAAATGCTCTCCCTCCTTTGGTGGATCTGGATATCCTAGGTATGACCAGAAGCCTCGAATTTAGTGATCTTAAAGAGCGCGATGGATTATAGGGCGATAGAAGATCCGTTAAATAAACTGGAGCTAAGCCGTTTAGGGCTTTATAAGTCAGTAGCAATACCTTGTAATTAATACGGAACTTTATAGGTAACCAATGTAGTGATGATAAAATTGGTGTTATATGGCGTTAAAAATAAAGCATTACAGTAATCTAGTCTCGAGGTCATGAATGCATGAACTAGCTTTTCTGCATCAGAGACAGATAGCATGTTACGTAATTTAGCAATATTTCTAAGGTGAAAAAATGCTGTTTTTGTAACATATGAAATATGATTTTCAAAAGACAAGTTACAATCTAATATAACACCCAGGTCTTTTACTGTAGAGGATAAAGTAACAGGACACCCTACTATGTTAAAGTTGTATTGTGAGAGGTTTTGTGGGCGGTTTTTTGAACCGATAAGTATTACCTCTGTCTTATCTGGATTTAATAAAAGAAAATTGTGCGTCATCCAATCTTTTATATCTTTAACACACTCTGTCAATTTGGATAATTTAGCGTTTTCATCCGGCCGTGATGAAATATATAGTTGAGTGTCATCAGCATAACAATGGAAACTAATTCCATGTTTCCTTATAATATTTCCAAGTGGCAGCATATATATTGAGAATAATAGAGGGCCTAACACAGATCCTTGCAGCACTCCATAGTTTACTGGAGTTATGATCGATTTTTCTCCGTTTAAATAGACAAAATGGTAGCGGTCAGATAGGTATGATCTGAACCAGCTTAATGCTTGTCCTTGAACACCGGTATAGTTTTGTAGCCGATCTAAGAGTATTGTGTGATCTATAGTATCGAACGCAGCACTAAGATCAAGTAAAACTAGTATTGAGATACAGCCTTGGTCAGAAGCTAAGAGTAAATCATTTGTGATTTTAACGAGCGCAGTTTCAGTGCTATGATGCGGCCTGAACCCAGACTGAAACTTTTCATAGGTGTCATTTTCTTGCAAGAAAGAGCCCAGTTGGGCAGACACAACTTTTTCTAATATTTTGGACATAAAAGGAAGATTTGAAATGGGTCTATAATTTGCTAGGTTATTTGGGTCTAATTGTGGTTTCTTAATGAGTGGTTTTATAACTGCCAATTTAAATGTTCTTGGAACATGACCTAAAGATAAAGACGAGTTAATAATATTGAGGAGAGGCTCTTCCACTATAGGTAACACTTCTTTCAATAGTTTAGTTGGTATGGGATCTAATAAACATGTTGTTGTTTTAGAGGAAATGATAAATTTATTTAACTCTTTTTGTTCTATAGTTGTAAAGCACTGTAATTGTTCTTGCGGGGTGATAATCGAGGCTGAATTATAAGGCGCGATTGAAGATTGAACGTTTACAATTGTGGATCTGATGTTTTCTATTTTCTCAGTGAAAAAATTCATGAAATCATTACTACTAAACTGTAACGGAATATTTTGTTCAGGTGACGCTTGTTTATTTGTTAGTCTAGCCACGGTGTTAAATAAGAACCTAGGATTGTTTTGGTTATTTTCTATTAGTTTGCGGAGATGCTCAGCCCTGGCCGCTTTTAGGGCCTTTTTATAGCGTGACGTACTGTCTTTCCAAGCGATTCTAAAAACCTCTAAATTAGTTTGTTTCCATTTACGCTCTAAATTACGGGTTTCTCTCTTTAGAACACGAGTAGTATTGTTGTACCATGGTGCTTTAATTTTCTCTCTGACCTTTTTTAGTCTCATAGGTGCAACAATATCCCATTTTCCAGAGAGAACGGTGCTCATAGTGCTGGTTAGTTCGTCTAGTTCATCTGTTTGTTTAGGTTCAGGCAGCAGCTGAGACAGATCCGATAAGCAATTTGAAAAATTATCTATGGTGGATGGAAGGATTGTTCTGCCTAATCGATAACGCGGCGCAGCATGATATATTACCGGGGTACGTAATATGCAAGTTACCATGTAATGGTCAGTTACATCATCACTTTGCGGAATGATATCTATATCGGTTGGATCGGTTCCATGTGATATAATTAAATCGAGTGTATGATTAAAACGATGAGTTGGTCCGGTAACGTTTTGCTTAACCCCAAAGGAGTTTAATAAGTCTATAAATGCAGCCCCTAACGTATCATTTTGATTATCTACGTGTATGTTAAAATCTCCAACAATTAATATTTTATCGACATTGACCAATAGATCTGAGAGAAAATTTGCAAATTCTTTTCAAATCCATGCCAACGTCAATATTTATCAAAACAGTCTTCGATGTGGAAACGTGCCTAAGAGCCATTGTCTAAGCAGAAGTAAGCACTCTTCCTTGTGGTAGAGAGTCGGAGTATTGCAGGTATTTGGAAATCTAAGCAATTCTTGAGGTTGCTCTGTTATGACATTAATTTACAAGGCCGAGATCTGAAAGCATTCAGCTGTGCACAATTTTCAAGATCATTTGCGATTTATAAATTTTACATCTGAAAGAGGCGTACGTACGTTTTCTGTGCGTACGTTCGTTCTCTGAATCACACGTACGCACATGAGAAATGATCGTAAGATCAAATGTAGGACGGTTTCTATGCAACATTTTATAAATGAGCCCCCGCATGTCTAGCAGATGTCTGTCCATCTTTTTTCAGACCCTTATGCTGTAAATGAAGGCGTTCCTCACCCTGAATCATCTTACGCTCACTACGAGCTCCTGCCGATCTTGAAAGAAGCTGTGATGTCTCAGCTGCAGCCTGTGTTGGAGAATTTCAATCTAACCCTGGAACGGCTCTTTCAGGAGGTGCAGGGTTTGCAGCGGGACATGGCCCAACTCCGACATGATCAGGGGCAGGGAAGGGTCGAGGAGCCTCTAGAGGTTGTTGGCGAGGAGCACAATCTACAGGAGGCTGTTGAGGATAAGGTGAGGGAGAGTTTACAGAAACTGGAGGAGGTAAAAGCTCAGTTTCACAACCATCGCCATGAGGTAGAAGCAAGGCTCCATGCGCAGCAAACCATGATGCACTACAACCTGACAAATTTCAAGATGGACATAGACGTCAAAATCAAACGTCACCAAAAGATGTTGCAGGTCAGAATTTTTACTCAACCTCAAACAACCTCAGATGATTTTTGTGCGTGCATAACATTGTACTGAATGTGTCTATCTTGCTCTAGGTAAATCTCCAGTCTCTGAACACATCAATGTCTGAAGTGATACAGGAGCAAGAGAGGCTGGACGAGGAATTTCAGAAGATTCGGCCTGAAAATAAGGTCGATTCCACACAGAGTCAGTTTCATGATAGCTCAGCTGTATGGGAGGCCATCACGCGTCTGGACAACAAAGTCATCAACAACACAGTTAGACTTAGTACCTTGATTGAAGGCCACGAACAAGTGACTGCAAACATCAAGGACCTCCGGGATGATTGGTCAGATCTGGACAACAAAATAGTCCAGACTGGCCGTAACAGCCAGATTCAGTTTATGGAGACTGGTTTGGAGGTTGAGGCAGCGAAGGTAGTAGTACTTGACCGTATTAATGAGCTGAGCAGCAACATCAGTGTTCTCCGGAGTGCCCTGCAGGAGATGGAAACCGACGTTGATTATCTTTATACAGAGTATTATAAGAATATAAGTTCAGCAAGTGGGGAATGTGACTGTATCGCTCTTGGAGTATCTGTGACCCATTTGGAACAAAGTGTAGCTAATGTGATGAAGATAGTGAATGAAAACAAGCTGGCCCGGGAGCGTGAGGCGCAGGAGATGTTGGACAATCAGGACAATGGTGCTTGGGTTCCATCCGTGGAAGATCTCAAACAAGGGTTATTGAATGTGCAACGGTCCCTTGCTTTTGAGCAGGAAAAGAGCAGAATGTTACAGCACAATGTGACCCAGATCCAGGCCTCTTTCCAGGACAAGCAGCAGGACATTGAAACACTCCAGGAGCTGGACAGGGCCAAGGTCAAGAATATTGAGCACCTACATAGCATTTTTAACACCTTGCTTCAGGATGCCGTTCGTCACTCTGAGGTGCTAGAGATTTTGCTTGGGGAAGAGGTGCTGGAGTTCATGGAGTGGTCTGATCACGACCAGAGACGTTACTCTATACCAGAATTGAGGGAAAGCATTAGAACCATGCAAGAGCAGATCAATGGACACAGCATCAGCTTTTCCTCAATGGTGAACTCTGCTACCCCTCAGGTGATAGCAGCAGATGAGCCCTCTGTGCTTGCAGACTGGGCCTCGGTGGGCGTCAAAAGGAGACGTGGGGTTGAGAAATTTGACCTGTTCGAGGAACAGCCGGAGTACTCTGATGATGACTTCTGGACTTTAGAGAAAACGGTAAAAGAGCTTGAAGCTCACATCAAACGGCTTGAGGAATATCGTTGTCCTTCTTGCTGCAACTGCAACAAAACTGCTGCCGCTGGTGGTGTGGAGGTGGAACTGCAGGCCGAGGTGGATACTTTGCGTAAGGACCTAGAGACCCACCTTGGAGTTTTTAACGGCATTTTCAGTAACACAGAGGGACTTGCTGACTCTGAGGTGTCGGTGGATTTGGATAAATTGTCAGCTTTGATTAAGAGAAAGGAAGCAAAGCAACAAAACAAGAAACAAAAGAAGAGAGCAGACAGAGGGGACCGAGTGAATTTCCGCAGCAAGAGAGATGCATCACTGGAGTATACAGGTAAGAAAATGATATTTAAACATAGTGTCTTGTAAAACAATTCAAACTCTTAATAATTTCTCTTCTTTTTCATGAATTACATTTTTTTCCCTGTAAATGTCACCTCAGGGGTTACTCTGTTAAAGCACTGCACTTTATGACAAAAAAAACAAACAAGTTATCATGGCCACAAATTAAGATAAATCGTAGCCACTATTTAATATTTATTCATATTGAATCTTGACTAGAGTACAGGCTAGTTGGTTTCATTTGTATGACAAGAGCACCCCCAGTGAAAGTAATTTGTAATTGCACTATCATGTCCCCTTTTTCCTACCTCTCAGCATTCATATTTTAATATCTTACCATTATTTTATTCCAAACAGTGCTTCGTCAACTCCCAGATAGACCAATTATGTTCCTGGCCAGCAGTACAGGAGGTACTAACGGATCTGGCACAATCCTTTTTGAAAGCGTGGCCCTAAATCATGGACAGTTATACTCACCAAAAACAGGCATATTCCTTGCTCCTACTTCTGGTGCCTATCTCTTTGTGGTGACACTGGACTTTGGACCAGGCCCTGCTCTGGCTCAATTAAAGAGAGGTGGAGTGGTAGCTGCCTCCTTACGGCAGAGCCCGAGGAAGTTGGGTGCACCTGCAACACGTGTCTGTATCCTGCAGATGGACCAAGGAGAGGAACTCCGTCTTGAGCTGGTGCAGGGAACCATAGAGCGCAACAACCCACAAGATAACACATTTGCAGGCCTACTAATGCTGCAGACCACCTGAGAACATGCAACACTCTAAAGGTGCAAAAAGACTGAAATAACCTTTTTTTTAGTTGCACTGCCCACCATTTAAAATTTTCTTTCAGGATCTGATAGACTTAAACAACAGCTCATGTTGTTATTAATAGGGGCAGGTTATTGAGATATTGGGCACTGTTTGCAAGTAGTAAGATTTAGATGATGTGGCCCTGTTTGGTAGAATATCAGAACTCTTACATTTGGCTTCAATGTGACAACTACATTATATTTCTTACATACTCTATGCCCTAAATAGATTCCAAGATATTGTACATTTTCTGTAAAATATAAGACACATCAAAACCACAGAAAAAAATGGTGTACTAAAATTATATTTTTTAAAAGATTACATGGACAAATATTATACATAGTATGAGGCCTACTTATAAGGCACCCTTTCAACATGTGGTTTAATAAAACAAAAACATTTGTACAAATTAGACACTAAAGATTTTTTAATATATTACGGAGGTGGGCTGGGTGATACTATGGTAAAGCACATTGACATATCTACAGGCATATATGCAGTATGGTAAAACTCATGTCCTATCAACATACTTCATAGCTCTGATTATGGTGAGGTGGTGTATTGTTGGTTGTCGGGTAAAGAACAGAAGCCATTGGGGATGGATGCAAAACCATTGGAATAGTCACAATGAGAGGATTTCTCTTTCTTTAGAGTAATCAAATGCTAACTTGACGGTCCATCTGAAACTCAGCCAAAGAAATGCATTTGATATAGAGAAGTTTCACAGATTCAATTTTAAATTACTTGTATAGTAAAAGCTACAAATATATTTCCATATACACTAAATTTAGTGTTTCTCTAGCATATTGTACTGTATGTTGAAGTTAACCACACTGAGGTGAGCGTTTCCTTTCTTAGATCTATTATTTATTTTCAGAATATTTTTAATCATTTTATAAGCATGTCAGTAACCTTGACATTTTGTATTAATCAAGATGCCCTTTTGGCATTTCAGGGCATACTGTACTAAAATCGTGACAAAGCACCTTAGTCTGGCACTGACGTTATCCCAGCATTGTACATTCACACTTCCTGTCTTTAAGGGCCCAGATATTGGTGTAAAGAGCTATTGTGGATTGTTGTTTTGTTACTATTAACAAATCACACTGTTTTTTTTTAATGGCACTAAGAATAATAAACAAGTATTCTGGGCTACAACACTGCATTTTTTAAAGGAATAATAAAATTAAATCTGCATGGGAGTTCTGTAAACATGTTATGTAACAATAATGTGTATTTTGGACTATACCAGTTATTATTATTACAAGACCATATTTTGGCAGCCCCAAGCGAAATATTAAGCAATGATGACAAACAGATGTTACTTACAGTCATACCCTTCAACTTCAGGCACCTCAAAAACATGAACAGTGTTTAAAACATGATTAATAAAATTGGCAAAGATATACCACCAAATCCTCAAATGTTTGCACTTTAAACCAAGTCACATTCATACTGATAGCATCCTGTACCAAGAAAAAAAAGAAAAAAAGACCCAGCTTCTCTGAATGAAGGAAACTCAGGAATGTATCAACTGTATCACGCCAACCAGAAAGCACATATCACCCCCACAAACACTACATTGAGTATTGGCAACTCTGAAGTGGTGTTCAAGGTTGCCAAGTCGCTGCTACTGGGAGATCCCACTCGACTGCAAACATCAGTGAGTATGAACAGTTTTCTAACCTAATTAAAATGAGCTGTTTTGACAGCTGGCTTACTTTGTAAAAATATGGTCAAAAAAGTGGAAGATTCAATTGAGAATGTTTTCTATTCCGAGGATGGTAAAAATGGCATGCTTTAAGCATTGCAAACATGCAACAAAATCATGAATGGCATGCATCTCTTTATCTTTAACCTTTTGTCGGGGTCTTGTTATTTCATAAAGAAATATTATTATCAGAGAACATGTATAGAGAAGTAGTAGTATATAGCTGAATTAAGATTTTTAAAAGCCACACATTAGGCTGCAAGAGGCACAGATAGTATTCCTCTAGATTGTCTACAACGGCTGTTAACTGGACGAGATTATATTGATAGTATATCGTTTTGCTGTTTTCAGTACATCTACTCCTATAATATATTTACATGTCATACATTAAATCACAGTATGCTTTACACAGATTCCATGAGAAGTCAACAGCATTTAATCCATATGGCAGGAGGTTTATCCCAGAATCTAAAGAAACATATTCAGAACAACTGAGTGTATTTTAAGGCAGTGGGGTTTACTTTATCTCTCCCAAAATCTCCAGAAGGTCCCACTCTAGTGTTTTTGTCTGTTGTTGCAATCCTCTGATCCAACTTCACAATGATACAGCTTTCACAGAAAGCAGCAAAGTCAACATGTCTGATCCAACAGAAGAAGAGAGCTTGTTTCTCCTGAAGGGGACAATGATGTCAAAAACTAAATAAAAGCCACTCTGCTGATCAGATTTTAATGTCTTGAGATTCCACCATTTTTGCCAAAGTCTTCTTGACTCGTAGGATGGTCAGGCGTGATGCAGGATTGTGGGCCCAGCATTCTGACATCAGCTTCAACATGGCCCTCGAGCACTAGGGAGACAAACTCTTCTCAGATCACGACATACACATTTATTTATGACCTCAAGTTCCTATGAAAAGCTAAAAAATATTCATTAAATCTGTAAAGATTCTGCAAATATAATCTGTAAATATACTGCCATCTGCTGGTCAGATACTGCTTGCTGACTCACCTCATCACTGTTCCATCTATTGGATACGGTGGGCCGCAGTCCTTTGACACACACAACCTCTAGCATATCCTCATAAGACGGGTCTGAAGGCACCATCTCATAATATGGTAGCTGATAGTCCTCAACAATACCTAGGAAACAATCAATGGATGTATTCATGAATTACTGTTTGAATTCTGTAAACATCCACAACAGGAGCCGTTTTCATTTTAGACAGCTTTAGAACAAAATATTTAAAAGTTGTGATGCAACGGAAGAAGTGACCGATCTTTTATTTTGTATTGTATTGTACATCTGAGTGAAACGAATTATCAAAAATATATTTTGATTTTTTAAAAATATACTTGGTTCAATTCATCCGTTGTTGATTGGATGGAGGCAGATCTGAATGTAAGCTTGCAGTTGACTGTAAGAAAGGGCGGAGTTTAAGGTGACTAAATTACTAGAGAAGTCCGGCATACGTCACCAGAAAGAATCTTAAGATTCAACAATTTAATTCAAATTAAAAACACGGATGAATGGTTCCCAATAAGTTCATTAAGATGCATTTAGAAAGTAGGTTGAATTTCCATTTCATTTTCACCTTAAAATGACAAGGCTCGGATATGAAGAAACTCTTCATATAAACATTTATAAAGCAAAACAAAATAAATTTGACTTCTATTCATTGTCTTATAAATACCTCCAGTGAGACAGCGCCGGGCCATTTCCCATATAATCAGTCCGTAGCTGTAGATGTCCGCCATGATGTAGGCCTGGAAGTGGTTCTTATTCAGAGTCTCGTCCAAGACTTCTGGAGCCATGTAGCGTCGGGTCCCCATACGTGTGCTCAGTGGGACGTCCACTTCATTTGTGTCACTGAGACAAAAAAAAATTTACTTCCTCATAATGACTGAACAAACCACTTAAAACTTGCTTTTAAAATGAATGCAAAGTGACAAAGCACCTGTTGAATTTCACAGCAAGCCCGAGGTCAGCGATGCAACAGGTGCCGTTTTTCTTTATGAGGATGTTCTTGCTCTTCAGGTCTCTGTGAGCGATGGCTGGTTTTCCCTGCGTGCCGTAGATCTCTGTATGCAGGTGACACAGGCCACAGGCTGCAGAGTAGGCCAGTCTGAGCAAGGCCTGTGAGTCCAGAGTGGTGAACTTCAAATACTCATACAGAGAGCCGTTCTCATGGTAGTCTGTGATCAGGTACAGCTGCGTAGAGGCTCCAGTGCCATTAATATCAGCAGCAATGAAGCCTTCGGGTAGAATGAAGAGAATCGCGTCACATAGGAAAACATGGAATTGATACACAATTAAAAACACTACACAATCTTGAATGACATGAAATGTACCTAGTATGTTCTCGTGTCTCATGAGCACAGTTTGGTAGATCTCTGTCTCTCTGAACCAGCTGGCCTCCTCTCGAGTAAAGAACACTTTCACTGCTACCTTCTCCCCCCTCCATCGACCAAGCCACACCTCTCCATATCGCCCTTTTCCAATAAGACGCACTGTCTGGATCTGCTTGGCAATGGTGCGCTGCACCTGTAAAATGTGAATAGAAACTGTGAAAAAACAAGCTGTTGAAACTAAAATCCTACAGTCTGCATTTCTGCTTTCTCACCAGCAGGGGGAGGCCAGAGCCACTGCCTGAGGTTTGAGACTGGTTGATGAGCTCTTTCAGAGATTCTCCTGCTGGGATAAAGGCATCATCCTGCTCCAGGTCTCTGTGGTAGCGCTGCCTCTCTGTCTGCCACTTATACCTGAGGACAGGACACAGTCAAAAAAATTTTTTTTACATCCATATCTGACATCAGAAAGCTCTTTCCTGACTCCTTTTTTTTATATCAAGACAACACTTTTTAACAGATAGCTCAGTAAAAACACACAAACAAAAGATTCATTTGTTACAAAGGCAAACTTTTTCCCAGTTGTGTACCCAAGGTATAGAGTCTTGCCCCTACTTGCAGTAACATAAGTGTTTGTTTTTCAACAACAACAGGCCATGATGTGGGTGGCATGTGTTTTCAAAGGTGCTGTGCAAAAACACAGCAGCGTTAAGGTTTCAGTTCAGTGATGTGGGAAAACAGGCCACAACACAAGTAGCTTCTTTTTTTTTTGTAAGAGCTTCAGTGTGTTTGGAGCTTCAGTGCGGTGATGATCTCACCTGTAATAACAGATGACAGTGACACAGATGAGGGTGCAGAAGCACACAGACACTGAAATGAGGAAGGCCAGCCAGTGAGGGTCTTGTGGTACTGTAAAGAGAAAACACGTCCATCATTGAAGCATTAGGTTAGCCAGGGCTCAATCAGCAGGCCTGTTCAGATTTTTACTTGACATGCCAACATATAAATGAGCAAATGTAATCATTTAACTGTTAATATATTTTAAAATGTAATTTATTCCTGTGATGGAAAAGCAATTTTCAGCATCACTACTCCAGTCTTCAGTGTCACATGATCCTTCAGGAATCATTCAAATATGCTAATTTGCTGCTCAAGAAACATATCAATAATGTTGAAAACAGTTGTACTGCTTAATATTTTTGTGGAAAACGTGACTTTTTTGTCAGAATTCTATGATTGATTAAATAATAAAACAAAGAGATATAATTGTTTTTCTGATTCGTCAATGATCAATAAGAGCATTTATTTGAAATTGAAATCTTTTGTAACATTTTGAATGTCTTTTTGATCAATTTATTACAACCTTGCTGAACAAAAGTATTAATGTCTTAAAAAAAAAAAAAAAAAACTTACTGACTTCAAACATTTGAACAGTAGTGTTCAAACAATTTTGCTGCAAAATTATGTCACACGATATAAAACATTTTTATTTGATAAATGATTTTGATGCTTATTCTGACAATTTTCACTGCAATCTATTTAGGATAGCTAGATAATGTTACCCTACTAAAAGGTTTAAATCAACAATCTGTAATCCTTCAGAGAAAATAACCTTACAATGCCATACAACTGCCAGGCAGATAGTACTGAAGCTTACCCGAGTCTCGAGGCGGTAACTCTGGCTTTAGGTCTCGGTTACAAAAGTCAAACTGGCAGCACTCAATGGTTCGACGTGGCTGTGCAAACTGCGAATCCTGTGAAAAATCCATTTCTCAAGTGAGTAAAACTTACAAAGTCTGATATTTAATCATGCAAGTCAAAGAGCAAGACACTTAAGAGGCACAACTTTCCTTACCTTGCATTGAAAGTGAGAGCCTTCATATTTCATACAGCCTGAGCTTAAGATCCCCACTCCATTTTCATCTTCTTCAATGATGGCGAAGCACTGACCATTTGTCCTGTTGAGTTTCAAAGAAAACGTAACAATTTTTTGAATACATATAAACCAAGCACAAACATATAATCACATTAAACAATGATCACTTAAAACGGTGCCATAGCCTGTGACACTTACTCGCAGGTGTTGTTCTTGGCGTCATCAGGGCAGTGACCTAAGCAGTGGCAGCTAAGGAAGCGGGCAGCATCTTCTGGTGCCACAGTAGAATCATCCCCAGGCCTTCTGGAGTCTGAGCCAGGCTTCACTCCAGTGCCCTGCAGCACGTGGTCAGGGTTCTGCCCTGCTGTAAGTGACAAGACACAATCAATGACAAGCTAGGTGCACAGACACACAAAACAAAAAGCATTTATACCAGTCTTTCGGCATTATCTGTAGTGCAGAGTACTCAATTCAGTAGCCTGTTCTGGCTGATAGTCGGCTGCTTCTGAACCCTCATTTTGTGAGTAATGTGGCTGTTCATGTAAACAGTCAAAGGCACATGCTGTTAATTCAAACACAGGCCATTTAATATTTACTTGAATAATAAATGTTGAAGAAATATATAATTCAAACTACAAACTTCGGTCTACATAATACTGGTTTAATTTTAATAGCATATTAGTCTTTGGTATAGTACCGTACTGAAATTTAGGCTAATTGATAATCATTAAAATATTGATGACTGAAATGTCGGTGTTGTGACAATCCTCAATAAGGCCAGCATGTCCTACATTTATTATTTCTCACCCTTTGCTCCCCCTCTGTATTTGTGACAGCAAACCTGCTCCTGTTCAAATCCAAACCAACTGGCATACATCCAGATCACCACGTCCCTTTCTGTTTCACACCCTCACAGACATTTATTTTTCATACCTTTCTATCTGAATTTCAGTTTAAATAAAGGCCTCTGAGGCATGTCTCTACTGATCTCCCAGTGTCTTCTTATCCTGTCACAGTGCACGAGTATGTACTGCTGTAGCTTTCTGTTGAGCATGACTCCATTGCAGATGTTCCAGTCTAGACTTGTCGGTAAAACAGCTAATCACTCACAAAGCAGCAGTTTGAGAGATTGGGCGGCAGGGTGACACGGCGCTCGCTTTATCAGCTGCATTCCATCCTCAGATCCCATTACGAGTCTGTCTTGTACAGCCTCTCCGTGTGCTGCCTATCTTACAATTAGACTGGACTCTCCTCTTGGACTAATTCTATTAGGACTCAGTGATTAAATAAGAGAGCTGGGCAAGATAAAGGAGCTTCTGATCTTCAATTCACTGCATAATTCAATGGATCGCCTACTATGTACATGCACTGAAAATGTGATTGATGAGTACACCAAACTCAATATAAACAGCATGAACCTAACAGAATAGGCAGTCTGTAGGAAATGCTACTCGAAATATGGTACAATGAAGAACACCTACTTTTCCTAGCCTGTTTAAGCATATCACGGCAGCGTTTGCTGCGCCACTGTTGAATCTACAGTGCCTCGGCAAAAGAAAACATTTAGCTCTTAGTTTAATTAAATGTAGCAAGTTAAAAGGGTCGGAAACTGCATCATTTTACTGCGTTGTCTTTGCTGGCAGCATGCAATAATAAACATACATCACAACCACTGATATTCAAATATTTTACTTTTACGTTATACAAACGTTTACTTTTAATGAATCGGTGACTCCCAATATATCTATTTGAATCACTTTTTTTAATCAGTTTGAAACACTTTACCAAGCTGTGGGTACTGTGCACCCAAACAAAAAGGAAAGAAAATTTTATCATTTACTCATGTTGTCTCAAAACCTAAATTATTTTCTTTCTTCTGTGGAACATGAAAGAAGATATTCTGAACAAAAGTCTTCATGTTTTTTTCCCATACAACAAAAGTCTGTGGGGGTTTGGAAATGAATTATATGGACAAAAAACAATGAGATATCCTCTAAACATCAACTTTTACATTCTCCAGAAGAAAGATATTTACTCCAGTATTAACTAGGGGTGTAACGGTTTTCTGTAAAAAAAAATAAAAAATAAAAAAACTATTCTAACCGTACCATTCTCCACTCACGGTTCGGCACACACTTACCTTAAATGTGACGACGCAACTATAATATGGTTTGTTGAAAATAACGCATAATGATGGATTTGCATTCTGGCTTCCCAATACATTACGACAGTGATGATCAAAAAGGTGGACAAAACAGTCACTGTTTGTAAACTTTTTTCAATGCGAGTGCAGTATGCTCGAACACGACCAGTCATTTACGCCATCATCACCCGAGTGTTGATAGTGCGTGAGCGCAGGCGAGACCTGAACAGCACACGTTGTTATCGGTTTAAACTGAACTCATTTAAGCCTTGCCAATTTAAACGTTCAAGCGCAAGAAGACACATTAAGGGGTCAAAGACAGAATGCGTGACAGCAGGAAACATTAGCAAGACAGTCAATCACAACACAAACAAGGGTGCTGGAAAAACACCCTGAGAAAACAGAGCTGGTGGAGGCAGTGCAGTTAAAAGTCCAGATAAAGCTTGTGAAGCTGCTAGATGCTGCCTTTGATACGCTCAGGATGACACGATTCTAGACCGCAAACTAAATGACGCATTCAGTCTCTCAAGTGCTCTCGTTCAGGGTGCGGACAGACTCCATAACTTACTTTCTTACGTAGATCAAACACACCGTCTCATGTTACTATACTAAACTATAAAAATCAACTCTTACAGAGAATTATTAGTCTAGTCTATTAGTCTAGACTTAATCTCATTCAACTGCTCGCAAGGGATTTCAATGAGGTCATTTCTGTAATTGAGTTACTCATAAAGCATATGTAAGAGGTTGTGTGGCCTTGAGCCCAGGCTAAGGGAGACAGTCCCCGTTTATGAAGACAGACCCTGATGCACAGGGCCAGCATGAAAATTTCGCATTAGGAGAAGGCTGGACAATGATGATCAAATGGGCAAAGTCTCAAAGAGAAACCCTGGGGATCTCTTCTCCATCACGCTTTACTCCTTTTTTCCCTCTATTCTCTACTCAGGGTCAGTGATTGAGGAATGACTTTTGGATTGAAGGATCTGGTTTTCACTCCAACTGTATAAAAATCTATGGGAGTGGCAGAAAGTGTAACTTGCAACAATGTTAGGATTTCAAAACTTTTAAACTAAAAGATGTAAAAAAAGATGTAAAGTACTCTTCCTGACTGCCACTGCTGGACTGTGACTGGTTGTGGGCGATGATTGATGTGTCAGGGGCCCAGAAGAGCCTCCACATTCACATGTGTGCCTAATTCTGCCACTGGTTACAGTGGAGTCTGAGGTCTGGCAGAGCATTCCCCCATAATGAGATTCTAGCAGATACACACCATTACACGCTCTCTCTCTCTCTCTAGTAGATTTGAGTCTACAGTAAAGTTGAAGGGAAATGGTATAATTCAGAGTAATTCACTGTTTCACTGACAAGACTATATCGCATTTAACATTAATTGTTTATGTTCAAGGTTTATGTTTAGGTTTAAGGAGCAGAAACCTTCATCTGGAAGTAATGAAGACTAACGTCAATTAAAATCAAACTGAATTAAGTCGATATAGTGGAGTAAATAGTCAATGTGTCATTTCTGGGGCAAATGTACATACATACATTTACATTTAAAGCGTTCACTTCAGGGAAAGCAAGTAAAATGCTTGCCTGCATTTAAAACACGTTTTCTTCTCCCCTAGGAGGAGTGCTTACCCCATTCACTATTCAGTCCAGGTAGAAGTCTACAATTGCGTGGGGGGGGAAACATTGCACTGTGGAGGCAACTGAGGGCTTTCAGTCGCCAATGTCACCTCTCTCTTTCTTGAAGATTATGTTTCAGAGGTGCAGACTTCTACCTGAAATTACATCTCAGGGGTGCATCTGATGAGCAAGGTAAAAAAGATGTACCATAGAGGTATTTAACTAGCTGTTACACAACTCTAACACTGGGAGAAACAACAGCGCATTGAGAAGTCAAATGTCCCCGCCTTCATGCTGCATCTCTGGTTTCAACAATCTCCTGCTTTTCTGCTGCATCTGTACAAAAATACCCCGACAAGGACACTGATGTTAGATATAATATGAACTCTAAAGGAAAACTGAGCTGTTTGAAAATCTGACTACTGGGCATGTTACAAGACTTCTTCCCTTTCTCTAAACTTATTTATCAGAATCAAATAAAAGACAGCACAGAAAAGGCCATTAAAAATACAGATTTAATCTGCAGTGGCAAGTGTTGAATCTAAGCCTGGATTAAATTATTTATTTGCTCTGCATTTGGATGAATATTGTTGCTGTTATAGCGCTTGAATTTTGGCGTGGGATTAGTGTTGTCACGATTCCAAAATTATGACGATAGGATACCAGACAAAAATACCTCGATACCGATACTGAATCGATACCTCGAGGAAAAAAACTAAAACCGGTAAAAAAAAAAAAGTAAAAGTAATTGAAAAATATGACCGAAGTTACAATTCATTATTTCATACATTAATTTAAAAAAAAAAACTTAAAACTCAATTGACCAGCATGTTCCTGCCCTGCTTTTTGACCATTCCCTGTCCTTATTAAATAAAATTATAATAATTACATGCCAGTGTGTACGTCCTTACAGAGATGTTTGCAAAATTAACATAACTATCAATCATGTTAACATTCGCTAACCTTTCACAATTCTGAACAGGTTGGGATGACCAAAGTCATTTATTATTTATTTAGTTTAATTTTATAATTACAAAATAGGTCATTAATTTTATTTTATCTTTGTTATTAAAAATAAGCAAAAAAGAAAATTACAAACATTAAAAATATCTATATTGCAGTTTTTCCCCATGGTATCGATGTCGAAATTGTGGCCAGTGAAAATGCTGAGTGACTAGTAACTTTGGAAAACCACAAGCCACCAGTGGCTGGTGAGCAAAAAAGTCAAGTCCTGTATGCATCTAATATATAAATAAATAATTAATAAATAAAAGCTTAATTTGTTCATTCAAAAATGTAGGTGAATAAAAAAATAAAAAAAACTAGATTAATAAATTAATTAAAAAATATTATGAACTGCTCAAGTTTTTTAGTCAGTGTGGAACAGCAAGGAAGCCATTCGTAATATCTCAAATCTGAGCACACTTATTAGGGGCTTAAATCTGAAGATCAACAACACAAAAGGGTCAAAGTATTTCCGGAGAACACAGAGTGTTTGGAATAGTTCATACCCACTAGCAATTGTGACGGTGCTATAGAGGAAATTGTTAATGTGCTAAAAAAGGAAGAGAGAGCAGCAACAATCACTTCAACAGCTTCCTTTAGTGGGGGGCCTCTGAGAGGCTCATGGTTCAGGAGTGAGTCACGATGGAAAAGATGTCTTTTGAACTCCCTGGCATGACTAAACACACATCAGAGATATCAGACAGTGTTCTAAACCTCAGCACAAACTATTGTCTGACAGACATTCAGTTAAAGTTCGTTAAAATAAACAATGTGACCTAAAATATAAAGCTGAAGGCAAGTTTCAACTCAAACTTTTTTTTCCCCTGTGCCCTAAAGCGGCTTTCCGAGCAATCGGCTATTGCTGTTTGCCTTCACAGCTCATTGACTGTCCACAGGCAACCATCACAGCAGCCTCTGCAGAGTTCACTGGGAAAACAGTTTAGTTTGACTCGGGGAGGGCGTTTTCATTAAACAAAGGTATCGGTTTTCTTTGAAATCAGTAAACATCACGTTATTAAGCATATGGAAACGTTTAGATGAGCACTTATGATTCCTTCCCTGCTGAACAGCAATCAACCAACCCCAACCCCCAGTGTGCCTCAGCTAGTACCTTTAAGAAAGTGAAGGATTTCCCCCTGGACCTACTCTAACCACAAAAACAGCCACCTATACCTCAAATTACATTCAAATGAAAATATAACAATTTATTAATTTACAACATTACATTGTATTGAACTTTATTTGATAAAAAGTAATGCAGAGTTCACAGCATAGAACAAATCATTGTTTTTTGTTTAATTAAGTGCTATCTGTGGTATTAAATTACCTGTGGCACAAGAATGCGGTTGAATCGCCGGCATTCTTGTAAAACGGTGAGATACTTTTGATTATTATATGAAATTTTACATTTTACTCCACAACAGTTTCACATTGTCTTCAATTAAACATCCTTAAATATTTGAGCTTTCAGTATAGCAGTGGTTCCCAAACATTTTAGAGTGACGTACCCCCTGAGATTTTTAACATCCTCCTGCGTACCCCCTTCTCTTCCATTTAGTCTGCATTTACACCTTTTGCATTAAGGGACCATATTTGCCCCCTTAAATTGATTTTCAGATGCATTTTTCACCTTTAAAAAGGAAAATTCCATTAATTTAATTAATAATATAATAAACAATGTAATAAATGAAACTAAATCAATCATTTCAATCAAATTAAATCAGTAGGGAAGAGTCACAATTTAATTATAGAAAATTTAATAGTTTGTGCGATTCCCCATGTTGTGAAAAAATCCCCATGTTTTCGCTGCTGATGCGGTGGTGACGCGTTCATGAGGGTGGTGCTGCCAATATCACACCTTAAAGCTATCAATCAAATCTCAGACAACAGAACACACTGCCTCATTCCAGAGCATGTGAGCGAAGTGGTAATATTTCATCCAGAGCGGAGAGCGCTCAAGTGCACACATAAAGCTCTGGTGTGTAGCCATACATGCATGTGTGCGTGCATGCATGAATGCATGTGGGGGAGGAGTGCGATTTTCGAACAATAATTGAATAATTCCCAGCGATCTTTGAATATTATTTTTGCTTGAAATGCCCATCCCTAGTAGCAACAAAAGCCATCTTTGCACTACAGTGGCACAAGCCACATCTAGATATATTTACACACGGTTTGATGTTGCTCAGAGCAGCATACTCTGCACGGAACCTATCATATGCACGCTGCTTGTGTAAATGCAGTAAGTTTTGACCGCAAAAGATGAGGTCATTTGATTGGATGTCATGTATTTGACCTTTTACGGCACTACCATTTCCCCGTTTTTACACTAGACATGGCATTTTGCCTGTTACCATTGCCATGCCTAAAATACATGTTATTTTAAGGTGAGGCAGAATTAAATTAATGGCAAAATTCAGCAATTTTTTCATGTACCACGTCTGTCACCTCACATACCCGTTTGGGAACCAATGCAGAAATGTGAAGAACTGAGTGAAGACCTTTGTCTTAGTTAATGTGTGAATATGATGAGTATTTGATAAGCTCACCCATTCAGAATGAAATATTAAAATGCTTGTGAGTTGAGCTTTCACAGTAGCTCTAGAGCTTGCGTTCATGAGTGTTTATATATAACAAGCTGAACAGCTCAAATGATGGAGTTTACGTAGAGAAGGTGCAAATAGTTAGACAAACTCCAAGCAGCACATCTGAATACCTATTATACATTTAGGACTAGGCATGAGTAAATATAATCTAACGCTACTGTGAATGTAATATGAAGGGAAGGAAGACACCCTTACCTCCAGCGCAGAGTCTGAGAAGAAGGTAGACTTCAACCAAAACAGTGACGGACAAAAGCTGAGCCATTGTCAAACAGCCTTGTCGTAACCTTTGGGGTAAGGATGAGATCAGTGATGACGGCTGCTTATGATCCTAAAATCCCAGTGAATACTAACATACAGGTGGAGCAATCAAAGTTATGGTGCAAGGGACAGAAGAGATGCAGTGGATAAGATGACAATAGTAGGATGACAATGGCACTAGAAACTCAAAGGTCCCTTCTCACGGGGTCCAAGGCACTAGAATGACAAAAAAAGACAAAGCACATATGATGAGAAGATCATACCCGTCTCAATGCATCATGTCTACAAACACAATCCAAAAATGACTTTGCTAACTAGCATTCCTTTGGTCTGTAATGTAATCATGTGAATAATGTAATCATGTGAACTAATTTTTTTATGATCTATATATTTATGACCTTTTTGTAATGAAGTGTAACATAATAGAAGAAAATATTTCTGTATTTCCTAGACCCATCACCACACATATCTTTGGACATATCTAGAGAAGAATAAACCCTCAATCTTATGAAAAATGCAGACTCCACTTTTGCTTAGGCAATGTTGTAATTTTTCTTGGAGGCAGTGAACATCATTGCCCCCTTGTTTTTTCTGGGCTTGACCCCTCAACCCGTCAGGCCGGCGCTACTCTTGAATGCTGAAACATGCCCAAATAATTTGATGAAGGATGTTCCGCAATTACCCCGTTGGCCCCTTCCAGCGTTAATAACGTGATGTGTCTGTTCCCTTGTAGGCCTGTGCATCTCACTGCAATTAGTGGCCTTCAGTGAAGTCTGTGCTGAGGGGGGGACAAATTAGTGGCAGAGTGGGCCGGTGTCTGTCACTTCTGATTTGCCCAAGGGGGACAAAGAGCCCCGACCTGTGCCCCACTTTCACACATCCCTGACCGGATAACAAGGGAACAAAGCTTGCCTCCGCAAGGCAAGGGACAAGATAGCTGTGCAGGCACCTACACAAAGAGACAAGAAGCTGCGGCTAAGTGTGTGTGCTAGGTTAAAAGGTACACAAGAAGCAGGATCACAACCAGGGACAGTTAAGTCCTGCTGCAAAAGATGGATGAGATGCCCCACAACTTACCAGCTTCAAAAACTAAAATAAATAAAAATAGATAAAACATAAAAAGCTACTTTAAATTTGCAAATGTACACAGGTATGGTGCATTTTAGACAAGCACAACAGAACAGTTTCTCTCTTGCATCAGGAATGAAATATGGGGCTGAAACCATATTTTTCAAGGTTAAAATAGTGGGAGAGACAACACAGTACAGGAGGATGTTTAGAGGTGTTATTTACTAAACTGCCAACATTTACACTACTGTTCAGAAGTTTTCATTGTTTTTGAAAAACCCCATACTTCATTGTGACATGATCCTATTTAAATACATTTTTGAATGATTCTTTGATGAATAGATAGTTCATAAGACCAGCATTTATTTTATAATTCTTCAGTCTTTACTGTCACTTTTGATAACTTTAATGTTTCCTTGCTAAATAAAAGTAACAATTTTTTTGCAAAAAAGTAATAAATATGATCCCAAACTCTTGAACGGTAACATGTATATGGTTACATAGTTCGAGTTCATTCAACTAAAACAGTAATATGACTTTTAAAAACAATGTAAAAGTCTGTATAACTGTTGCTTAATTATAACTGCACATGTAATTGTACTCACTGAATTTTTTTTTTCTTTCTTAAAAAGCACTTCTGTTACAACTGCATTTATCTACGAATCACAATACGTAGAGAACACCCTAAAAGGCCAATGAAATCACTCACATTCAACAGGTAAAATCAACTTTCATTCAGATGTTTCTTATACATGAATGGCTAAGCAAGTTCAGTCATGTCCTGACTTGAAAGCAAAACTTGGATGTACAAAAAAAAAAGAAGAAAAAAAGAAGAAAGAAGTGGAGAGAAGGACACCCCTGACAGCAGCTTATTAGGCTATACTTCTAATATTAGACTGGTCACATTCACTTATAAACAGTGGGGACTTTGATATGAAGTTTAGGCTGTTTTAGCCATGCAGTCATGTGTCTTGTGTACATATATATCACTATTATCGCTCCAAAAGTATCACGGATCTTAAAGCGATATAAAGCACAGTATGTTTTAGTGTTTCATCAGACACTCCTGGAGCTCTGCCCTCTGAAAGGTTTTGTTGGCGCCATAAAGAGTATGGAGGCTGAATGAATAGGGGTATTGTATGGTGATGTGTAACTAAGGTGCACCTTTGCAGTCAAACCTTATGCCTGACCATGGATATCTCTCAATCCGTGAGGAGGGAGTAATATTTTTCTGTGTTTCCTTGTGTAGAACTTCCTCAGGTCAACAATACAACATAAACAACAGTTCACCACAACATACAGGTGTTTTTGGATGGGGTAACAACCAGCCTATGTACCATAATATTATGAAATACAGACAATCTTCAAAATAAATCTCACTCTGCCTTTCTTATCACTTCTAACTACAGCCTGCATGACGACCAGAAAGGTCTGGTGTTTGTCTCCCCGTCGCCCCCGCTCTCTCAGCCTGCTCTGGCCCGGATCTCTGGTCCCTCCTGGGGCCCCTCCTTACAGCAGGGCTCCCAGTACCGGAGGCTGCCTTCCCTCAGTGTCGGCGCTATGCCCGACATGCCTTTCAAGGCCTGCTAGACTGCGGGGCAGACTTTCTGGCTCCGCTGCCATTGTTTGCTTGGCTGCTTTGCGCCTCATCCCAGGAAAGGATTAGCATAAGAATACTTAGGCACATTGAGATGTGCCCCACGACCAACTCTCTCTCTCCTATCATCCTCACTTCTTCTCATCCTCATTGAAGTCCCACATCTCTTCCTGACACAACACCAATCACTGTCAAGCAGCTGTATCGTGGAGAGTCAGTCAAGCATGGACTTTGAACATAGCACAAGACTCCAGAGTCTTTGGTGTCACAGCAGTGGATTGCAGGAGAAGAACAAAAGTTAATCTGTGGAGCACTTGGGTGCAATATGAGCTCCTCCGGCCAGATTCCTCTAGAGAGGTAATGGGTTGAGACACCATTCCTAGAACAAAGCCCCCAAAATCTGAGCACATTTTGGCTGAGAATTTAAGAAACTCAGCTCAACAACAGCTCGTCTGTGAAACACTAAATACATCTCACTAAAGAAGCTGATTTGATCTCAATGCATGACTGGACCAGTTACCACAGAATGACCTAAGTGCTGTTTGCTTGACTCGTCATTACTTTTATGCCTGAATATTTTTTCTAAATTAGTTTTTCTTAGCCAAGAAGATTAGGAAGTTGTTGAAAACAGTTGTAGTTCAGCTCCAGTTTTATGCCCATTTTTTAAAATAAGGCTGCACCATTTATGATATGACCATTTATAAATGTTTGTAATAATAAAATGTATTACATTAGAATTTTTGTTGATATTTATCATTACAGCATTCTGTTATTGATGTTATTTATCATTACTGAAACGAAGTTCACTGGTTTAAAAACTTAAAGTCAGCATGAAATGAAAAACGTGATCCTCTTTTCCTTCCAATTTTAGCGTAAACGGGATTATTGACCTGCCCTCGAGACGATGCACACGTCATCAGAGAAGAGATGTCGTTGCGAGAGTGAGGGGATGTTAAAGGGATGGTATAATGCCTTCATCACAAGCTATAAAATAAGTCTCTGATGTCCGCATAGTGTGAATGTGAAGTTTTTGCTCAAAATACCCCACAGATATTTTTATATTACCATCTTAAAATGGTCACTTTTTGAGGGTGAGAAAAAATGCACCGTTTTTGTGTCTGTCCCTTTAAATGCAAATATATAAATAAACGTGACTTCACTGAAGTGCCGTAGAACATATGCAAACATAACTACGTTATTATAATCAGATGCTTTAAGAATGCTTTTTTAAAATGTACGCATCTAACCATCGGATGTTCGGTAACAGTATATCGCTGCTCGTGTATTTCGAACATCGTTGTTACTTCTAAATGAAGAACGAAAAATAACTTTGCCGTGAGTATATCGTGGCCTTTATACTTCTCTGTTTTTAATGTTAAGCAAAATAATATTTGTCTATTTCTTGGTATTCATAAAGGAACAAATATGGAGATGGAAAAGTCCACAAATTTCCTGGAATTACTGGAGCAGCAGAGGTTTATTGCAAGTTTATTTTCCATTACCTGCCGCACACATTCCACCGAAGGGTCAGAGCGAGTGGGTGTGCTGGGGTTTGATGAGAGCCAGGTTCAACAGACAGCTACAGTACCCATTATCTAGTGTTCAACTATAGTGAACCATCTCCAAACTTATGACCCTGCCCTGGGATTACGCCTCATATGGTATCTATTATTAAATAAATAGACTTTAGTTGACATTGTATATATTTAGACAAAAAAAAATTAAAATAAAAATTCAGCGCAGCACTAATCACAACTTCTTTTTTTCTAAGGGAAAATCCTTTTTTCCCTCTGTGAAAATTCCTCCCTGTATATTTCACAGCTTTGCATCTGCAGAGCACAAGTCTGCACAACAGGTGTGAGAGAAACTAGGTGGAGCTGTTGCCATGGAAACCAGTCACACATGGATGAACTTTGGCCTGTAAATGTTATTTCTCTAAAATGAATTCTCAGATCCAAACATGTGGAAACCATTTGTTGCAGTCTGGCCATCGCTGATGCAGGGAGCATTTCTATCTACTGTGGTCATGTAATCAAAACACACTTCTTGCTTATACTGCAGGGGATGTCTGCCTATAAGAGAGGTCAAGAATAGGGATGGGCATAATTAATCGACGATCGATAATCGATCGTTAAGAATTTCGTCGATCACGTTTATTTGTTATCGATTAATCATGCAGGTTGCGTTGCGTAGTGTGAGTCTTGAAGCAATGGAATTGATTTTAGCGCGGAGGTACCTGTGCTGTGCATCCCGGCAACGTCAGTCCCCTCAGAACGGGTGTTTTCGGCGGCTGACTGGCTGTCACCAGGTTGCGGTCGCATCTGATCCCAGATCATGTCAACATGCTTATCTTTCTCAACAGAAATCAGTGGACTGGTGCAGAAGTTCTATGGGAACTTCATGCGTTTTCTCAGATCGGATAGCTATCTGATTTATCAAAACGATTCCATTTACACCCGGTCATATAAATGTGTTTTTGCAAAACGGATATAAATCCGATCTTGAATTCCCGCGCTACATATTTAAATTGTTGCACGTCCGAAAGCAACTGATATGAGCTGCATTTTATTGATCATCAGCGATAATTTCTAAATCAAAGACTGCAACAATATTGTGGCAACAGCCCTGGTAAGATCATTTCGGTTCTTTACTTTTAATGAAGATGATTGTGTGTTGATGAATGACTTTCACTTTGATTTGCGATAGTTTGCACGTTGGCTTGATGAATAGATGCTCATCTGTGGTGATGCGTGTTCCAGTAACGCCGTCATATCTGGCTATAACATGACATATAGCCTAGGCCTATAAAACGCTCTCACATGTTTATTTCTTAGCATTTTTGGGATAAGTCAAATTTACATATGTAGTTTCAACAACCAGATGCATTTACTCTTGTCCAGTTTCGTCTGGAATGCGTCTCAGATCTCCTCCTGAAGTGGTTTGAGCGATCGGGTTTAAATCCGTCTCGAATGCGTTTCGGAGGGCATTTACACCTGGTCTTTTCACGATCGGATAGCTATCCGATCACAGAAAACGGATGAAGTGGCCATGCATGGGTCTCTGTTCAAGAACGCCGGCTCGCAGCTGCAGGTTCCGCTGTTTTAGAGCACCGCAGGGCATCTTCAAGTCTACCGAACGTCCAGTTTCACTGCCACAAGTTGATCTTCTTGTAATAAAGATCTCATCGAGGACAAACAAACTGTATTTTTGTATTTTCATTGCATTTTTAATTTATAAAAAGTTGAAGAAATAATGAATTTCAATATAAAAATATTAATGATTAATCGATAGTCGATCGTTAATTCTCCCGACGATCGACTAAGAAAATTTAATCGAATGCCCATCCCTAGTCAAGAATAACTGATATTATCTTTTAGCAGAGCTATTCTTACCGTACAGAAAGATCCATTTCTGTGAAGCATGTTGGCATAGTGTTTGGTAAGCATGGAGGCTGGCTACAGGTGTCATTCGGATCCAGGTGGCTGAATGTCCAAATGGCATTTGGATTCTGGCATAGTACCACAAAACCCTGTTAACAAAGAATAGGGATGTGTTAAAAATATTGATTTCTCGATTTTAATCGATTCTCATTTTGATGAATTGATAACAAATCTCTCATAACTCCCAAGAATAAATATTTTAAACTATGCCATTTTCACAAGCTTTGTTCTGTATTACTTTTGATATATAACAGTCTCAACTTTCAAATTATGTCTATTTTATAACAAAATTCAAACAATAAATACCATTTTGGTGCGGTTTAATGTGGTGTGACAGATCACTGTAGCGCCTGTGTACAAGCGAGGCAGCAGAGCAGAGCGCAGATGAACTGATCATCTCTTCCCTTTTACTACTAGTTACAGCACGAAATAGACATGCATGAACATAAGAAGGTACATGGAAAGAAACCGTACAACTTGCTGAAATCTATCTATTTTTATTATCCAGTGAGCCTAACCTATAGAATCAGAATGAGCTTTATTGTCAGATATGTTTGCACATACTAGGAATTTGTCTTGTGACCGAAGCTTCCACAGCACAGAATGACAGTGACAAGAGACACAGATAATAAAAATATATAGAACTATATCTAAAACTACACAATATTCAAAATAGCATCTCAGACGAAGTACTGTTCTGTCACAGAGAGTACTTGTTTTGAAACAGACACTCCAGAGGAATGAAGAAGTGAAAAGCCCGGGAGGGGACATTTTGCTGGTTGCTTGGTTTCTATTTCTGTCATATCGTGCAGGGTAGTCCCATCCACAGTAACATCTCATAGATCCAAAATCTGGTACCACTGGAAATTCAACTTCAAATATTTGATATTTCAAATAGAATAATTTTGTTGATACTGTCAGCATTTCAATTTCAGTGTGAAAAGGAACATTTCTTGTTGCTGAAAGTGTCATGTTGCACTTGCTAACAGTGTAATCTGCAACATTACTACATTAAAAAGATTAATGGGATGGAGGAGAGCAGCTGAAGGGAGTGCAACTAAACGGTGTGTGTGTTTTTTCACTGTGTACAACCTAGATTTTTTTTGATATATTCTTCATTTCTTATCCAAAAATGTAATAAATTAAATGTCAAGCAAGTATTTACATTTGCAAAACATCCTAATAGAAAGTGAGTCTGTGTTAGACTTCAACAAGCATATACATGTGCAGCAAGCCCAAACAAGCTGCACACTGTAACTTTGACTACAATATGAATTATTAAAATTAACAACATATTTGTTGTTGGGCATTTTTAAAATGTGATTAAAAAATGTGATTGGAATAATAATGTTATAAGAAGAACAGCAACTTTAACAGAATAATCATAAAATATCTGATACAGAACTGATCCTACACGTTCCTGTTCAGAAGACCTCTGAAACTCTAACACGTGTTTTGTGGCTTTGTTTGCCTTTATTATCTATAATTTAGTGACTGTCTTGTAGCTTTATGTGAACAAAACATTTTTTGTTTGTTTTGCGTAGCCTACATTTATATTTGTTTTAATGGCCAAATTGCACATTGTTTGGAGAGCACTGGGCAGGATGTGGAAACGCTGAAAAAACAGAAAAGTGTTCATCTGATGCTGCACACAGAACTTGAATGAATTACCTGACAATATTTAAGCAGACAAAAATAAGTATCCTTTGACAAGTAATTAAGCTTTTTGGTTGGGTTAACATCAGCATTCTGTCTTTTTTAAATCAGAACAAAAATACTAAAGTTTATATCTAAAATCTGCCACTGAGTGGAATTAGACTAGTTAATTTACAAAGAGAAAAGTGCTGGTATAGACCATGTGACCCTGCCCCTTTTCAGCGTTTGTATGTTCACAGCATGAAGGTAAGATCTTACAGATTTATGAATGAAGCGCTTGTTTTAAAATCTTCCCGTTCTAATGACATATGCTGACATCCACTTTAAACATAACAATGCTCATGATAAATTGTGTTAATTCTACAATAAGTAAATCCACTTCACCAGGTTTTTACTCTTCAACAGCAATGCCATAGAAATATACAGAGCTAGCGCAAAAAGTTAAAATGCTAAATTGTAAAGATGGCTGCCCGCTTGTTTCTCTAACTAAAGCATGTCCATAAACAAAGTGTGATGGCATTCCAAGACACACAAGATGTTCATCACATGGCATTTTATATTAACAAAAAATACACATGTAATTAAAAGTTTTCTAAATAATATGGGAAAACATTACAAGACCAGACACAAATCTTTTTGGTTGTCTTCTTTGCACTAACCCAACCCATCATTGAATTCACCCTATCCGGTGCCACTCTAAATAATTTACTCCGATAGCCAAGTGTATTTAAAGCAGATCAATACCATTAAAGGACAGCTGGGGCATACTGAATAAACAGAGACCACTCTCCAGCACTACACCAAGCCCCCACTGCATAGCTTTATCCAATCTATCTTTATCTGATCTGCCATCACACTAACCAACAGTGGCGTAGAAAGAGTTAAAGAAATCAATGGCTCTCCCTTCACTTTCCAACCATCCATTGGAAGCACAAGCGCAGAGACTCCACAGCCTACACTACAGTAAGTGTTAAAGAACAGTCTGTTCAAAAAACAGCGCAGTAGTGTTTATCAAATGACCAAGCTCATCGAGGATTAGTTTTTCACCTTTTAGATCAGAATGATATGACTAAATGTGGGTGATGCATCAGCACCTTTACGATGGAATGGGTGATACACTCAGGGCCAGGTCTGAGGTGGCCATGTGTGTTTTCCTTCTTGCTTAGCCATCCTGTCTCCAGAGCGAGTAAGGGAGGGGTAAGGGGGCTGACTTTAGATGGTGCAGCAGCCTGAGGAACCCAGGCTGGGATGTGAAACCTGATCTATACTGCCTCTTTAACCCTCCTGCCCCCATACCCCCCTCCAAGCTCCCCGCGCTGCCACCTCGCCACAGACTCCCACTGCAATCCGATCTCTCACACTGTGGCTGAGATTGAAACAAACTCCTAGAGGGCTCCAGGGCAACTTAATCTAGGCCTGGCTGATTTTTAAACAACAAATAAGAGGGCAAAAAACATCTGTGCTTATTGCTGTACGATACTGCAGCCTTTTAAGCAATTAAGTGATTGCTTTTGCACATTCTACGAGGGACAGATCTGTGCCAATAATAATTTTCAACCTAGGTTCCGGGGAACTCCAAGGGAGTGCTAGGTGGAAATGCTTAGGGAAAAACAGTGTACATAAAAAAAAATACATTACTTTGGTATGAATACGAAATGTAATAATTAACTTAACAGAAAGTTAAAATTTTTTTTTACAATATTTTATTTTTTTACAGTATCCTTCACATGAGGATGATCATATTTAAGGGTCTGTGGAATCTATTGAACACTCCTGAACTAAAACATCTCTTTAGTCTGGACACAAAGAACATGACCTTCACATCAGCATAACAATTAACCATTCATTAACATTCAAAGAAAGACGGAACAAATAATTGCTCTAACAGTTAGAGTAAATAAGCATCACAACCATGCCGTTGCAAACATGTATGACTTTCATTTATCCGTGGAACATAAATTAAGATGTGACTTGATACAATTATTTTTTATTGTGTGGAAAAAAGATTCAGTGAAAGTGAATGGGGTCTCCGCTCCCTAATGGTCTGCGTAACATCTTCAGAAACTCCTACAGGTTTAGAACGACATGAGGGTGAGTAAATGATTTCATTTTTGAATGAACTCTTTTACACAACCTGGTTCTGTTCTCATCAGCACAGAGCTCATAGAATTTGACCAATATTATTTTTTGGAGAGGAGATTTTCAATCAAGCTGTGGAATGCACAGATGTCTGGCATGTATATACAACGAGCCTTTAGCTTTAATTTTATCAAATAAATCCACTTTCCTCAGACTAAGCCTCTCTCCTCCAGGCCTCTCGAAACAGACTGCTTCACAGGCAGTTACCATCTGTTTTTTGACCTCCTCGAGAAGGTAAAGGAGCTGAACAGACCCCCTTCCCCCCGGTACCCATAAATTAAAAGCAGCTTTTGTATTGAGCGGGCTAGAAGTACAGCCACAAGAAAGAGCAAAATCTAAAAGAAAGAGAGAACAAACTGTACAGTAAAACGAGGACATTTAAATGTAATAAATTTCCACCCACAGATGCAGACATAAATAAAACTTAAAAGCAGCTTTTTGTATTGAGAGGCGGATACGTGACCAGACCAGCCTGAAGTTAAAAACAATCCATGAAAAATAATATATAATCAAAAATATTAAGTAAGCGATGTTGTTGTATAGTAAAAAAAAGCATGTAAAACAGTTACCATATGAAGAATAAATTAATATTTAGAGGCAACGTACAGCTGTCAAATTATTAGGGGAGTTGTTGCTAGCATTAAGTTACGCGACTACCGCGTTAATAACTTTTTCCTCGGACTTTAACAGTGACAGTTTTTCTTCAAACAATAATAATGGTATTTTAAACATATAATAAACCGTAAAATTACGAGGATACTGTATTGTTTTGAGAAAATGCAGTTCTTGTAGTTAGTTAAACGAGTAAATTTAAACGTATTTTGCCTTGCTAACAGCGATAGCTCACTAGCTATCGTTCAACTCGCCGCACTCTTGGGATAATTTACCAACAAAATAATTTAATAAACCCGTAAACGTCCACAGTTTTTTATCTTTAAGCCTTGTACATTTGTGTACTGTGTAGTGAAATAAACTGTAACACGCCACGACAGTCGCTTTTGCCTTAATAAATCGAAAAATGGAAAGTGGAAAATGGAAAATTCAACGCAACAAACTTTCGTGAGGCAGCGTTAGCTTAGCCAAGCTAACACTTTCCATTTCACTTACCGAAAAGATTCTTCAGTAAATCGTATTTTCGTGTACTCCGTCGATTTAACGAGCTCTCGGCACTCGAACAATTCAGAGGGTCTGTTGTAGTAGTGGTCGTGATCGACTCTCACTGAGGTCCGTCAAGGGTCTGGCACTGACCATCATCGTAGAGTGTTCCGCACTCACTGATTCCACGCAGTCAGCGGACAACAGCTCACGGTCACGGCAGAGCGCGCGCTGATGACCGACTCCGCAGCGCCACCTGGCGACTGAAACTAAACAGTGGCGACGAACATGTAACTGATGATGCTGTACATTTAAACTAACTGGAGTATATTTTCATGTTCATTAGATAAAACATTTAACCCGCGGTTTTTAAACATAGAAATCATATTAGTTCATTTTATTTCATTTTTAATTAACACATACATGATTAACATTATCCTTACACTCTTTTTGTATGCTCTGCGTGCCATTTGTGTATTCTATACAATGCATAAATCCTTTAAAAGACAGTTTTAAACATTTCATTTGATAGAGTGCAAGTTAAACAGAATGATTATGATTTAGATCTAAATAAAACAAATAATGAACAATTAGGCTGTCCAGTCTGCAGTACGGTTTTATTTAATCATACATAGAGAAAAGTGCCCATCAAATTGTGTGTTATGAGCTATTTTCAGTTTATAAAGCAACTTCATATTTTTAGTCATGATTAACATGTCAGTGAAGACACAGGTGGATTCTTTTTTACGTTTAAATGTAATGGCATTGAAATAAGTACAAAGTAAGGCTGTTTCCACAACATAATTTCAGAATACAAAAAAGAGAACACCATTGGTAGTACTAGTTAGTTTATCATCTTATCTTGAAAAACACACCCATAAAGTACTACATAACGTAAATGAGTATTCCATAGAGCCACATCTCAGTTTGAAATCTCATACAAACATTGTATTATTCAACAGAAGACTGCATTAAAGACACTTGTGAACACATGCGTGTCACGTATAACATATTGTATATGGTTCTTAATTGTTTTTCTTATTGCAGTAACACTGCAAATGTATTAAATTATGGATCACTCTTTTTTCTCCCTGTAATTCCCAAGTGAACAGCAGATATAGCAGATGACAAATAGTGATAATACATTATGTGTAACATGACTGCTTTACATTCAATAGAGTTATATTCAAAATATCCGTTCTTGAAAAAGGCTAAAAAGATACCCACTCCTGAACCCAACACTGCTACAAATGTAATTTTAAATAACTTACTAATGTTGTGTAAAAAAGAAGCTAACAATTTATTAAATTTAAGAGAGGCAATTATGACATGCAAAACCATTGTTTGTGTTAATATTCAAAACAAAAAACAAGCCAAAATCAAAAGTAGCCCTCAGAACACATCTTAACTGAGGTGGGTTAGGTTAACTTAGATTAATATATGGCAGTGAAAATATACGGACACATCAATGACACAATCTTAAAATATGTCTAAATAAAAACTATCTTGTTCAAGTGAATTGTATGCATACAAATGTTCAATATCACCCAGCATTTAGGAAAACATAAGTGTCTGCAATTGCAATCTCAGAATTTGACCTTTATGTTCTTTAATAGGCATGTGGCATGAAACAAAAACTGTCCTGTAACCCTACAGTTGCACGTCAGAGTTGGCTGGCATCTACCCACAGAGAATAAAAAAAAACAAAGTCTCAGGTACCACATTCGTAATTCATTTTAAGGAACAAATGAATTAACTCAAATCCTCTGTGTATGTGGCTCTGTTTTGAGAATTAAATTATTTATTAAATCATATTAAATTAAGAATCCCCCATTCTTGGCAAAGAAAACAAGTAAATTATTTGAAACGATTATGTAAATATTGAGGTTTTGCACACAATACATAACCGAAAAAAACATCACAGGTGAAAAGGCCAAACATGAATAGTTTAAAATACTCTGTTAAATTATACAGCACATACTGTGAGGGAAACAACTGATGAATTAACATAAATTCTGTGTTACCTTTTCAGATGCCCTGCATGCAGCATTTTCTTCAAATTTGTTGATGAAAACATTATGACAACATAATGCTAATGTTGACATCACAAATGCATGAATTAACTCCCTTGCATGCTTTCACACATACACACACACACACACTAAAAACACAATTAGTAAAACAAATCACCCATTCAGCATTGAAAACACTGCACAACAACATATGGTCTCAATCTATTAAACATCTTTTTTTGATCAGTTTGCAAGTCGGGGATCTTCAGACCATTTAAGTTTACACATTTAGAGTTTAAGGCATAATAGAATGCATAGACTTTTCTTTCAGGCTGTTTCTGGTTTATAAATGATACATATGCAGGCAATCTTTAACATCCGCTAATAACCTATTCATTTCAAAACAAGGTTTTAGTCATTAAAACCATAAAAATTGTATGTTGAATAAATTCACTAAATCAAAAAAGTGAAAATGTTGTATCTCTTAAATTAATGTATATCGGGCATACAAGTGCATGTATGCAAATGTATCGAGCTATAATAAAAGAATAAAAGAATGACCTAAAATAACCAATACTCTATGTGCACACTGGATTTGAATTTGGAAAAAATGTCAAAACACCAAGTTTATGAATCATTCAGTCATCGCTTATATGCTGTTTAATAAATGATGTACTGTGTGTATTTATATTCGTTTTTGTGTCATTTGGATTGGCACCAATGTCTTGCCATAAAACCACAAATGCAGATGTAACATTAATTGCATTTAGTTCCTTCATTGACAGCTTCTGATGCACTGTCGAAGCATCTACACATTGATGGCATGTGCATGTTTCTTGCATAAGGGCTTGTCCTTCTTGGAGTAGAAAGGTTGTCCTTCCAGGTTCACGTGGCACACCTAAATGTCGAGACAGAAACGTGTCATAACTCCTTAGTGTTGAACTATTTATAAACCAAGTGGGTGCTATAACAAACCTACCGCACAAACAAAGCAGGTATCATGCCATGTGTGGCCAAGAGCTTCAATAAATTTGTCTCCTGCCTCAACTGGGAAGTCACAGCCATGGCACTTTGTGCTGAAGAGTGCGATATAATCTGGTGACAGAAACAATTAGTGAAGAATATTGTAGTGTGGGCTGTAAATTTGCATACACCAAACTTATAAATGTACACATTTGTGTTAGACATAGGCGGTGGCTCCCATACCTTTCTCACAATACGGCTCACCATCCTCCATATGGAAGAGGCTGTTTCCAAAGGGCTTTCCACAAGCCGCGCACACAAAGCAAGTGGTGTGCCAGGTCTGCCGCAGTGCATGCATCACTTCCTATTGAGCAGATGTTGAGGGGATTAACTGACAGTACCTGTGAAGAGTGTTTACAATCATGTCTGTGCACGTTTATGCAATGTTAATAGGTTTTCGACGTACTCCCATGATCTTGGTGTTGCAGCGGGCACAGGTAGGTGCAAAGAACTCCCCATAGCAGTTCTCACAGTAAACATTATTCTGCTCCTCCACAAAGCTGACATCAGCCAGAGATGTGTGGCAATAATGGCAGTTGAACTCCTCTGGATGCCAGGAACGACCCAATGCCACCAGGAATGGTCCCCTGAGGAGTCAAAAAACACTGCGGCATCAGGGCTCGTGAAAAAAATTCACGAACATTGTCATTTTTTAATTAAGAAAGTACTGAACATCTCAAATTACACTCCCGTTCAAAAGGTCAGTAACATTTTTTAATATTTTTGAAAGAAGTCTCTTTTGCTCACCAAGGGTGCAATTATTTAAATAGAAATACAGTAAAAACAGTAATGTTGTGAAATATTATTACAATTTACAATAACTGTTTTTTATTCCAATATATTTTAAAAAGTAATTTATTCTTTTGAAGACAAAGCTGCATTTTCAGCATCATTACTCCAATCTTCAGTGTCACATGATCCTTCAGAAATCATTCTAATATGCTGATTTGCTGCTCAAGAAACATTTCAATGCTGAAAACAGTTGTGCCGCTTAATATTTTTGTGCATTTATTTGAAAAAATGTAAACAATGTAAAACTCTTCACTTTTGATTAAAGTCATTCTTGCTCAATTAAAGTATTAATTTCTTTACAAAAAAAAAAAATAATAATTCTTACGGACCCAAACTTTGTATGGTAGTGTATATCTTGTGTTTAATAGCATTCTGTCATGAAAAATTACGATTTAAACTTTTTTGGAATAAAACAAGGGGCAAAAAAGTGTCACCACAACTCAGGAAGTGGAAAAGCTAATATAAACATTCAATTTGGAAATGTTAAATATTAAAATGCTTATTTCTCCTTTGTTTAGATTATCATAATTTTATTTATTTAATAATTAAAATTAATTAATTAATTAATTAAAAATTAAATTAAATTAAATTATTTTTATATTTTAAGATTGAACACATGGGTTTGTGATAGAATAAAAAAAAACATACACAAAACAAAATGGATTTAAAAATAAGTAAAATGAAAAAAAATTTAAAGTAAAAA
This sequence comes from Scardinius erythrophthalmus, assembly GCF_964197995.2. NCBI lineage: Eukaryota > Metazoa > Chordata > Actinopteri > Cypriniformes > Leuciscidae > Scardinius > Scardinius erythrophthalmus. The sequence goes on from NC_138241.1 coordinate 24,944,907, forward strand.
GAAATCACACAATGTTAATATGACCTTCATACAACTAAAATAAAAATGAAACTCCGGGGCACAAAAGTGCCTGAAGTAGAATAAAAACACCTATATATATTACAAAGGGTCTTGTGATGAATATTGCACAAGTGTAATCATACCTGATGATGTTGTTGCATGATCCACACAGAGGTGTTCTGTTGCTGGCTGCAAACCGCTCTGCTCTTTGAGCGACTCCGCGAGCCACAGGCGGGAAGGCAGCGGGGCTGAACGGAGCAGGGGAAGGGTTGAATGGAGCAGGAGCGGGAGCAGGGACGGGGTTGGGGATGTAGACTGGTGGTGGTGGTGCCGCCTGAGGAAGAGGCTGCACTTTGATATTTGTGGTGGTGGTGGGTTTGCTAGGGTCAAATTTCTGGGCAAAGTTGTCATCAGTAACCCAAGGAGGCCTGTTGGAAGACGCTGGAGCGGCGGCAGGAGCAGGTGGAGGTGGAGAAGGTTTGTAAGCCATTGGAGGAGCTGGTGCTAAAAGATGCCCATGAATCAGTATTGCATGCATACAGTAAACCAAAGATGGACACACACATACACTGAATACACAATCACATATGTGACCCTGGATCACAAAACCAGTCAGAAGTAGCACGGGTATATTTGTGGCAATAGCCAACAATACATTGCATGGGTCAAAATGATCAGATTTTTCTTTTATGCCAAAAATCATTAGGATATTAAGTAAAGATCCGTGAAGATATTTTGTACATTTCCTACCGTAAATATATAAAACATTTATTTTTGTGAGTGAATGCTGCACAATCGCAGACATAAATGGACAACTTTAAAGACGATTTTCTCAATGTTTCGATTTTTTTGCACCTTCAGATTCCAGATTTTCAGTTGTAATCTAATTTTTAGTTGTATCTCAGCCAAATATTGTCCTATCCTAACAAACCATAGATCAATGGAAAGCTTATTTATTCAACAAATGTATAAAACACAATTTTAAAAAAAATTACCCATGTGACTGGTTTTGTGGTCCAGGGTCACATATATACAGTGGTTACCTGGGGCGGATGGATATGCTGTGGGCATAATGGTGGCAGTCGTGACCACTTTAGGTGGAGGTGGACCTACAGGGATCTGGATGGAGCTGTGCTGCATGTGTGATGGCTGCTGCATGTGTGATGGCTGCTGCATAGGTGGAGGCTGGGCGTAAGGACTACAGAAGGACAGACCAGAAACTCAATAATATTTCAGTTCAAATGAGAAGCTACTCCACCTTTCTGCTTTTCCTAAACAATTTAAAACATTCACATTACACTTTCATCCAAAGCCAAATGCAGTGTATTCCAGATATTTTGCGTTCTCTGGCAATCAAACCCAGGATATATATTAAATTATATATGGTAGCACTTTATTTTACAGTCCTGTTTCGCATGAACATACTATGTATGTACTTATTGTAGTAATGACACTAACTAGGTACTAACCCTGAACCTACCCCTAAACCTTACCTTAACCCATGTAGTTACCTTACACTACTCATTACTTTTGTGGTAAGAACACTGGAAGTACATTGAAAGTGCACATACTGTAAAATAAAGTGCAACCATTAATTACATTATTAGTATTTTGTGAAAAGCAACTACACATTTACTACCCTTAATGCCCATATTTTTCCTCAGTGAGATTAATTATATACAGTACATTCATTTAAACATACTATGTAGTTCTTTTGCAAATTGTAACTTTTTGACTAATAATCACGTAAATATTTTTTAAACTACACTTTTAAACTGCACAAAAGTTTGGGGTCAGTATTTTTACTTTAATAGAAATTAATCTTTTAATTCAGAATTTGAATGATAAAAAATGCATTAATAGATCAAAAATGGCAGTAATGACTTTTACAAACACTCACAAAAGAATACTATGAAAAAAAAGTATAATTTTCTCTGAATCATAAAAGTATATTGTTGTCTGGAATACTGTGAGCCTGGCGACGGAAGTGTACACTGAATTTTTAAAAGCTTAACTTAAAGATATGTTATAAAATGAATAGTGCTCATAAATGGCTGTTGAGATAGTATTCTTAACTGAAAGTGGAGACGTGAACCCAGAAACATAATTTAATATGTCACAACTTAACAAGCGGCTAATAAGAAATGTTTCTTGAGTACCAAATCAGCATATTAGATTGATTTCTAAATCAAGACTGGATTAAACCAATTGAAAATTTAGCTTTGATGTCACAAGAATAAATTACATTTTGAAACATATGAAAATATCAATTTCTTTATCAAATTTTTTAATAATATTTCACAATATTACCGTTTTTGCTGTATTCTTTATCAGATAAATGCAGCTTTAGGGAGTATAAAAGATAGAAACTGAACCCAAACTTTTGACCAATAACATACATGCCTGCAATCATTTATTTATAACAAACATCACAAAAAATTTAATTATGTCTTTTGCACTAAAGTTGCAAGTTTAATCCATCATTACCCATTAAGTTGTCATAAGGTTTTCCATTTGTACAATATGTATATACAGTATATTAGCTGTTTTTAAAATCTACAGTCACCTAAAAATATCTACAAATTGAAAAAGAGTAGCCTTCAGCAACTTTAGTTGTCCACAGGCTTAATTGAGTTTGGATGCACATTCAGTTCTTGGAGACTTTACAGCTAAAGATGCCAAAGATGTCTGACCACATGATCCATCACATTCACATTTGCGAGTGTCTTACCTTGTTACATCTTTTCATTACAATTTTAATGCAAAAGTTTGAGTTATTTTAACAGAGCAGCACTAACCACTCTTAAAAATAAAGGTTCTTTATTGGCATTGATGGTTCCACAAAGAACCTTTAACATCCAAAGACATTTCCATTGTACTAAAGATTCTTCGTAGTGGAAAAAGGTTCTTCGGATTATTAAAATGTTATCCACGCCAAGAAAAATGCAAAATGTCATTGTTTTGAGCAAAATGACCAGGTTACAGAAGTCCTTTCCACTCATATACATAAAGATACATATATTTAGAAATGGTTATAACATGAAAGGTTAAAGAAAAATACCCCAAGCATAAGTATTATCCTTTGAGTCAGCAGTCAAGCAGTAAGGGAGAAAAGATGTGTTATTGCACATGTTACAGGCCATACTGACACTGGGAGGGGGAAAGAACTCTTGCTGGTTGAATGCAGAGCTGGACCACAGTAGTACCTGGAAATGGAGGTTTGGTACTGAGAAGTGTAACCCATAGAGGTCTGCAAGCTGAAGCTATAGTGTAACAAAGAGAAAAATGGTGTAGAGTCAAACTTATTATGCCTTCATTAAACCTGAGGCCATGTGCACTCATATCTGTACGACTGCCACCCTGATCCAAATATTGCATGTTTTTATGTCTATATGAAGAAGAAAAAAACACAAACAGGATCAGATACTTTGGTTTTCCAAATCAAATGCATATGGACATTAATTGAATATGCAATTACCCTTTAAAGAACTATGATGTGCATTCTGTTTTTGTTTTGTCTAAATAAAACAGTAGTACACTATGAGTACAGTATACAGTACTAGTGAATATGGCAGCAAATAGACCATGAACAAATCATCTTAGATGCAGACACACACAAAACAGAAAATAAACGTGCATTCAAAGCAAAGACACTATGTACCAACAACTACTAAAAAAAAAACAATTTAACACAAGATTCATATATTTCAGGACTGAGTGTGACAGAGGACCTGAACATTAATAGTCTTTGTCACCTTCCGTAGTAGGAGACAAGTGAAAGATATAGTCATCTAAATCTGAATTAACAAGACATATGACTATATATATGGATTCTAATAAAGATATCTTGAAAATAAGAAGTTCACTCCAGCCTGCATGCAATGAACGTAAGACTGCTGGATCAGTGTTAGCAATAGATACATGCAAAGAGAGTGCAGATTCTGCCATGTCTTAAAAATAAACTTACTTAAGAACAAACATGAGCATTAGTTGACATGGTACAAAGGACCATGGGACATGGGTTTCAATACCAGATATGGAAATTTACACTTAGGTCTCAAAATGACTTGCTCATTGGTATAAAATATAAAATTAAATCTCTAGAAATACATTTTATATTTAATATACAAACATTTTAATATTAAATATAAGAAATAAATTGTGCTGAAAGGGGTTCTACTGTACAAGATTAAACTGGATTTCTGGACTTGACAAGGACATATTAGAGATTTATAAACATGTCTTGCAAAAACAAATGAAATGCTTGAGGCACGCATTAAAGCATCTAGTTTAGCATTACAAATGTAGTACTCTTTAAAGAGGGTACATAGAAGTGCTTACAGTGATCTTAAGCTTAAAAAGGTAGTTCATGGAAGTATAGGAAAGATTTTATTTGGGTCAAGTCCTGGTGTTGAACTCATAAAAGCAGAAGCTCAAAACAAGTAATCTACCTCGCAATGACAACATAGATCAAATCAAATGTGATTTACTCGCTTCCTTAGGTTAGGGGGAAGAGTATCAGTAGTAATAAGCAATAGCAAAGGAAGCAGCTGCAACATGAAATTGAGTTAAGACAGAGAAGATCATTATTGATTATAACATTAATATGACTGGAGGATTGGCTTTGCTTTGAATCTCCAGGATCAATTGACTTTGTCCTACAATCTCTCAAATGTTATAGGCTAAAATCTAATAGCAATAACATCTATCACATGTCTCCACTAATAGAAGTTAATTAACATTGGAATAATTCATTAATGCTACTGTATGTACCTGCAAGTCATCAAAACAGAAATAAATAACCCCCCAAAAATATATATATATAAAAAAAAATCAAAACTTAACATAAACATAAATATACATACACTACAAATGTTTGAGGTCGGTATAGGATTTTTTATGTTTTGGAAAAATCAAGGCTGCATTTATTTGATCAAAAACTACACAGCTACTACCGAGAAATATTATTACAATATTTTCTAAGAAAGATTTTAAAACATAATGTATTCCTGTAATGGCAAAGCTGATTTTTTTCGCAGACATTACTCCAGTCTTCAGTGTCTTCAGAAATCATTCTAAAATGTCAACCAAGAAACATTTCTTATTATTATCAATGTTGAAAACAGTTGTGCTGCTTAACATTTTAGACAGTGGTACTTTTTTCAGGATACTATAATGAATAGAATTTGAAATAGAAATCTTTTGTAACATTTTAAAAGTCTTTACTGTCACTTTTAGACAATTTAAGGCATCCTTGCTGAATTACAGTTTTTTCTTTCTTTTTTTCTTTCTAAAAAAAGAAAATTACACTGACCCCAAACTTTTGAACGGTATGCATTGCATGTATACATACCAATGTGGAATACAATAAACTAAGCAACGGTAAAGCAAGAAAGAAAATGCAACGCATGCAACTTTACCTGCTTACAGTGGTTTGCTCAGGAATCTCAGGCGCCTGATTGACTATCTGCGGCTCCGAAAGGAGCTCATTGGGCGAAGCAGCGATAGTAGGTGCACATATAGATGCAATGCTGGTGGAAACTGGAGCATGCTCAGCAGGAGTACTAGATACAAGGTTAGGTTGCAGTGATGTCAGAAACTGATGTCAGGCTGAAGCCATCAATACAGACAGCAGCCATGCTTAGGCCGTGTATGTATTTATGCCTTAATTTGAAAGTTAATTTTTTTCATAAGCAGCTGCTTCATTCTCATGCATACAACATTTTTGAATACAATGCAAGGATGTCCATCATGGGGGGCAGGGAATGTTAATTTCTTTCTTCTCATTAGTCTATTCTTATCTATTTTTTCATTGAAGGATGTCTCGGCAGCAGAGACAACTGTAAGTGCTATTCTAGGGTGAATTAAATGAATCCAGACATTAAGGCTACAATCAATTATGTGCTCGATCAGGGACAATGAACTGCAGATGGCAGGACCTCACCATTTTAAAGTGACGTAGAGTATAAAGGTTATGTAAACCCTCTTAGTCTGTCCATAAAACAAAATTAAGTGGTTAGAGAGCAGTAGATTAGTGATAAATGATACTCCCCTGTGATCCAAGCAAAGAAAAGTGCATTATTCACAAATAAACATTTCTTTAATCATTTGGCATCCCCTATACATAATCAAACAGAATAAATGAAGAAGATAAATTGGTGTTGGAGCCGCCCAGGCAGGAGAGAGAAGAAAAGAGGCAAGCATCTAGCAGCAGCAGGCCTGGTGGTGGACCGATGATGACTGACCCCCTTCACACACTCTGCAAACATCCTTTCTGACCATCTCTCTATTACTCATGCAGTTTATGTTGAAACTGCCCACCGGGAGGGGCGGAGGGAAAAGATGAAATAAAGAGAGCATTTAAAGCTGAAGTGCGTTTTATTTTATTTTATTTTATTTCATTTTATTTTATTCCATCTTAATATGTACCTATAAGTAAGTCATTCCTGATGATCTACACTGCATTTACTTGAGCATCCCGACCAGGCAAAGCAGCAAAATTGGCTTAACCAACACAATCTCATGAGAAAACTATTTATTGAAGTGGTGATTTTGTAAGAGCTCATGCGATGTGATTCGTACAGAAATGTACATTTTTAAAATAAAAACTCAAGCCTGAAGATCCACCCCTAAACCTAACCGGTTTAGGAGCATAAGCAGATCATACTAAAATATGTACAAAAACATAAAATAGTTATGAAATGCTATGAGTGTGTTAGCGGTGTGCGTTAATTGTGGGACCGTTCTGGAAAGCCATTTAAAAGCAATTGTAACACTGACAATTCTAATTTGAGAATTTAATGAAATTCAGAAATAACACACTTCAGCTTTAATATCATTCTGTGTATTATACTGAGTTATGGTGATGGAACAGAGAGAAAGGTTTGTAAATGTTGGTTGCAGACATTTATGAAGCCTTCATGAAGATTTAAACACTTTCTGAGGTGAACGTGTGCGTATTGAGTCCCTTTCTGTTATTTTGAGGTGTACATTGTGAGAAAAGCATGTATGTGTGTGAATTTGAGGGGCTTTGGGGAAGGTGTGCTGTGGCAGAAAGCAAACACAGATTAGCATTTATAGCAAGCTGTGAGAGACTGAAATTAGAGAAATGATTTGAAAAAATCTGAAGTGTATAAACAAAAAAGTAAGTAACTCGGGAAATGATGATTACATCACTCTTTCTTACTCTCTCATGTCTCTCTTACTGCCTAATCTCTCTCTCTCTCTCCCTCTCTCTCTCTCTCTCACACACGCACACGCACACACACAAACATTTATAGGTCATAATGTCTTAACACTGTATTCCTCAACTGGCTATGCTGTCAAACTGAGACTTTTTAGTTATATTAGCAAAATCTTGAATCTCAGCAAATATTCAGAGATCAATGAAATACAGATCACAGAAGCAGACAATGCCTTCAGATTGAGGGGTTGCAATTGAAACATGTACTAAACTACTTGCAAACAAGTAAATGGCTAATTCATGGAACAGGACCGGAGAGCAAAGAGAGTCAAGACAGGCAGAGGGTAATTCGACAAGATACTGCAGTGCCATCTTCTGGCATTTTACGCTTGACACATAGTTTGGACATAGGGAAAGAGTGTTCTCATCCTAAGAGCAGGTTAGTGCAACACAGTCTCATGAAAAGCAGCCTAACATGTATACTATCACTGTTCTTCTCTTTACATTCACACATGCAAATTAGCATGAACAAAATCGGCATAGTAGGGGGTTGCGAAGATAGACTGAATGAATACTGAATGAAATATGACGTTCATGCAATAATAACATCCACACATGGAGGAACTGTAATGCTTTGGATGTTGGATATAGGTTCATTTTATCCAACCCCATGCAGTATTAAGTATCTGTTTCCAATTGTATAACTGTTTTGAGGAAAATATTAAGTTTTGTTGTTAAAGAAATCTAATAACACAAAATACAGAAAATGACTGAGAATCGAGTTATTGAGAAGACTTATCTTGGGTTTTTGAAAGCTTTAAATAAATGACAATTTAGCTGCATTCATCTACTTACAATCATTCATGACAGGAAACAACCATTATGAGATTGGTTAAAAACACCAAACCAGTCCTTCGGGATTCAGGGGAGGATTTCTAACAAGATAATAGAGAATATCTCTAAATGAATAAATTAGTAAAACAGGTTGTTAAATACTAATAAAGTAAAGCACACTGAATGATTGCAACACACAACATAAGAAGATACAGACTAGTACAGGAGAACAACAACAAACATACAATTCTAGATTCATACAAAGCTGCTTGGACCATAAATGGCACTACAGACAAGATATTAGCATGACGGAAAAGAGAAATTTGTCACAAAACACCAAAATCATTGTTTCTTGACAAATTGGAAAACATGGTGGCACTCTGCTGACTTGACATTTCAATATTTAAAAACTACAATAATAATGAGAATAATAGTCTGTCTAAATTATTTAACATATTATTGATAAAAGTGTGTGAAACATTTCCAATTATAGTGTTGTTATTGTATTTATTAACTAAAACCTTTCAAATTCGCGTTAATTATTTGAAATAAAGCTATAGTATATAAATGATTATATTATTATTATATTAATCTAATAAATAATAGATAAAAAAAATCTACATTACTCCAGATACATATGAAAACGGTGTTTTCGTTTCAAAACGTTCCCCCGTCCACACTCGTGTTTAAGCGTTTTCCAAAAGTTGCTCATCCGCTAAAACGTTTGAAAATGCTGAAATCACCTTACTCTGTATAAGTAAAACATAATAAAAGCTCATGAGATGATACAGAGAGAGCAGATGTAATAAATTTATCATGCTATTCTTCTGGCACGATCATTTTATCAGTAAAATATCCCACCACTCACTGTTAGGGCGAACTCAAAATTGTATAGTCTAAAACACAATTGTCATGTTTTGCCACAGGAAAGCAATTGCGGTCTATTTTTGCAGTAATGTAATATGAAGATTCTACAAAGGAACATTTCTCTTTAGCAACACTATGAAAGTAAATAGCATGGCACAACAATGCCAGCATAACCATAGATATCTATGGTTACCATAGATATCTATGGTTACAACAAATAAAACTGTACCGTTATCGTCTCTGTGTAAACTACAAAAATGCGAATTTGTGAAAACGGTGATGTCATGCGCATGCGTATGTGTTCAGACTATAGGCGCATAGTTTTTTTACAAAGTGACATCGCCAACTACTGGCCTAGCATGAATAATACAGCGGTTTTAGTTCTTTTTGCAGATCTGTGTGAACAGGGACTGTTTTGACAACATTGTCTTCCGTATGCGAAAAACCCAAAGGAAAAACTTTTACGTTTTTACATCGCTGTCATGTAAACATACCCTCAGTGTTGACAAGGTCTTAGAAAAACTGAAGAAATGTTGCTATGGCAACTAACTGAAATGAATTAAGTTGAAGTTGAAGTATTAAAATGACTAAACTAAAACTGAAATAAAAAATATTAAAGCTGATTGGAAAACAAACAAAATAACTACAACAAACTAAAATTAAAACTGAAAATATAAAAATAAAATTCAAAATATTACTACATACCATAATAGAAAGTAAACAATACTAAAACAACACTGCAATTAACCAAATACTAATAAAGTGGCAAACTTGATAAGACATATTAAAGACAAAACTATTGCCAGAATGAGCAAAACAAACATACAACTTAACGAACAGCAGGCAACAACACTGCAGTGATGTGTATTGAAATAAGCGAAAGTGCTTATCTGTTTTTGTTTCAGTCAAGTTGAGGAGAGTCTGATGAAATATTGGAGACAGAAAATATGGGGAAAATGACAGCACAACATACAAAAGAGCTGACTGATGCAACATATGTCTGTGCAACCTAGCATGACATGTTCATCTGTACATGAAGGCAGAGATCTGAATAAATAAGAAAAGGATGAAGAGTGGGGTAGGGGCCAGCCACCCAGGGCCACAAGCACTCCAGTGCAGTCACACAGTCTTCCCAGCATGCACTGCATGCAAGTGGGAGGCTCAGAAGTGAAGTAATCCAGTAGTGAGATGATATGAGAGAAGGGCATGGTTAGCAGAAACATTTTTCTATTCTTAAAACAATTTAGCGCAAACCAGCTCACAGCAGAGATAACACCATTTCCCTATGTGACAACCAGACAGGCAGAATTACCTGGAGGAAAAGTCCTGGTTTATTGACTCTCTCTACTCACAGACATTGACTTCCATCCTGCTCAACCGCTTGAAGTTCTGATGGCTTCATGTGCCTTCGCTCATCTTCCAGACACAGAGCTCGTCCCTTTAGCCACCACTGATCTAGCTAAAGATTATTACACTTCCTACAGAAATAACCTTACACAGACATACCATAAAGCCTTACTAACAGCCTCATTTTCTCGATAAAGCGAAACCACTGGATTCTAAAATAGTGATCTGTCAGATTTACAACATTGACTAGATTGACATCTTTATCACCCAAAACCCCTAGGTAGTCTAATATTTCACCACAGGCTTAAGTAAGAAATGTCTGAAAAGTTTCAGAACATCAACGAAATAATAAAGAAAAGAAAAATAGGATAATACTGTTGGTGATTCGAAGTTTGGTCTAAAGCTAAAGCTTTTGCTGTCTGTCAGAAGATAAGATAAGAAATGACATCTTAAAATAAAACTGACTGCATGTGTAAAAGATTTCAACATCTGCAAATCTTCTTAACAAACTTGTCCTTACATAATCATTGAAATAATATCCCAGTATCGAAGGGTTAGATTCTTAGATCTACATAGAAAAAGATAACATGACAAATTGTCTAATCCAGTGGTTTTCAACCGTTTTTACTCAAAGGCTCCCCATTGTCTAACATTATATTCGAAGGTATTTCGTCTCTAATTATGACAACACTGCTTGCTTTCAAAGCTAGCTTTTTTATTTCATTTTTTGTAATTTTGTGATTCCAGAAAATTCAAGGTTTTGATTCTGAATGTTGTTCAATAAAACAATATTTATTGAAGGTAATAATACATAATTTCAGTTTACATTTAGTTTTTTTTAGATAGATAGATGGATTTAAATCTCTTGTATCCATGTGTACTCTCATACCCAGATAAAATCCCATTTCCAAAAAGCCTTTCCACATGATTAGTTCATAACATTTCTTTTATTTGTTGGATTTGAAGGACTTTTGTACAGATGCAATGATGTTCTCAACAACCATCAATATGTAATCAAACAATCCGATACAAGTGAGAGAAGTTAAATAGTGGCAACAATCTCTCTAAAATTCCTAAATCTTTCCTATAGAGTGAACAAATAGCTTGAAAGTGATGAGCCAAACAACATAACTGACTTTCAACTTCATCTTTTCTGCTTTAATCTCACATGCTTTGACTTTCCTCTTATTCAAACACTGCAGTCTGTCTATGCCACCTGTCTAACTCTCTCTATCTTACAGCGTTTTACTGAGGCACATTAAGTATTTGTGCCGACAGGCCATGGTGCCAGTTTTTCAGTTTAGCGAAACGAGGGCCTTTGGCTTCAGATTCAAACATTTCCCTGTGACATCAAGACATATATACAGGAAAAAAAAGAGGAAGGAAAGGGAGACAAGAGAGGGTGGAAAAATGGGTTAGGGAATATGGCCTTTACTCCCCTGCCCAATATTTGAGGCTGCTTAAGGTGTTGTAAAATTTACATGTCCCCTCTAAATGTTTTGCATTCAGCCAAATACTAGAGGTCACATTTTGCTTTGTGTTGCGTCAGAAGTGTAATGACATTGTGAAATACATGAGAGCTAAAGATATGAAGAATGAAGCTTGATGTAAATACAACAGACCAGAGGTGTAAAGTATTTGAGTAATTGACTGTACTTCATTACTAAAGTATTATTATTTGGAATTTGTAGTTTTTTGCTAAAACTAAATACTTTAATCATAAAATTATACATTTTAGAATTTGATTTTAAAAATATCTTCACAATTCAAAATACATATCATTACTATGTGTGCAATTGCAAAAATCATAATTGTAATTGCAAACAGGATTCCCAAACACTCCAATTGCCCTTCCAATTTTAATTTAATTACTTAATTAAAATGTTTTTCAAGTTTATTCTTCAATTTCTTCAATACCTAGTAAAAAAAAAAGTTTGTTGTCTTTTTGAGGTGGATTAATTTTCTAGGAGGACAATCTTTTGGTTATGCGCTACGTTATTCACATCCTTCCTGGCTACAAATAATATAACTGGGCTATATTATTTGTACATCCAATTTGAAAGATTGGATATAAGTTTACGAAGACAGGGTTGACAAGTAATTTGTAATTTAACGCCTATTTCTAAAGGTAAGAAAAATGTTTACATTTTGATACTTAAGCACAATTAAAATGTGAAAAATTTACACTCAAGTATGTTTTCAGATATTTTGACATTTCAGTAGCCAAGCATTACCAAATAACAATTTCGTTAACAAAAAGTACAATTTCTCTGCAATTTTTACACCCCTGATACAGACAACTATAAATACATCGAGCTGTATTAGATTGATGCATCTAATGTGTGCGGATCAAGTTCAGCACAGAGAGTGGTGTTCGATTATGAGAGTTTGGTTGGGGGGTTCTGATCATATGTCAGCTTTTCAAAAAGCCTTTCAGGTTTTAAGAGGCAGAGGGCTGGGTTTCAGCACAGGTCAAATATGTGGCCACCAGATGCTGCTGCTAGATGCCTACCTTGATTTTCTCAGAGCTTCCTCATCAGGGTCTTGCACTGCAGAAGAGTAAAGACAAGGAGAGAACATGTCAGACTCTACACAACACAACAAATCAAAATCTATATCAAAATAAAAGGAAAGTGACAAAAACAGGCAGGCAGACTCACTGTATTCAGTTCCAGTAATGTGGGCGAGGAGGCGGAAGGACTTGGACTGCAGCTGGGCGGCTCTTTTAGTCCATTCAGATGGCCCCAGGTCATTGTTTTCATTGGGAATGACGGCCTGATACACTGGGGAAGCACTGTCTATAACATGGTCTTTAACTGGCAGATTACTGCAACCACAGAAAAAGCCGGTCTTGTGAAACACACACTTTCTTTTCAGTATGACAGGGAACATCAGCAAAATAATTTTCATGTATAACGAAATTAAATGCATTTTTTTTGTGGTAATTTTTTTTATTAAAATTGGATGTAAATTTACCTATTCTGACTAATTTACTGCCATTATCACAAATTTACGATGTACTGTATAACATACAGTTATGTTAACAGTCTGTTAACACTGATTTTTTATATATATAGATTGACAAATACGCAGAATACTTCATAAATGTGCTAATAAAGAGAAGCATGGGCAATGTGGCCAGAAGCTTGCTTATCACACATTATATCTCTTACCCAGAAGAATGACAGAGCAGAGCATTCAGAAATCTGTTTGTTGACATCTAAAACTCAATCGCTGACTGATTTCCTGTTACCACATTAGCAGACCCTCTTGTAAACCTCACCATTTAAACACGTTTTCACCAAAAACAGTCAAAGTCACCTAGCAGCAAGATTAAGGGTTTCAGATGAACATTTGAATGGTTAAGAACCAAAGAAATGGAACTGAAAGGTGCGGTCTAAACAAAAAGTAGTACTGTATGTGATGTCATCGCTGCATTAGGCTAAATAAAAAGGCAAAATCCAGCTATTTCAAAAGTTACAGGACAGACTCTGCTCATGAATACCAGGTGCATTTCAGAAGTCAAGATGCTCCAAATCAATCAAAGGGAGGTTAGAGGAAAAGATGAGAGAGAAATAGATAATGTGGTGATCAGGCATGCAATGCGCAAGGGAGGAGACGAAAAGAGAGTGCTCATATCAAACAGATGGATCAGGCTACTTACGATAGCGGAGAGTCAATTTCATTGCTGCCAGGCAGGGCCATTGAGATTGGACACATGTAGAGGGGGGACAGGGTACATGGTGTACAGTGTGATGGATAGAGGAAGCGGTGGATGAAAGGATGGATGGTCGGGAATGGAGTGAGAAAGGGAAAATTAGATAAAGCTTCTACGCTATGCATTAGAGAAGGCTTCTGACACGAGACCGAAAGCCTAATCTCTCATTTTCATGATTTCAAACCATACAAAGACCATAAAACATCAAAATACTGGCACCAACAAGAAAAAAAGTGCACAACTCATAATACAGATTACCAAAATTACCAAAAAAAATAAATCTCTTATGCTCATTAAGACTTCATGTATTTGATCAAAATACAGTGAAAACTGTAATATTAACAGTAATAATATAACCGTTTACAATTTTAATATATTTTAAAAAAGTCTTTACTCCTGTGATGGCAAAGAAGTACTTTCAGCATTCCAGTCTTCACGATCCTTCAGGAATCATTTTAATATGCTGATTTGCTGCTCAAGAAACATTTCTTATTATTATCAATGTTGAAAACAGTTTTGCTGCTTAATATTTTTGTGGAAACGTGATGCATTTTTTTCGGGTAGTCTTTAATAAATAGAAAGTGATGAACAGCATTCATTTAAAATAGAAATATTTTGTAACATCATTAATGTCTTTACTTTACTGTTTTGATCAATACAAGTACCCTTACTGAATAAAAGTATTAATTTCTTTCAAAAAGAAAATCTTACTGACCAAAAACTTTTGAACGGTGGTTTACCAATAAGCCATGATCCCTAACTTGTGCAACTGAGCATTCCCAACATCATTCCTATTTGTTTGCATCATTTATTCGTTATTTTCCTGTTCATCACTGTAAAGCTGCCTTGAAACAATCTGCATCGCGCTATATAAATAAAGGTGACTTGACTTTACTTGAAAAGCACACAAAAATCCAGCTGGTTCCATAGAAACTACACATAACATTGAAGACTTCGAAAACTGCCTTTCTTCTGCTTCAGTAGGGCAACATGTTCACAGCATACAATTTACATCACTATCATTTTGATGATGTTAAATGAGGAAGAGTGAGACTATATCCAGTCTATGAACAGACATCCTTTGGAAGTCTTTAGCCTCGTGAGCATTAGCAGATAGCACTGGCCTACTCAAGCGTAGCTGTTTGCCAGGCGTTATAGCGAATGTGTGTCATGCAGGGCATGGGAGGAGGTAGAGGACGCAGTTAGGTGCACTAGATCTTACCCGGACATCTCGCTACCCCTGGCCTGGGACTGGCCAGCAATGGCATCCATAATAGCATCCTGGGAGTACATGCTGATGGGGGTGTTGTACTGGGCATGGATGATGGTGGCCTTGCCTCCAGGCCCCTTCACCTCAATGGGCTTATTGGTGGAGAGGGCAGAGTCCTTCAGAGCTATAGGGTTGAAGCTGGACAGGTACTCATTGCTGTGCAAGTGAGGGAAAGGTGATAAGGGATGAGTATGGGTAGAAGAGAGACAACAGAGACAAAATGGAGGTTAGAGTGAGAGTAAGAGAAAGGGAGTGAGGAAAGTGAATTGGTAATGAAAGATAAGAACCCTTGGTTGATAATACCAGCATATGTTGTGTTTAAGATGCTGGTGTGCTGGTATTTCAACAAAGCTTCTTGATTACATTAACCAGCAGAAAAACCATGCTGGTCGACCAGTTCAGCTAGTCCACCAGCAAGACCAGCCTGGACCAGCATGATAATTCATGATGGAAGGTGTTGCAGGTGAGACAAAATGAGTTAAACCATAGTACGGTATTAATTAAATTGATTAATAAATAAATAAATAAAAGGCCCAGTCTAATTTTTAAGGTAGAAAAAACACATCAAAAATGTTTTACACAGCAAAAGATTACTACTACACACGACACATACAATGACTCGACACATACAATGACTTGTATAACTACAGCAAGCAGTACAACATAGCATACAAAAAGGCATGGGAATCTGCAAGAATTGAACAAATACAGTCCCGATTATAATTCTACTTAATCATTCCACTTCCTTAACGGTTCCATTTACAATTTTTTTAGTACTTAAAGAATAAACATTTGAAGAAAAAAGTTATTCCATTGCCAAATGACGAGATGATTTCAATAATAAATACACGTACAACAATTTGTGCAAAAAAATATGTTCATTTGAATAACGACTGTTACTTGTTATAACAGTCGTTATTCAAAACTTGGTTTTGTCTGTTGATTACTGAAATATTTCAGGTTTATTTTGCAATTATGGTTGCAATGGATACATAATTCCGAGTCCGAAGATGTGATCAGCTCTGAGTATAACGTCACAGGTTGTCATTTAGTAAATACGGTAATTTTTATATGCCATGAATGCAGCATAAGAAACAGTTCTCGATTCCCAACCCGAATTCTAAGTGTATATTAACTGAAAAGTGCCCAAAGAGGACCAATAGAATCATGACAAAAACAAGACAAGACTTCAGCAAGCAAAACTCTAGCCCCCTAAAACACACACATATATATTCCAAAGAAGTGTGTTTATATATACCCATCACTGATTCTGATGTTTCTCTGTGTTGTAGTAAAGGTTTACATTAAGCATTAGTACACCATTAAAGCAAGCTTTGATTGCACAGGAAGACAAATCTCACTAACCACACTGTATTGTTGATAACACACCACAAAGGCAGTTCCAAACAATTCCATGCACGTATACCACACAGAGTACTACAACGTTATGCCAGGAGGCTGTTACTAACTTGGCAGGAGTGTTGGTAATAACCTACAATGGGTGAAAGGAAACAGAAACAAGTGCATTGGTTAGAAACTCATTTAAGATTTAACATGGAAGGGTTGTGCCAATGAAAGTTATTCAGGATGTGGAATCTCCTCAATTTTTTAAAGGTGCAATGGTGCGATTTGCTAAAAAGCAGTAAACTCAAGCCATTGGTTGAGCCAACATTGACCCAGTTGGGCTGCTCAAACAAATAAATTCTGTTTGTAGCACAGAAATGACACACTTCACCTTTAATAAAAAGGAAAAGGTTAGTGTGTTTGAGTGGCAATGTGTGTGCTTGGCGTGATTGAAATATAACATGTTTGTGCGCGCACACACAGTAGTGAAGTCCCCTTTCACAGAGGCAAATCAACAAAAAACTGAAAGCAAAAGACTAGTACGCCACTGGCCATATCTGACAAAAGAGAAATATGTTTTCATATGAGTGCCTCCTTGCAAAGATGTGACAGGAGGGAGTGAGGGGGATGTATCAGTGTAGTTAGGAAACTGAAGCCGGACATTCCATGACCTTTTATAGAGAGAGCTGCGACAGGTGCTCTCTCACCCATCTCTATAGCGACTGTGAAACCGTATCACTCAACACTACAGCCTGAGATTTCCTCTGTGCTGCGGCACACGCTCAAACCTTTTTCGCTGCATACGAAAAGAGTAAACAGAGAGGGGTACAGGACATTGTCATCCATTTCCCTAATCCACCACAGTACAGCCAAAGTGCATTGTTTTGAGGTTACAACACAGAACTGAAACGGTCAAACCTGGAAAGTGATATAGTGCTTTTAATGTCTCAATATGACAGCTTCCATTGGTTGTCAAGATTTGAAACACATAGTTTATGTGTATCAAATCTTGACAACCAATGCAAGCTGTTCAAAAGTTTGGGGTCAGTTCAAAACTTCAAACTTCTGAATGGTAGTGTACTTTCTGGTTTGACAGCCAATTTTTCAATTGAAACCCTCTGCTGGATACATTATCTGATATAACCTGATCACTGTACCTGAAGGAGGGTCACTGTAGGGACAACTGAAGCCTCAGCTCAAATTTGTCTTGCACATTCCTTCAGAGCCCTGGGGCCTTAACTAGATCCCTCTCTGGCCTGTTAATGCCAGTAGGGAATGTGGTCAATGTAACAGATGTAACCTCTCTTTTCTGAATGCTGTATGGCTGCTGTCATTCTTCTGTCAAAGAGCGAAGTTAGCGACCAGATGGGCCTGACCTATAACCGTCCCACTGATTCTAACCTGAAACTCTAACCTGTTAATTTAGAAATCAACACTATATTTTTAAAATAGGACTAGTTAAGTTTTACCGCACATGGCTGCTAGCGTCAGATCTCGCTCTATTCATGATTACATACCCACTATGCATGCCTGACCCCGCGCTCTTAGCCCTTTCCTGCAGCATGGCCATCTCTTGCAATGTCTCGGCAGAGTACAGACCGATGGGGGAGTTATACTGCTGTTTTTTTTCTCCGGAGGTGGATTTGTCCCTCGGAGAAGCTAAATGTCTTTGAGCAGGGAAAGAAGCATCTCCGCTACTGCTGGAGTTTGTTTTAGCAGAAGCTGAGAGACCCCCATTCATTTGCACAGGCTGATCCTTAAAGGAGAAGTGCATGTGTGTGGACAGTGTTGAGAAGGAAAGAACAGAAGGAGCAGGTCAGACGAAAGCTGAGAATGATTTAATAACTTACTGAAAGTAAAACAAAAGAGCCCCAAAAAAGAAAATGGCTATTTTTTGATGAAATAACTAATCCTTTAACTTCTTAAACATAATATAATTGTTTGCACACTACCGTTCAAAAAGATCAGTCTTGTTTTTGTGTTTGTGAAATAATGTTTCTGAAATAAGTCTCCTGAAGTCACTAAAGCTGCATTTAAATATTGTGAAATATTATTACAATTTAAAATAACTGCTTTCAATTTGAATATATTTTAAGATGTATTTTTTTCCTGTGATGGCAAAGCTGAATTTTCAGCATCACTACTCCAGTCTTCACTGTCACATGATCCTTCAGAAATCATTCTAATATGCTGATTTGCTGCTCAAGAAACATTTATTATTATTATCAATGTTGAAAACAGCTGTGCTGCTTAATATTTTTATGGAAACCTTGATTGTGAAATCTTATAAATGTCTTTACTGTCACTTTTGATCACTTATTACATACATTTCTAAATAAAAGTACTAATGTCCTAAAAAAAACAGACCGCAATCTTGTATATACTGTTGTATGTTTTAGGT
Organism: Scardinius erythrophthalmus; assembly: GCF_964197995.2. NCBI lineage: Eukaryota > Metazoa > Chordata > Actinopteri > Cypriniformes > Leuciscidae > Scardinius > Scardinius erythrophthalmus. The sequence continues at coordinate 24,963,871 of NC_138241.1, forward strand.
AGTGTATGTACTAATCAGGAATCTCTTCTTTTGTGTACCTATAACAAAATATTTTTCAAACAAAAGCAAAATGAATTATGAGAAACATTATATTCACAATGTTTAGTTAACTTTTTGCTGGAGTGTGCAAAGTGAATACCAGCAGGGGGCATCATAAGGCTTTTTACAGGTAGCATTTGGAAGGATGTCCTAAATGTATTCTGAGTTGAGGGGAACCCAAAGTCCAGAATCTATTATTATCTTAGCCTCTTAAAAGGAATCTTTAACTTGATCCAGCAAAAAAAAACAAAAAAAAACAATGAACAGTGACCATCAGCTGAGGCTTTCTCCAAGGCCTAAATTACACATGAATCTTCATGAAATTAATCAGAGTGAGAGAATGTGGAATGTATGACCTGTGCTTGATTTAAAATATCTGAATGCATGGACATACAGTATACTGTTTGCAGATGTATGTAGAATGCATGACTGTGAGTAATGCATGAGTAATGTGTGACAAACCTTCTGATGGGGGATCACAGTCATAGGGGAGTCAATCCTTGCTGTTGTCATGTGAACAGGGTTGATTCGCTTTGACCTGTGATAAAATAGAGAACATAAACATTTGTAGAAAATGACAAAGAGTGCTCTGGATCACATCTTAAACAATGTATGACAAAATTCCAATGTCCAATAGTCAACTATAAACATCTCATGCACAGTTTAAGACTTATTTTCAGTTTTCCTGGTCTCACATTTTTCCTTTGAGAGTGAACACTGACACAATAACAACGCAATTATGAATGCCATCTACAGTTTTTGTTGCTGCTATCAGAAAAATGCTTTTGTCCAAACATACTTTGTTCCAAATTGAACCTTTTCAAAAGAAAAAAAATATAAAATTACAAGCCTTGTACACAAAGGGGAAACATTTTTTGAAGAACACACATTTTGAAAATTTGTGCAAAATGAAAACCACAAAGACAAATGACAATGTATTTTCTTTCTCGTAAAAGTAAGATAAGTCCTTGAAACATCACAGTAGAGGTTGACAACAAAGTAGAGAACGTATCTGACAACTGTTACAGTGTATCTCTCCCTACATGTCCACTTTTATATAAACAATCCTTGCAGAGGGAACTCTGGGATCTATTAAGAGTGTTAAACTAAAGTAAAGATGGTCCAGTGTAATCCCTTCAGGTATGCGCAGAGAGGGGAAATGAAGGTGAACACGCATTTTGGGGGATTTTGCTCATGATAAAGTGAACTAAAAGCAAACATGACTTAAGCACTAAGATACATCAGAATTGCAGCTTGCACTGGAGAGATCAATGATGTTTTTAAACGCAAAAAAAGGATCTCACGGATGAATGCTTGCAGACATGGTTTATGAGGGAGGTGCGCTAACCCAGGCGTGGCTCTCCCAAACACAACACAGAAAAGTTCTTCACTGATCTATTGATATTGATATTTGTACAACATGCCCAGAAGATATCTTTCAAGCCACACTGTTGATTAGTTGATCAATTTAACCCACAAGGGCCTCCAATTATGACCCAAATATAATTTTGTATTTGCTCAAATTTGATGTTGTTCACATATACTGTAAAGCTGTTCACATGACTTTTAAATGTGGCCCATACTCATATGTGTCTAAACAGCCAATGTAACGCATAAAAAGCCTGTCATGTTCATCATAACACCATCAACACATTTCATAATTTAATATGATACCATATTTTGTTACATGAATAAGACCTAATGACCTAAAAATAGTCTTCCAGCCTCAAATCTTTACATTAGCATCAGAACCTTAACATTTTAGTTACTTTTGCTAATGTTCAAAGCAAGTGAAACAACAACATTTGGCATCAACATATGTATATATTCTGTATACACAAGAGAGGAACTGTCAGGGCCCTCTAGGCCTTCAGAGAGGGCCTAAACTATTGTAAAAAATTAGGAATCTTTCCACCTAACGCTTTCAGCTCTGTGATTGGTGGTCCAGCTGTGAAATTCTAGAGGGCCAAGCAGTGGGTCCCTCTAAGTTTGTGACACATTCCACCTTCTGTGGGGAACACGATCGGAAAAAAAGAAACGCTGATAGACTAGCTAGCGCTATCCGCTATGGAAACCACAAGCAACATTAATGAGGAGGACATCGTTGCTAATTTATTATCCACGCCATTTCAAGATGAACTTTTAAAGAAACGTTGGAGCTAATCGGCAAAGGAAGACCTACACCAGAGCTTAATTTGTTGCAGAAAGCCAAAGCTTTTTAAAGCATTTCAACAACAGCAATCAAGGGATACCCCTGAATGACAGCATCAACCAAGAAGCTAAAGCTTTAGTTGAGAAAACAGTTATTTTGCTGGTCAATCCGTAAATTTACTAACTTAGAGACCATGCAAATTTGCTGTAATTCTGCATAATAGTTACATTTTTCCCAAATTATAAATTTAATACAGTCTGTTACATACATTTAAATGGCTGCTGTGCCAGTCTAATGATATGATTTATTATCAACATATGCGGAAGTGTCTGCTGCTAATGTGCTATGGTCGGAGCGCTGTCATGATTCATTAGCTTACATAACATTTTATTGGCTTTGTGGCCAGTTGTCACCATATTCCGCTGCTATGACACACTAATTGTGTGATGGTGCAATTTTGTGTAATGATGATTTGAAAAATCAGATCCATATTAGAATAAGAAAGTGATCTGGATCAATTGCAGAGTGAACGTAGCCTTGTTTATTGCTATGTTTTGTCAGTGCTGGGCAGGCTGAAAAATGGATCAATGGACACTCGCCAGAGGCCGTGAAGAAAGCTCCTAAAAGCTAGAGCTACAGAATGCATAATACATTGTCTGTTTTGAAGAGCTTTTGAAATGTGTGGAAGCTTAGCTATATGAAGCTTGTCTAATAATGTTGGCAACATGTAACATGATGACTCAGCAGGTAGTCTGATCTGATAAGGCCAGTGAGTCAGAATGTGCCATACTCTTTATATCTTCCTTTTTGACTATCAGGAAACATGAAAGCAATAAAATCACATAACCTTTCCCTGGATGAAAACATACACAACTCATCAGAGCTCACACACAATCTCAGCTCACACACAATCTATGTTTGTGATAGATTGAAGCTGCAGTCTGTTTGCGGTTCATAAAAGTGATTTGATTGATTGACTACATTTAACAGTCAAGGCCTGCTTTTATTACACTGCAGTGAATGAGACCCGCTAATATCTGCATTCGATATAATTATTTAAATTAATAATTTGGCTGTAGCAACAGAATTGCACAAGTGGATAAGAAAAAACTATGCTGTCAGTGAAGATACTGATATGAGCTTATGGCCGCCAAGACAGATGAAATATCAGTGTGGAACACAGTGTAAACATGGCAGATCATTTTATTAACTTTACCAGAATGGAAGCCTAGACGAAACTCAAATGGGAATCATGATGTTATCCCAGAGCAAAACGTCCTGGTGTCATTTTAATCAGGATGGACAATTCTATCCAACAGGGACGGTTCTATTCTATTCGGTTCTGTTCTATTCTATTCTCCAAACTCTAAATGTTACTTATGCCATACACAGTATTACATTTTCCATTACTGCCACATCCTTCTTTGAGTGTCATCATTCAAACCTTTGGACAATTCCCCTATACATTTTATGGTTTCAGATGTTTTATAGCAAGTAGTATGACGCAAAAATGCATCAGCAAGTAATGACACATTTTTTTAATTCAGAAGTTCAAATGTTCTACCGTTCACGGTTTGATCAGTGAGATTTAAGAAAAAAAATACTTTTATTCAACAAGAATGCAATAAATTGGTCAAAAAGATAGTAAAAACCTAATTTTAATTAAGTGTATAACTGTTTCAACATTGATAATAATAAGAAATGTTTCTTGAGCAACAAATCAGCATATTAGAATGGTTTCTGAATGATCATGACACTGAAGACTATATTGCTATAACAGGAATACATTTTAAAATTTAAAATATATTTAAAAGTTATTTTTTAATTGCAATATATTTCATAATCTTACTGTTTTCACTGTACTTTTTCAAACTTTTGAACGGTAGTGTACATCAAAGCAAATTTGTATGCTTACACACACACACCTCCAAAACACTAACAATTCAATGTACCTTTGCATGGTGAGGGCCAGATTGAAGTTGGCAGACTTGATCTTGTTTTGGGCCTCCAGGTGTGTCATCCCCTCTGTGCTGACCCCATCAATGGCCACGATGATGTCACCCTGAATCAGGTTGCCAGAGGCGGCCTTGCTCCCTGGTGTAATCTGCAAAAAAACAAACAAATAAGCCTTTAAATGAAATACAGGTCAACACCTCTGCAAACACAAAACTTGGGCAAGATAGTCATTTGTTTTTTTATTGGCCTGCCTCCCTATGGTATTGATAATGTACGTTGATGTATGAATAAAGGTCAATAAATAATACTTGCTTTATACCCTCTCAATAAAATTAGTGGAGGATAAAAACACACATATATTCTGAATCCATGACAGCTGGGTACACAAAGAGATCTCAAGCACACATTTGGCATTCTGCATGCTTAGCGCTACAACAGATAATGTGTTCCTCTTGCTAAAAATAGAACTGTGACTGCAGAATAAAGTTGCTCTTAGTCTACAGACCCTAAGTCAATCTGAGAAAATGTGTATGAACATAATGTGAATGAAGAACATGTCCGGGTCATTTACCACATGTTTCTGACAGTCTTTGTGAGATTTCTTAATACCTTTGTATCTTCTATTGAACTTATAGTTATATAGAAATTATTTATACACACTACTGTTCAAAAGTTTGGGGTCAGTAAGGTTCTTTTAAAGAAATTAATACTTTTATTCAGTAAGGATGTATTAAACTGATCAAAGGTTAAAGTAAAGACTTTTAGAATGTTACAAAATATTTCAATTTCAGAATAAATACTGTTATTTTGAACTTTCTATTCATCAAAGAATCCTGAATAAAATGTATCATGATTTCCACAAATCTGTTTTCAACATTTCGTGAGAATTTCACACAGGACAACAAAACACTCATTATTGGACACTTTATTGCTGAAAAGCTAATTTCTACAATGGAACTACAATGGTAGCATATGCTAGTAATGGAAAATGGGTCAATTCTGTTCATCCAGACCATTTGTGATTCTGTGATAATGATACATGAAACCTACAGATTGCACAGATGGGTGACACTGTCTCATCTCTGTGTCATATATCAAGATTTAGAGTCTGTTTCTTTTATTGTAAATCTGGCGAGGTTTCAGCTGTGTTTTGAGCCAGAAGCATCTTCTTAGCCAAAGTATCACTGTGCATGGCTGTGCAGAGCTGTCTAATTTACAGAAAGCTGACGTGAATGCAAAATGAATAAAGCTGATTTCAGTTGTGTGCATGTTTCTCTCTAATCTCTTCAGGCTAGATGAGGAATTTTTGACACTGTGTTATGTTTTGCTCCCTGAGGGACTATTCCTAAAACTCCCATTGAGGAAAAACTGAAGAGCTCTCTGTGTGAGTGTATTTTTGCATCTGTTTTGATTTTAAATAAAAAAACAACAACAACAACCTGAATGCATGCACATCTGAGCCAAGGATTTGGTTTCAAAAGTGCCAAGACTGCAAAGCCTATTTCAATAGCCTGAGAAGTAGACCAGCCATACACAAAGAAAAGTGTCTTAAATAGCATCAGGACACATGCAAACTCATTCTGAGAAAGTTAGTTTGGTGTTATTATCTGACAACAGATAATTGGCAGTGTTTTTTGTCCAAAGTCAATGGTAACCAAAACAGAACATTCTTCAAAATATCTTCTTTTGTGCTTCACAGAAGAATGAAAGTCATTCAGTTTCGGAATGACATCAGGGTAAGTAAATGATTTTTGGGTGCACTTTCCATTTAAATGCTTCACTCTAAGCCACAATAATAGAGCAATCAAATCAACTTATTCCATGGCTCACCTCTGCTATCTTACCTGAAATATTTGTGCCACGAAATTTCATTATGAACCAGTCCTACAGCAGTCATAGTTCAGTATATGATTTTAAATGATATAGATCAGTGTCTGCTATTTGTCTCACAATAATTACTGGGTGCCTAGATTGAACCTTGGACAAACCAGCAAAGGGTCCAGAAGGAATATCAGACTTACAGATGGAGAGGAGCAGTAGAGCAGGTGAAACAACATGATTATGCACTATGTGGATACAATGTATGATGCAATGAAAATACTGTTGAGACAAAACTTAGAGGCACTTATAAAATCCCATTATATATCAGTTAGTTCCACTACTCTAATTTGATTGGTCAAACATATAGGTACATATTAACTTGCCAAATTTTGTCTGTAATTAAAATTAGTCAATATTTGGAGCGGCAAGTTTGGCAAAATGACCATACAAATTTAGCCGTGTGAATGAGTAATTTCTCACACAGTGGTTTAGACAAGTACTTTTAAATAATAAATTCATGAGATTCATTTTTTGAAGTTGCATTCAAAATCCACTTGGCTTAGCAATCTGTGAGGTGTGCAAAATGGGCATGAATGCTTTTGTTTCTTAAGGTGCTGTCACAATAAAGATCCATAGACTATTGTCAATTGTGTAACAATGTATGTACAGCTAACCTGAAGCCACTTTCGAATCAATCAGCTTTCTGTTGGTCAACGCAGTGAATCCATGTGACCAACTTGAACCCGCTGCGAGCAAAATTCCTGATCGCATGGATGTCTATTGAATTGATTGGATTTCGCCCGAAAAAAATAAAGAAAAAAATAATAATAATAATTCGCCAAGCAATGGTAAATGTGGCCCCTGCAGAAAAATCCAGCCCCTGCAGGTCACCAGTATAAGGTATGTTTTGCATGCTGGGACCAGCATAGGATGCTGGTTGCTGGTCACTAGCATTATGCTTGAGAAAAGCATGACTATGCTGCTCCACCAGCTAGACAGCTCCAACCAATATAAACCAGCCTGGACCAACATGGAATTCATGCTGGTATTTTCAGCAGGGCCCGAAACTTTATTGCTGTTGTTGTTATTCGCACATCTGATACAGACTCAGTTCACACAGAATGTGTTTTTTTTATTCCACTGCGCTATTTGTTTTTCAATGTTTAACCGTTGAACTCTTTTGCAGCAACTCGCGCATGACACGGAGCGCTCAAGAAATGCAACTTAAAAAAAAATTAAAAAAAATTCTCTAGACCTTGCGGTTTTCTCATTCTACTGACCCACGTTTTTAACAGCAAAATGCGTTCTGTGTGAACCGGCCCTCATTCTGGTACATCAAAGACAAGGCATAATAACATAGGGATCAACTAATAATCAAAGATATCTAGTTACTAGCGTAAAGCTGATAATTATTAGACAAACACAAAATGTTTGACTGCACCCCTTGAGTGTTTGTTTGACAGTTATCAAGTATTTTGGTTTGATTTTAATTTGATTATGCTTTCAACTCTCAATAAGAGTGTAGTACTCTTTGCTGAGTTTATCTTATTTTATCATGTTTATCCATTATGCATATTTTTACACAATAATCGAAAAAAAATCTGGGTTTGAAACTCAGTCGGTGTCTCATAAAACAGTGCCATTGTTAGAGGAATGCCTTGCAGTGTGTGGCTACTGTGTGTAATACCTTTAAAAATGTATCGGTATGTGACAGCTGTGTTTCCACTATTGTGGTCACGTCTACACTGTGGATGAGCTCAACATGATCAGTGCAATCTGACACCTGGATGGACTATATATCCAGCCACTTCACAAAAGCTCATGAGCAAATATGACAGATTGTAGTTGACCTTCTTGCAGAATGCATGGCACAGTATTTGATAATCTTTTTCTCAAAATAATTAACCTACTCAAGTTCAACTGAAGAGCTCTTATACTCTGGCACAAATTCACAAATAACTGGAGTCTGTCTTGTTTGCGTACTGAGGAACAGGCCTGTAAGAATAAGCCACACTAGGTTTAGCAACAACAACAAAAATCTTGATATGTCCACCCAACCTTTGGTTAAATCGAGGTTGGAATGAACATGCTTGCAGTTAGATGGCTGTGATATGTCCAAAATAGCTTTAAATGACAGGCTTCTTCCTCCTTCCTTAAAAACAAATGTTCTGTACTTTTAACTACCCACATTGGGTAGCAATTGGAGTCTTTTTCCTGCTTGACAGCTGCTCTAATTGTGTCTGTGTAAATGGGTGCTAGCCACTAGAGTGTTGCGGTTGTTTTAGGAGTTGTCTTCCTCTATAAATGTCAAGTGTAATTGCCTCATCTAGGAAGGGGAGTGTCCTGTCACCTTTAGAAAGGCCACTGTAATGGTAGTGTTCATGTGCATCCCCATCAAGTGACTTCTGACCTGTACTCCAAATTAAATGGAAAAAAAAGTAAGTCATTGAGGTTTGGAAGTATATGAAGGTGAGTAAATGATGACAGAATTTTAACTAACCCTTTAAGGCTTCATTAAATTATGCTGCATATTAGGTAAAATCGTATAAAACATTAATGGCAGAAAAAAAAAACATGGATAAAGACATTTTGCAAAAACATTTCTAATTCAGATTTACATGTTTATGGAATGCATGATACTGTTGCTTTGTGCTGGGGTTAGCAAAACTAATGGCAGAAGGAAAAGGAAGGGATCATGGAAAAACAAAGGCTTTGAGAGACTGGGGGTGGATTACCAGGCCTGGCACACAAAACATGCATTAACTCCCCATTCTCAGCTCATTCCAATTGATGCCTGGATGAATGAGTGGCTGATATGTCAGCTCAAATCTCCTGCGCACTTACAACAGCACAAAGGAGCTGTTCTGTGGGTCAAGTGAAACACAGGAGGGAAGTAGGACTCAGAGAAATCTAGAGAGAGAAATTTGATGGCTTATTGGATGGACAGATCGGCTGTCCATCAAAATAAGTCAACATGAAATCAAAATACATCCACTATACTTTCTTAAGAAATATTCCTGGTCTTGTGCATGATTGCTATGCATCATTCCAATGCAAAATATAATTGTAATCTTTCCACTTTGCATGATCTATTCAACCCCTTATGGATAAAATCAAGATAACTGATTAAATCCCACCATTTTTTTTCTTTCTCAGGGAATATCCTATTTGAATCAGCATAAACAACCATTGGGGTTGGTAAGATTTTTAAAATGCTTTTGAAAGAAGTCTCTTATGATCACCAAGGCTGCATTTATGTAACCAAAGCAAAAACAGTCATTTGTGACACATTATCAAATAACTGTTGTCTACTGTAATATGTTTTAAAATGCAATTCCTTATCAAAATTTAAAAAGCTGAATTTTCAGCATCTTTACTCCAGTCTTCAGTGTCACATGATCCTTCAGAAATCATTCTAATATGCTGATTTGCTGCTCAAGAAACATTTATTATTAATATCAATGTTGAACACAGTTGTGCTGCTTAATATTTTTGTGGAAACCACGATAAAAAAAATCAGGATTCTTTGATGGATAGCATTTTGATGGATAAAATAGCATTAAAAGAACAGCATTTATTTCAAATAAAAATCTTTTGTAACATAAATGTCTTCACTGTCACTTTTAATCAATTTAATGCATCATTGTAGAATATAATTATTCTTATTATTCTATCTATATCTTACTGACCTCACATTTTTTAATGGTGGTGTACATCAAATTACTGTGCTTAAATTACTTCATTGTAACAGCTTTCAAAATGTTTCTTTTCTGTGTGTTCCATAGAAGAAGGAAAAAAAAAAAATATATAATATATATATATATATATATAATTTTCCGGGTATGTAAAGTATGAGGATGAAACCAGTCCTTTAAGGCAAGCTTTGAATTAGTATATCCTTGTTCTCTGCAGATTCTAAGTGAACACACTAAGATCTACACCAGTCATATTTTGAATTGACAGTCATGTTGTGTCAACATCTGAAATGGTAAAGACTTGATCAGTTACATAAGACTAAAGTAGCAATACTTACTCATGATTGAATCCTGAGTACTTAACCAGATGGCCTCATTTATGCTAACAAGACCGAAAAGAATCCGACACCATATGAATGCAATGCAACCTGATCCTCCTCTGCTGTAGCACCCCTCATATAAGAGCCTCATATAAACCTGCCCGACAGCAAATGAATAAAACACATGTGAAAAAGAGCAAGATTTCAATCACAGCACATCAATGCCAACCTGATGAGTTATCAGAGAACAAGCTTTGGTAAAAAAAAAAAAAAAACACATTTCTGTATTGCTGGAAGAAAGCATGTAGTTTTGGTGGATGCTGGTATGTAACAATCTTCTTCAGCACGACTGACTTGACCTTCAGAAGCCATCTAAAAACAGCTCTGCCTGTCAGCAGCACCAGCTTCAGGCTCTCACGGTACACACCAAGACTGGGTACTTGCTGCCTACTGGTTTGGGACTATCTGAGAGAGACTATTATATATTAACATTATTTACACCACTATTAAGAATCACATAACTTCCTACTGACTCATTTTCAAACTTCATGAAGAGCGTTTTGAGTATTTTTGTTTCCTGACTTAATACATTGGGTTTTTAATCGCATTCTTTATGACGTGTGTACAAACAACATCAGATTAGTCTAGTGAACTAGAACAGAATGACACTAAGTCCTAACCTGGTGTGATATTTACAGCGACAAGCAATTTGTCTGTCAAAAATGAACACAAAACGAATGTGCGAAGCGACACAACCTCAGTTTATAATAAGATATTTGATGTTTAATGTACAGTTTTGTGGAGTGTGATTTTGAACCAAGGATATTTCACAGAAATAGAAATCAAATAAACAAAACATTGTTGCAGTCAAACAAATCAGAATGTTTTGCACCACATCCACTTGTTCCAACAAATATAATTAATTCATAGCTTCATAACAGGGGTATAATTTCCAGCAATTACTGAAAATTAAAAACCTACATTATTTCTAGTATATTTTTGTTAAGAAAACATTAAATGAAAAAATTAAAATTAAATCTGTTAGTTTTTTAAATGTTTTTGAAAGTAGTCTCTTAATGCTCACCAAGGCTGCATTTATTTAATCAAAAATACAGTAAGCATAAATATTTTGAAATATTTAAATAACTGTTTTTTTTTTAATTTTTCAAAATGGTATTTCTTCATGTGATGACAAAGCTGAATTTTCAGCATCATTAATCTAGTCCTCAATGTAACATGATCCTTCAGAAAGCATTCTGATATGCTGATTTGCAGCTCAAAAAACATTTCTTCTTATTATCAATGATATGCTGTTTAATACTTTGGTGGAAAGCGTGATAAAAACTATTTTCAGGATACTGTGATAAATAGAAAGTTCATTTATTTGAAATATAATCTTTTATATTTAATGTGTCCTTCACATATTTAGTCATTTGTTCGTTTAGTTTCATTTTCATGGACTTTTAGTTCACTTTCATTATTTCCTGTTGTCTTTGTTAATGTTTCCTGCTCTAATCAGTCATCATGGCATTTCATTTGAGCATCTTTTAGTTCATTATCATTGAATACTTAAGTTCCTGTGTTTCCTCAGTTCATTGTCGGCTATTGTTTGTTTGTGGACACGCTGTTACACTGTGTTCTTTTCTCAAATACCTTTGGATTGGAACTTGGACTTATCTTTGGACTCCTTAAACTGCGACACCTTGCAGCATAAAAGTAATAATTTCAAGAAAAATATCGAACTTTCGAAAGGTATATGTTGCTAAAATAAATATACATTTTTGTAGTGGAACCAGTGAAAATACATATTTTAAAACAATTTATAAATACAGTTAAATATATATTACACATGACTAATATAGCCCCTTTTTATGTAATCTAGCTCATGGGAACAGAGAATGCAATAATCAGCTTTGAAAAATGAAGTAGATTTGTGTTCATCTGCCAGCATAAATTTTCTTGAAGACTGACTGGAATGTACAATTTCCCTCAGCTTATTAGAGGCGTGTGGAGAGATGTCATATAAGCAGTCCAGCATTGGAAAGCCACAATGAAAATAAACACTGTTGGGAACACTCTCATCAGGGGTGTTGTGCTATTTCTAGAACTAAAAAAATAAAAAAAATAAACTTTGAATGCCGTCCAAGTGAAGAGACAGCTACATGTGTGTCATTATTCCAACACACACCCGTAGTGTTAATGCATATCAAATTCAGGCCAACCATAAAACTCAATCTTCACAAGCTTTAACTGGATGCTCAGTGAATACCATGTGAATGGGAGTGAACCTTAATTTAAAACTTCCATATCTGAACACCCAAACACCACTTCACAAAGGTGAAACACTATTCCACCAGTTGGTGCTCTAAGGGACACCAGGAGAGCTTTAATAATATGTTAATAATATGCTGTGTTTATTAAAAGGCTACTGCAAGTGCCCTTCACCGGATGAGACATTCTCAAAGCACTTTGGCAGATCCTAAACAGTGCATCAATGTTGACATTTAAATGCAACTTCATTTCAGAGGCAAATATGTTTCTAATGACACCACAGTGTCAAATGAAATGTCACAGAACATTAGTATAAGCATAAGGTAATTAAGTGCTGGGTAACCCCATAACTTTCCTCTTTTATACTCGCAGTCCCAACCTCCCTCCATTCCTTTCCTTACACAATTCAATAGGTCATAAGATGTGCTATATTGTAGATGCTACAATGGCTAAAACAAGCTTTGATTATAATCCATATTTTATAGCTACATTTTTTTTTTATTAAAAACCTCTCAACCGGTATTGTTTTAATGCATCTAGTGACTTAAGTTTACAAATTTTTGGATCATTTAAACAGTTGACCTTTTATAACTTCCAAAGCCATTTCTGCCATTTGCCAATGTCACTGGTCACACTTTATACAGGTGTCCTTAAATTGTTGGGTACAATGTACTTTTTCTGTTCATGTATTGCAAAATGTTTGCTGCTATTGGGGTGGAATATAAAAACACTGCTGCAATTAGTTATCACAATTTAAAATTCAACATTAGAATAACTAACAAGTGTCAAATTCAACTCAAAAACGTGTTTGTGCTGCCTTAAAAGTTTAGTCTTTTTTTTTTTTTTTGTGCAGAGTAGCCTAAATCTGAGCAGGTCTCAGAAATGAGTGTGGGTGAATTTTATTGGTGATGAATGTGATTTTTCCATTTGTGTACATTTTTTATGTGTGAACTATGGAAGCTTGTTTCCGCCACTGAATAAAACATTTTAAAAAATAATTGCGACTTTTTATCTCACAATTGCAAGTTTACATCTCGCAATTCTGACTTTATTTCTCAGAATTGCGAGATATAAAGTCAGAATTCTGAGATATAAAGTCAGAATTGCGAGATATAAAGTCGCAATTGCGTCTTATAAAGTCAGAATTCTGACTTTATATCACGCAATTCTGACTTTATAACACATAATTGCGAGTTTATATCTCGCAATTCTGACATCTTTTCTCAGAATTGTGAGATATAAAGTCCAATTCTAAGGGGGGGAAAAAGACGGACTTTTTTTTTTTTTTTACCTTAGAATAGTTTATATCTCACAATTCTGACTTTATAACACGCAATTGCGACTTTATATCATGCAATTCTGACTTTATATCTCCCAATTGCATGATATAAAGTCAGAATTCTGAGATATAAAGTCAGAATTGCGTGATATAAAGTCGCAATTGCGAGAAAAAAAGTCAGAATTCTGACTTTATAACACGCAATTGTGACTTTATTTCACGCAATTCTGACTTTATATCTCGCAATTCTGACTTTAAAACACGCAATTGCGACTTTATTTCACGCAATTCTGACTTTATATCTCGCAATTCTGAGAAATAAAGTCAGAATTGCGAGATGTAAACTCGCAATTGTGAGATAAAAAGTCGCAATTATGTTTTTTGGGGGTTTTTTTGTGGCGGAAACAAGCTTCCATAGTGAACGCATGTTGAAACTCACTGAAAGAAAAAAAAAATCCCACGGGGATAATAAAAGTCAATACAATTTGGATATTTGAGCTATATGAAGAAAAAACCCCGCTAAATTTTAAGTTGTGTCAACTAATTGCTACAATAATTTGTACAGTGTAAGGTTAGGGACAGGTTTGGTGAGTAATTATACATATATGATTACAGAAATTAATAACATTCAGTTATTTTTAAATACCCGAATAAGTACAACATAAAAACATGTATGTATGTACACAAAAAGTGCATTGTATCATACATAGTACATAGACACTTAGAATAAAGTAGGACCCTGTTGCTTAATAACTATGATAAAAGTATTATTTTCCTTAGCAGTTTCTTTTCATCCAAACCACCCAGAGGTATTTATATCCCTCATCTGCTGCTTTCAGTTTGAACTGAATTGCAAGTTCATGCTTTCTGTGTGCCATCTGTTACAGTCTGAGCTGCTCTCAGCCAAAAGAAATCCTCATTTCAGCACCTAGCGCTGAATGAGAGCACATAAACAGGAGCATCTGCCAACATTTCACCCAATTCAGAAGGACCAGTATATTAGCCCAAGAACGTTAAAATGTAAATTGTATATCGTCTGTTATGCATAATAACATTGAAAGTTCCTACACTTCAAAACACTGTCAAATTAAGTATGTAAACAAAACCAACAAGACAATACTTCTCATCAGTCTGGAATACTGACTGATTTCAAAATAGAAGTATAGTTTTAAATAAACAAAATAAAAAAAAAAAGTGGGATCTGCATAAAATCATATATCATCTTACCTTAAGCTTTAAACTTATTCTTAATAATTATGTGAGACCAAACAAGCCCCTCCCACTCTCCGATATCCCATGACACAGCCATCACAGCGCTCTGCAGAGCAGACAGGCAGCATCCACGTCTCACAGACCTGGTGACAGCCAGACGATCGTGTCTGCGCTAAATTTCGGCACTGTTTGTCTTCGCTGTGAAATTATACCACTATTAAAACATCTCGATACAGCCAGCCTAACTTAGGCAATAGCCCTCCATTAGGCTTCATAACAAACAAGCTAGTCTGCTGTTGACGCAAAATAACGTCATGCAAGTTCGGAAATGCCACCAAAAATGCAGCCAAACTTTCAATATATGAATTGTCCTTGTATGAGTTCTTGTATTTTGTGATAACACAATATAGTTTTCATAGACTCACAATCAGGTGAGTCAATGATTCAATGACCCATTCATAAAGTCAGTGGACATGAATGAATTAGCCAGTTTGAACGAATCGGTTGAATGAATAATTCTATGATTCACTTATCACAACTTGCCACCCCCATTTAGATAAATGGTATTTAAATGATAATGATTTTAAATGATAATGATACTGATTTCATTTAATTGGTATAACAACAGCCCTATAGTGTGTAAAAGATGATCAACAATATGTAACTTTACTTTTTAATAATAAATAATTATAAGAGGGGTGCCTTTTTTTTTTACTTGAGTGCCTTCCCTCCTAAAATGCAGTGTCACGTGAATCATTATAATATTGTATAGAGGTCGACCGATAGTGGATTTTACCGATAACGATAGCTAGGTTGGGCCATACTTGCCGATAACCGATTAATCAACCGATAGTTTTTAAAATTGATACTGGATAAAAACAAACATAGCACTCCAAGTAAAACAGTGCTGAACTTTATTATAAACCTAATAAAACTGTATTGAACCATGAAAACATGCTAAATGAAATAAATATATAATATGAATAAATATTGAAGTCAATAAAAGACATTCATTCAAACTGAAACAAAAAGTAATACTCTAAATAACAAATAAAACCAGTTACATTCAAAATGTAACTGTTTAACTGTTCTTTTTCAAGCCAACTTAATGAATAAAAAAGTAAAAAAATTTGATCAGTATAATATTTGAGCAATACAATTGCACCTTGATCATTCATGTTAGTTTGATAGTGCATTAACTATGGATAACAAATACATTTTTGTCAGTGTTTTAACCGCTTGAGGTACTACTAAAAACCTTAATTTAAAAATGTATTAGTACATGTTAATTAACAAATAATGAACAATCCTTATACAGACGTTATTAACCTTAGTTAATGTTAGGCTACATATGGAATTTTATTGTAAGTGTTATAATTTCATATAAACCCAAACAGTCATGCTTAAATATCTACAAGAGCACTGAAATGACATACATATTAAATGTATAGTCTCACACTTTTGCTTGTATTTTATAAACACTTGATGATTATCTAATCAAAATAACAAAATATGTATTAAAGTGATGATGAAAAAATAACTGAAATCGAATGCTTTTCTGATTTGTTTATATGTTTCTTTCGGCTGTATGAACATATCAGTTTGATATCTTACGCCTCTAGCTTTAAATATGCAACTTCTCTGCATATTCAATGCATAAAAGTGACCAGCTGGATATAAACTAATGCAAATAGAGGTAACAATTGGGACATTAAACATTCGGGTCGGACTTACGTTTATTTTTGTCAGTGTTTTAACCGCTTGAGGTAGGCTACTACTAATGTTAGCGTCCTCTCAGCCTTGAAGGCAAACAAACATACTGTTGTGCTGTTCTTTCTCTACTAATGCAGCATTTAGTCAACAAATGAATCACTTTATAATAATATGACAAAATGTACTGTATACATAGGCTACCTTTTAGCTCTCGGTGCTTTAAACGCGCGTCTGATGTCAGAGCTCTCCACGCAGCGTGTGCTCTCAGTGCAGTGCAGCACGCAGAATCACGTGTCGAAATAAACAACTATGGCGTCATTTTTTAGTCAAATGTCATGAGCGTGTAAGACATGCTCACGAGCACATTATGTTATTTCACGCGCGCAAAAATGAACCTTCAGCTGGCATGATAAAAGTACTCGCGCACAAATTCAACAACCGAGAGGTGTACAGGTAGCTGCGAGCGAGCGCCTGGCATACTCTCATGCTTGTACAGTGGAATCCTGCTCGCGCGCAGCGGGCTTCTGCTCGCGGAGTGCTGTTTTGCTCGCGCAGTGGATTTCTGCTCGCTCAGCTGATTTCTGCTCGCTCGAGTCTACATGACTTTTGACAATTTGGGGGCGGAAACCAAGGAGGGCACTGACCCTCTTATGATTGGTCACTTTCATCATGGAAAATCTTGGGAAATCCTAACCCCGCCCACCTTCAGACGCAGCGCGAGTCACTCAGCTCGCTCTGCTACTCCGGCTATCTCTGTATATTTTAGACAACGAAATATGTGATAAAACACCTTACTAACTATTTTCGTTTTCATTTAAAGAAATCTTAAACATGATAGCCACACAAATGTGGTTCATGCAACGCGTATTGATTATATTCACTGCACATAACGTTTGCCTATTAAAAACAAAACTAAATATAAAACACAAACCTGCCTCTTTTCGTTTTAAATATAATATAAAAACATTAAACATTTTAATATGGTCCAGGCAATATGTGCATTTGTACTAAACAACAGATTTTGCAGTAAACAACATTACAGTTTTTAAATTTTTAAATACAATTATTACAATTTAAAATGACAAAACTCAACCCAGTCTCTTTTTGTTAAATTTCAGTTTTTATCAATATTAGCCATGATAAAAGTATAAGTAAAAGGTATAAGAAGCTATACAAATAAAGCAAACAATTCAGTCAAACACACAAAGTCAGCGCTCTAGTAAAACCATACAACGGTAATGTTAAATAGCTTATAAAGTTATGAAACTTCCCCTCAGCCAAAACGATTGGCCACAATGGCCAGGGAATAAATTATAGATTCACGAGACCAAAAATCGCCCGTTAGATATACACAAGACGAATTATATCTCATGTTTAACCACTACAGAGACCCCAGCGAAAGCGGCGAACGTCAGAAAGACTATAACCGAGGAAAGGCTGTTCCAGGCGGCGTACATGAGCGCCGAGCGCCCGGTCATCGTTGTATGGTTAGACAAGAGCGCTGACTTTGTATGTTTGACTGAATTGTTTGCTTTATTTGTAGCTTATAGCTTCTTATACCTTTTACTTATACTTTTATCATGGCTAATATTGATCAAACTGAAATTTAACAAAAAGAGACTGGGTTGAGTTTTGTCATTTTAAATTGTAATAATTGTATTTAAAAATTTAAAAACTGTAATGTTGTTTACTGCAAAATCTGTTGTTTAGTACAAATGCACATATTGCCTGGACCATATTAAAATGTTTAATGTTTTTATATTATATTTAAAACGAAAAGAGGCAGGTTTGTGTTTTATATTTTGTTTTGTTTTTAATAGGCAAACGTTATGTGCAGTGAATATAATCAACGCGTTGCATGAACCACATTTGTGTGGCTATCATGTTTAAGATTTCTTTAAATGAAAACGAAAATAGTTAGTAAGGTGTTTTATCACATATTTCGTTGTCTAAAATATACAGAGATAGCCGGAGTAGCAGAGCGAGCTGAGTGACTCGCGCTGCGTCTGAAGGTGGGCGGGGTTAGGATTTCCCAAGATTTTCCATGATGAAAGTGACCAATCATAAGAGGGTCAGTGCCCTCCTTGGTTTCCGCCCCCAAATTGTCAAAAGTCATGTAGACTCGAGCGAGCAGAAATCAGCTGAGCGAGCAGAAATCCACTGCGCGAGCAAAACAGCACTCCGCGAGCAGAAATCCACTGCGCGCGAGCAGGATTCCACTGTACAAGCATGAGAGTATGCCAGGCGCTCGCTCGCAGCTACCTGTACACCTCTCGGTTGTTGAATTTGTGCGCGAGTACTTTTATCATGCCAGCTGAAGGTTCATTTTTGCGCGCGTGAAATAACATAATGTGCTCGTGAGCATGTCTTACACGCTCATGACATTTGACTAAAAAATGACGCCATAAACAACACGAGGCATCAGCGATAGTTTTTATTACACCTCTAGAGGCCGCTCTTGTACTGCATGATGCCAGCAGAGCCTTCTCAGCTCTCCCTTACTGTGTAATGAATGACAGCGCGCGTTTCTCAGCTGCTCCAGCAGCGGACGCAACCAGGAAAAACTATCGGTATGTATTTTTGCCGATAACGATAGTTCCACCAATCAACTATCGGTGCCGATTAATCGGCAAAACCGATGAATCGGTCGACCTCTAATATTGTACACGAGAAATACATTATAATCACTATTATCAATATTGAAAACAGTTGTGCTGCTAAATATTTACATGCTGTTGATCATTTAATGCATCACCCATATTTTATATTATTTAAAAAAACATATATATCTAATTATTCCGCACTCTCAGTCTCAACAGCCCAGAACAGGTCAAATACAGTATCGCATGTGTTAACATTCAGAGCAAAGTCTCTGGGACTGAACTGGAATTCTCACTGGCTGATCAGTAAATAGCAACCAGGCTGTCTGTCTCCTGTGGGCTGGCGAATAACATTCATCCTCTTAAGTTACACGAATCCTCCTCAGACCTACTAATGTGATACTCACAGCAGATCTACGTCTTGATTCAAATACAGAATAACCGAGCACGTCTTGCCTCCTTTACAGCAGGCCGCCACACCTGTGTGTTGCTTTTATAGAAAAGCCCCCCTGTTGAGCCACCCGACAGCCTGAACAAAAGTAAGTATTAGGTCCCACCTGTCACTCTACAGTCACTGACTAGGCCCTGCGCTACTGGTCTTTGTAGGGAAGACAAACAGACCTGCCACACACCTCTTGATTTAGATATTCTTAGAAACTAGTACAGTGAGGCCAAATAGCTGTCAAATTCTGCAAATAAAAGGCCTAGAAAAACGTCAGAAGATTCCAATGTGCATTAGGATATTGTCAAGGGTGTTTACGTCACTGTGACATGACTAATTCGGTGGGCCAGCTAGGATAGTGTACCAAACAGACATTCTTCCTGACAGCAGGCTATGTTGGCAGAGGTGACAAAATGGCAGTGCATCATCTCTCTGTGGCGTGTATTGCCACCGTTTGACCGCTCAAATCACTGTCTGACATTTTTTACACAAGAGGATCTATTTTTTCAAGACCCTCAAATGCCAGCAACATACTGGGCCAGTGAATCTGTCCTCACTAGACATCTGAGAATAGGAAGGTGCATATGTTCACACAAATCACACAGATAACCGATAAATTCATGGTCAAACGCAGGTCAAATGTTCTCTGGGCTGTCGTTATCCTTTCAGCGAGTAGAATGTTTCTACTAGGTCTACTAATTTCACTTTTGCAGAGATATAATTGTTACAGTAATATGATGACATCTCGCCCTTCTGTGATATTTGACCTTCCTTTCTCACACCACTCCCAAAATAAAGCCCTTAAAACACCCTTTTGAACTCATTCATGCTGAATTCCTTGTACAATTTCACAAAACTAGATGTTTAAGAAAAGCATTAGTCACCAGGCTTCATGTTACACGCAAGAATAACAGCAGAACGAGGATAAATCGATTTGAGTGTAATGAACTGAATGCACACACTACAATCAATACTGTACATCTACACTGTAAATATGGATTTACATGGTGGTCTTATGAGGTTCCCCAATAAAGCAGCATTGCAGAAAGAATATAAAATCATTAATGAAAAGCAGTTCACAATATCAAATCGCACCAAAAGACAAACTTCACACCAAGACACCAATCACTTCTTTATAGCACCAAGCAGACATGCCCTATGCAAGTTTCCAAATCAAGTAGAATCATATAATATAATATAGAAGAAGCATATTCATTATCATTATATGATGAATAATAGCTATAACCAACATAACAAACCATTTTGGATCAGCACAAGATCAAGTACCAAGATAACAATGAATGAACAAAGGAGCTACAAAATCATCAATTCATATTGTAGTAAATATATGAATATTATGATGGATCATATTTTAAATCTTATAACAAGAGAGTGAATTGGGTTTGGAATGTCTAAACTGACATGGAATTAAACTGAATTCATATTGGAGTGAAATGCTTAAAGCTCTCATTCAGACAATACTGTACTTGTGAAAACATCAATAAAATCTATTAGACTCATTGATACAGATTCAGATTTGAGTAAACCGTGCTGAACTAATAAATTGCTGTCTTTTTGGCCAGGATTTTGGGGTCTTACCCTAGAAACGGTGAGGGGCATGTTGAAGTCCTTGCCTCCTTGCAAACGGAAGCCCCAAGGCGAAGGTCCAGCGAGTGACACGTTGTAAGAAGTCATTGTTCAAAAAAGCCTGTGTATTGTTTAAGCAACAAAATTTCTCCAAACGGATGGGGAAAATGGATTTGGGAGGGGGCGGGGCACGTGCCAAACAGCCTCTGAAAGAAGAAGAAGAAAAAAGTGTAAAAGGAAGGTAACACTCACACCTCTCCAAAAAAACGTCAAAAAACTGCAGGCCAAAAGGGTCAAAGTAACAGCGTAAAACAATTAATTCAGGCCCACCCGAATACACTGCAAACTAACTGAAGCAACAGAGAACAGCTATGAGCCAGAGGAAGAGGATTCTTGCCTACTCGGATGAGCTGGACAGACACCCTAAGAATAGCTGCCCCTCTGCCGACACCGATAGCACTATGGCATTGGGGGGAGGGGGGAGGAAAGGGTACTTATATGGCATGTAAGGGGACACCCAGAATGCCAGGCCTCCAATGATTCACAGGGCTAATATAGTCCCCTCTTAGGCTAAAAGATTTTTCTAGACTCCTTTCTTCTAGGGTGCCTCATCTGGATCATGCACAGGGACCTGGGATAGTGATTATATGAAAACTGAATTCATAATCATGTGTTTTTGGTAAAGAGTCCAAGTGCAACCTGGCTGATTCTGAAAAAGGGTTAGCAAAAGGTTAGAGTTAATTGGCTTCCCCTATGGACACAAACAAGCTTATATCATGCATTCACAATGCATTCTTGGATTGAATTGTCACCTGTTTAAATTAAGTGTCTATTAATTTTATCACAACTGTTTAGAATTCTTTAAAGAAATGAATATTCTTTATTAATCTAAAATTGATTCAATTTCTTTCAAAGTGAAAGTATAAACATTTATAATGTTAATGTAAAATGTTTCTATTTCAAATACATGCTGTTGTTTTGAACTTTAATATCAAAGAATATTGGAAAAAATAATGCATCACAGTTTTAATAAAAATATTAAGCAGCGCTTAACATTGATTCAACATTGATAATAATAAGAAATGTTTTTTTGAGTACCAAATCAGCATATTAGAATGATTTCTAAAGGATCATGTGACAGTGAAGACTGGAGTGGCTGCTGAAAATTCAGCTTTGCCATTACAGGAATAAATTACATTTTAAATATATATATATATATATATACTGTATATTAAAACAGAAAATTATTATTTGGAATTGTAAAACTATTTCACAATATATTACTGATACAGTAATATATTTACTGGTTTTATATTCATATAAATGCAGCCTTGGTAAGCATAAGAGACTCCTTTCAAAGACATTAAAAAATCTTACCGAACCCAGAGTTTTAACTTCATTAATATCTTGACATTATTAATTATTAATATAGGAGGTAATATTCTCTTATTATTTATTTCTTTATTGCAAACACAAACCTTGAATGGCATCTGAGATAATGTTATCCCAAACTTCCAGAGGCATCTGGAGGTTTTTTTAATGAGCAGCTTTAGACAAAGAACAAGTGGCAGTGAGAAACGCCTGATATGCTCTTATTGCCCTCAGAGAACCGAGATAAGAGGAACTCTCGTGCACCGGCACTCTCTCCTGCCATCACAAGGTCCACACTGAGACATCAGAGAGAAGATAACCACTGAGGACCTGCCTGTTCGCCCTGCCTAATTTGGGAGACCTCTAGTTAGCAGCTAAGTTTAGCCCTCTTTGTCAATGGAAGAATTTGAAGTAATACTGTACATGAATGTTCAACAATCAGGCCTTCATAGGCAGAGAACAAGCATGCAAACCCTGGACAGTGTGTGACAATTGATTACTTTGATACAGTGCTTGTCATTATGATGTCTTGACAAAGACAATACTATGACTTTTCTGATTCAGTTTGCTTTTCTGATTCAATCTTACTCGATCTATGGTTTTCCCATAATAGGCCAAAATTACATAAAATGTGTGACTGTAGAAAGTCTTCACTCCTCAGACACAAAACTTTCAAAGAGCTTTAGCCTGTCTGTCTATCTGTCTGTGTATCTTTCTTTCTTATCTGTCTGTCAGTCTACCAATCTATAAATGTAGATATACACACAGATAAATTATGTAAGTATCACATATAATTTTTTTGCTCATAAGAAATTTTAATATAGCCCAGTTTATCAGTTGGGTTCCATTTGTACTGTACATGATCTGCACAACCAGCATAAATCCAAACAAAAATGCAACTGGATATTGTACTAATTGATTTATGATTAATGCCAGCATAAACAGTATTTATGTAATGTCCCTCATGTCTATTTAAGTGTCTGTATCAATTGCTTGAAAATAGTTTCTATTCTAAATACTTAATGTTTGCTAAGGTTTCCCAGGAAAATATTGCCCTTTAAATAAAAGAAAAAAAGAAAAGAAAAAAACGTTTACACCTGAAGATATGCCACACTACACAAAATAGTAGGCTAACCTATAGTACTAACGTCAATAAACAAATATTTAGGATATCATTGGATTTTTGACCAGATAGATACCATTAGCCAATGCCAGATTCAACAAATTCAAAACAATATCAACACGCCACTGGCTAGAATAGTATATATTTAGACTCACGTTATATTTATAGTAATACATCGGTAGGTTTGGGAAAACTCATGAAGCCCTAACTGAGAGCAGAGGCATGAAGCCTACAGAAGAAATGCTGTCACGCGACTGCAGCCACTAAGCGCCTCGAGTAGTACAGTGTGAAGCCTCCATTTCCATTCAACAAATAATTAAAAACAAACAACTTTTTTCCAAGTTTTGGTTCAACCTACATTGCATTCTAAAAGTTGCTTGTATTGTCAGCCGCGAGCCTTGCAGTTTTGAGTCGCTCCGCATCCCCCAGAGGAGAGCTCTGTCACTCATGCCTGATCCCTGGAACCCCCGGTGTTGTACGTAAGCACAGCGGACGCAAAATGACCAATCATACTATGCTGAAGGCTTAGCTCATGAATATTAATTAAGGAATGTGGCGTTCCCCCAGTAGGTCAACCTGATTCGCTGAAATGCAGACCCGGAGCTAATCACCTGTCGAATTAACGAATCATCATATGGTGAGCATTTTGGCACGTGAATATTAATTAGCTTCGGTGACTGACGTTTTAGTGGGGTTACCAAGCAACGCCAGCATGATCTAATAAATATTAATGAGCTATGTCTTTTTAATAGTAGGGTTCGTAATTTATCCCACGGGACGGGGAGGCGGAGGGCGAGGGATTTTCATTAGAGAAGAATTATTAAAGAGACAGTGGTCCCGCTATTGCCCTTGTCAACTGTTTTGGAAATGTCAACCTAACATCTAACACTTAAAAAGACTCGAAACGCCTCAGGCATTCTGTAGGGCCTTATATTTAATTTACTAAACTAAACGTAATTATCAACCACTGGGTTCTGCGTATAAAACTACTGCATTTGGAATATTTAACTATGTGTTTCTGCTGTTTTAGTTTAACCTAGAAAAAAAGCACATTAAACCAGCAAGCTATTGCTGTAGGCCTATTATACAGCTAGTATAAGCTGGTCTCCCAGGCAAATTGGTTCTCTGCTGGTAGTTGGTTATAGCCAAGCCTAAAGGGCCTGACTAGGCTGGAGACCATAACATTCTTAGTTTAAATTTCACTGACTTCGTCTTTTTTTCATGATTTAGATAGCTTCTGTTGTTGATTATTTTGCAGTAATACATATTTTTTTCTCAAGCTGAGAATTGGAATATAACAGCGATTATTTATAATACCCGCAGATGTACACTTGGCATGGTTTAGAGGTTTGAGGATAACAACGGACCCCAGAGGACACGTCAGTCACAGTGTCTGAATGAATGACTGCTGTTAGTGACACACTTGAGGGGGTTTTCCATTTCCATGCCACATCAGGTTATGATGCAGATCCTGCCTCCCTAGAGCACAATACATCTAACTGCCAGACTTGGTGTAAGACTCGAAACATGTAGGCTAGTTATACAAGGCCTACAGTATAAAGTAATAATAATAATAATATTAATAATATAAAACACAAAACTTTTCCAACCCATTTACATAAAGGACTATTGGGCAGAGCTGTGCAAACATTGCTTGCCATATTTAATGTCACGTGTGTTT
The DNA here is from genome assembly GCF_964197995.2 of Scardinius erythrophthalmus. Taxonomy (NCBI): domain Eukaryota; kingdom Metazoa; phylum Chordata; class Actinopteri; order Cypriniformes; family Leuciscidae; genus Scardinius; species Scardinius erythrophthalmus. The sequence goes on from NC_138241.1 coordinate 24,989,133, forward strand.
TTTAAGAGCCACTGCTGAATTGGCAAATGGCACGTTGCCCACACGAGGGCATTGTCTGAAAGAGCAGATGGTTCATTGTTTGAAAATGACAACCTGGTTCAGTTGCAATGAACGACTCTGTAACAGCATTTTAACCACAGACAACATGCTCTATGAATGATCCAGGGTACATTTGAGACTGAAATGTCCAATCAACACATTTTACACTCATACCACAGCAGATTTTATGCCCAATATTTCCAAGCCTATACTGAACTGAATTCTAGAGTTTATACAACCTTTCAAAATGTCCAAAAGCCATTTTGAAGGATGCAACAAGTGTATTGCATTTACCCACAATCCTTTGCACACATTCCAAAAGGTGTGCTCATGCAGTTCAGCATGCAGCCAGAGGGGGGCAGATGTGTTTATCCTTTGGGTCTATTCAACCAGTATACAATAAACTCACTATAGGCCTATAGTAAAAATCTGCATCCCTCCCTATTTATTTAGCTCCTGTTAGAGTAAAAGCCATTCTTATAAGCAACTTTTACAACTATCCCTTAAATGCAAATTTAAAAAACTAAAAGTTATGGTTGTGAAAATTGATGACCAAATCATTACTGACAGGCAGCATGTGTTGATAAGGACAGCACTGTCTAAAGGCTAGAGAAACATCTCTATTAATAGAACAGCTATTTTATAAGTTCAGTGATGATGTCACTCGACACTGTAAATATCCCTTTCAAAGGAAACATTACAATAATACTTGCAAATTTGATTATGAAAGAACTTGCTCCTCTGCATATTTTATTGAAAAAGGAAACAATGTGTAGAACTGCAGTTTTATTTAAAAAATAAATAAATAGGAGCAACTACATATAATATAGAGTTACAAATATACAACAATGTTCTCCTTGGTGTCGGATACATACATATATATATATATATACGGTGTCTTTCATTTAAATGGATACACATTACACATTAACAAATATAAACTCGGATACAATCTGACTTAACAATATAAACAGTCCACAGACTGTAGTCATCTGGACAAAAAAATGAATTCTTTACATGAACAAATAAACCACTCAACAAACACTAGATCTAACAAAGAGTGCCACAATGTTTATTTGCTAAACGTGTCTTCCAGAACTATCTAGAAGAGCAGCCACCATCACATTTGAGGTATAGTCAGTCTTTCCGACCGGTCGTTGAGTAAAAAGGCAATATAATTGTTTAAACATTAATAGCTGACTATGATTTGATTGTGTACTCTAAAGTGATTATTTAAATTAGATTTTTTTAATTGAAATTGAACAACTACATTTTTACAATATTAAAAATCGACTTGTCTATAGAGGTGGATGTACATGTGAGCATATGAACGATATTCATATAGGGTCATTCATCTTCATGTATTTAAACACACAGCAGCATGTATGAAATCAGTTGCAAATTCGCTGTTGGCATGATTTACAGAGATAATGATGTGTCCCTGCTTCAGGCATATGAAGTATGTGGTGTGTGTTGTTTGAGAGATAAAAAAAAAAAAAAAACTTTTTATCTCTCTAATCACTAGATTAAATTGTTTAAAAATATGATAAACAGATGATATGCGTCTTATGATTTATAGTGAATTGAATAGCTCTGTTTCTACTTTCAATAGCACATATTTGCAAACTATGATAAAATGAATTCCACATTCTTAACGCTGAAGTTCTCAGGGTTCTACTGAAACTCAGATGATTAGAGGTCAGGGGAGCATTACAGAAACTTCCTATCTTAAAGCTACACTATGGGTCTGTCCCAATACCCACACTTTGGCCACTAAAGAGAATGTGTATGTGTCACAGGTCTGATAAAAGCCCTTAAAACACAATAAATCCACACTCTAATCTCTATATCTCTATGTAAGTTAAGTTAATTAGATATTACATATAATTTAGTAGTAAAACATAAAGGCCCAGTTTAATAGACAGGGCTTAGACTAAGCCAGGATTAGGCCTTAAATTCAATTAGGACATTTAAGTAGCTTTTATAAACATGCCTTAAAAAAAACAATGGCACTGACATATTTTAAGATATGTCAGTGCAAGTTGCTTTTCAGTTAAAACAGCTCATATATGCATTTTAGTCTGGGACTAGGCTTTAAGCCTTGTCTGTGGAACCAGGGGAAAGTGTTGTTCATTTTATTGGTGCAGAGATGAGTATGTGTATTTTGTAAAACTTTTTTTAATTTTTTAGCACTTATTTAGAATCACCACAATTAAATTGTATTTGTTAAATAGGGACTGAACAGACATTTTAAAGTTTGTTTTAATGTGCAGAGTATTGAAAATCAAAAAGTGTAAATAAAGCTATGTTGTAAGTGTGTCTCATCGGATAATCAAAAGTTATAGAGTGGTGCAGGTATGACGTCGTCATAGTTGGGTAAACTTTTATAGAGGGTCACAGCGTGAAATACATGAGTGTTTTTTTCCACGACTTTCCAAAAGAGGGAAAAATGTCGAAAAATTAATTACAGTAGACAGAAGAGAGAATTATGAGAAATTTGCTGCCATTCCATTAGCCATTGTATTAGAAAGACCCTCGCAGCAGTGTTAATTCACTTTTTGTAATTAACTGCCAAAGTAATATAACACAAAGTATAGCATTAAATGTATACGGTACTAAATTTGAATAATGAAAATATGAAAAGCCTTATTAGGTTTGCAATGTTGATAACTCGAAACCAGCATCACAGTCTGTGAAAAGGGTCAATTGGGACAGGCATTATGAGTAACTTTTGGCCCTCTATTGGTCACAAAATAAAACTGCATGCATCCTGTAGAAGAACATTGTTTTGGTTGTGCTTCGGCTCTGCGTGAATGGTTACCTCGGTGTACGGATATGACATGACACGCACGGGTGAATGACGTATATATATAATTTCCTGCAAAATCCAGCTCTAAAATATAAATCATTATTATAGGTTTATTACATGGTTTGGAAGGTTTTTTTGTTGTTGTTGTTGCTCTGAGTAAATAACATTAAGTCTTAAGGTCTAAGAAGTTTTATAATTAAAATAATATCCAAACAGAAATCCCCATGTTTCCTTACCAGGATGTTTCAATGTCTTTATATTGCATACCTTTAAGTTCTGTGGAGGCGAGTAGAGAACATTTGAGCTCCTCAAGAGCAAAACTCACACACCGCAGTCTTAAAATGACCCTGTTAAATGAGAACTCCGGTCAATTTTAACATTGAGCTCATTTTTTTGTAAATTTGGAGTGCTGTCAATACAGAGAACAACGACAAAAATCGGTATTGCCTACAAAATGTTATCCTCTTTTTAAAATTTGCACCCTGTTGACTTCAATGGGGCAAGTTTTAAACCAGCTTTTAGCCTCTTAACATCTTTGATGTGTCATTACAAGTGCACAGCTAATATGAGTGATTCCTTCAGAGTGATCACTTGTGAATCTGACTGCAGTAGATGTGAAAGATATGAATAAAAATGATGTTATATCAGCCAGCGCACATACCTGTATTTATTTCCTGTTTTCGGTCGAAGTCCATAGTAATCGATTGTCGAGTTCACGCGCGTGATCATAGGCAACTAAACCTATGCGTGTGAACTCGACAATCGATTACTATGGGCTTCGACCGAAAACAGGAAGAAAATCAGGTATGTGCGCTGGCTGAAATAACATCATTTTTATTCATATCTTTCACATCTACTGCAGTCAGATTCACCCGTGATCACTCTGAAGGAATCACTCACATTAGCTGTGCACTTGTAATGACACATCAAAGATGTTAAGAGGCTAAAAGCAGGTTTAAAACTTGCCCCATTGAAGTCAACAGGGTGCAAATTTTAAAAAGAGGATAACATGGTGTAGGAAACACCGATTTTTGTCGTTGTTCTCTGTATTGACAGCACTCCAAATTTACAAAAAAAATGAGCTCAATGTTAAAATTGACCGGAGTTCTCCTTTAAGTAAAACACATCCAGGCAGAGTCTCGCTTTGAGTGATGAGATAACTATTAGGTATGTTGGTTGAAAATGGCATTATAAAAAAGCTTAAGGTTAAAGGAAACAACTTTCGAAATAATATGTATAATGTAGAAGAAACACAAACCTTTAAAGCTTAATACTAAAGCAAACACAAACAACTCCTTAAGTAAGCTAATATTACCTGTATATGCCATTTGAGGTTGATGACCAGACTAAAAGAACTTGAGATGCCCTTTCTCTCCATCCATCCATGTCTCCATAAGTAACTTTGCCTGATTTAAAGCACTGTCTATTAAATACACCCTTAAAACAAAAAACAGTGCTGGTCATCCTGTAACAATTGAGGTCATCATAAAAATGCATTACAAGTCTAAAAGAAAAGAGAATCAATGTATGACTTTTACATTCTGTAATACAACTCTCTCTTACTCTCTAACTAAATGTCTACACCACAAAACATAATAACTCACAAAAAAAAAGAAACACTGAACCCTGACACAATGCTAAAAGGTAAGATTGAGATGGCGATTGGTATAAACACTAGGGATGTTTGGGGCGAGGGTTGTCTAAATGAGCGGCCTCAGGTGTTTCAGCAGCAGTGGAGAGAAGCACTGCCCCCTGCTGGACTCCTCCACGAGAGTCTCTTCTGGGCAGATTTGCCCCAACACTGGTCATACTTGAGCGGCTGCTTCTGTAGCTGGGCCGTACTGAGGGCAGGAGAGAGCTAAACTCAGAGGTGATGACAATGCTGGGAATCCGACCAATCGCACCTCTTGAAACTGGCATGTCTGTCATGTCACCAGCCTGCAAACAGCACAAAAGAACATTTAGATTTTGTCGATTATCAGCCTTTATTGTACATTAAATCAGAATGAATTTTTCCCGCAGATAACACTGCTGCAATTAAGCTCAGCATGACCTCCATAACAAAACACTGACAGCATAATTCTCGGTTTAATTAATAGGCATTCACGTATGAAAGATGATTGTTAGAATTATTCTTTCAAGGGCACATTTTTCTTCCACAGAAAGAGACATTTATTGGAAAAATGGAACAGTCATTTTATTATATGCTTTACTTTTGTAATCAATATTCTAATTAATTCACTAACCATTTTGTTTTCTACACAGCACACCATGATTCATCAAATAGCATTCTAGAAATTTAAATACGCTTGCAGATTTTTCATGCACAAATTTGATTGCCTAGGCGAGTTGCTCTTCCAGTGGCACCAGAACACAATGTTCCTGAGGTCAGGACATTTTACAAAACCATACCGCCTACAGGATCCCGCAACAGCTTGAGATGTGCACGTCAGCAGTGAGACTGGTTTACACTGAACTATTATATTGAACAGATTCACTGTCAGACTTACAGCTAAAGGAAAAGTACGATCAGGTTGAACGAGTCCGACCACAGACACATCATCCACATCAGAGGAGCTCTAGGTCAGAAATGAGAGAGTGAGGTCACTCTTCAGGTACATACACCAACGTTCAAGAGTGGGGTCAGTAGGAATTGTTTTTAAAGAAACACGCTAGGGCATAGTTTCAGTGAGGCTTGAGAAGACTTGAGGATGGATTAGCCCTTTTTGCATGAAAATGTTTGTTAAACAAGCTACATTCCTTTGATATTTGCCACATATGGAATGCATTCAGCATGTGAGGTCACCTTTTCAAAGATGCCCGAGTCATGGCTTTTGAGCTTAGACTTGAAGCTGGATGAGTTGCATGGTTTGAAGTCTGGGATCTCCGCAGTGTCCTTGCTGATGTCACAAGACACCTGTCGGCTGGCAGGCCTGGAGCTCAAACTCGAGAGATCAGCCTCAGTGTCTGTCCAGCCCTGAAAAGAAGAGGTCATAAAATACATCCATTACAATCACATTTACCCACATAAGAAGACAAAACTAGAGGTCCTTCAGGCAAACACACTCACAGATTCGCTGTCGGAGGCTGAAGAGAGCCGGGACTTGCCATTGCTGGTTCTGCGGAACGGTCCGGACATATCAGAGGACTGGCTTGTGACGGTGGAACGACGTGTGGACATGAAGCTGCTGTGGAACGGGTGGAGGTCACGCTTAGGGACGCACAACAGCACACGGAGACATGGAATGTATTTCGCTATGGCCAACCTGAGAGACACAGATGAGACACAAAGATAAGACACCTTAGACATGGTGGATCCATATTTACATAGAGTATGACAAGATCCAAGTAGGTTCAGTAAAAATAAAAATTATATAAAATAAATAATCCCCCCAAAAAAAAAAAAAAAAAAAAAAAATATATATATATATATATATATATATATATATATATATATATATATATATATATATAATTAGAAATATACAAGTAATTGAAACAAAACTTGCACTGGAAACTATGTTTAAGCAGAAGTGCAAAAACTAATAAAAACTAAAACTGAAATCACTAATTAAATTAAAGCTAAATAGAAAAATAATAAAAAATGACAAAAGCATATAACAAAATGACTTAAACTAAACTACAAATAAATACATAAAAATAGCTAACTCAATACATTACAATATATATATATAACGTATACATTATATACGTAAATAATACTAAAATAACACAGATTGTTATCAGATATGTAAAAAACAACTCCATTTTAAAGGCAGCAAAGGGGTCTTTATGCAGCACTTGGGGTAAAAGTCCAATTGGGGAAGCAATAGTTGATACAGTATACAGGAAATAGTAATAGAGAAAATAAGTTTAATGAAAAATTTTAGTGTCAAAATATATATTCATTTCAGAGCTCTGCATTAGCTATATAATTCAACAACATTATTGTATTTTAGACCTAAATCAAAAAAACCCTTTTGTCATTGCATGCATGGAAGGAAATGCATTACCCCAGCAGGCCTGTAGCCGCATGATACAGTACCATACCGTCAGGACGCCTCTGATGGATTAATTACTCTTTATGCTCAAATGGATATTTAGGTTAATTAAACCAATCAAAATGGAATTTTACACTTTAACCCAGAAGCAAGGCCTGTTTCTGATCAATTTGTGAATGAATGGCTCAGTGAGCTAGACAATAGTAAAATTAAAACAATCACAATTTGCCCCAGGTGTTTAGTCTTAATGGGGCCAGACCAGGTAATCTAATTTTATCTAATCTGACCAATGTTCTGCATTAATGTAAAGTAAGTTTGTCCATTTATCACTTATAGTACCATTACGGTTTTTCATGACCACTTCTGGAGTAAAAACTTGTCACAGAATCACCAATCTTGTCCCAAATATATTAAACTGACAACGATACATAGAGACTCCTGTACCTGTATTTGGGGTGTGTGATGGCATAGATGATGGGATTGTGGATGGCTGAAGCTTTGGCTATCACAGCAGGAACTGAATTCATATATGGTGTGAGCACATCAGCATACCTGCAAAACACATGCAAAACAAGTGTGTACATTAATTAACACTATTTTATGGATATCTCATATTGTTATTACTTCTATTTGTAGTCTACAAAATGACTATAAGTTGAATAAAATCTAAATGAACACAAAAGCGCTAAATCAAATAGCATAATGGTATATTATATTATATTATATTGCATTATATATCATATTGTGTGTGAGGACTGGGATTCATTTACCCAGCAAAGGCTGTCAGTGCCACAGTTGAATATGGAGACCAGGAGATGACATACATGAGAATGACAATAAGAGCAATTTTTGCCATCTTCCATTCATTTTTCAGTCGTTGGAATCGTTTAATTGAGTCTCTCTTGTTATCTCCGTTAATTTTGCCCACAGCTCTTCCAAAGACAAAAAGGAACAATTAAACATCACTGGTTTACTGCCATTAAAAGCTTTAAATAATTAAAATATAGAATCTATATATTATACATTATATATATATATATATATATAATACAAAAGACATTTTAACAGCTTTGGAACATTGCTGACGTTTGGTATATTTAATTCATACTGTATTGTTGGACCTGTTTCAAAGAACTCACTCATTAGTTCTGCGAATGGATCGGAAAATAAAGAAATAGCAATAGATGATGACGATAAGCGGAATGAAGAAGACGAAGGTGAAGAGAAGCATAGTGTAAGCTCGCACGGAGGGTGTAAAAGTCATATAATCCCAGGTGCAAGAGGTCAACAGCCCTTCAGGAACATAAGCACCTGCAAAACAGAGACAGACAAAACAGAATTTGAGAAGGGAAGTGAAGGATAGCCAGCAGTTAAGCCGTTTACACCCAGTGAAATATTGTGAAAACTGGAACAAACTCACACAGGAAAAGGATTTAAGACTACTGTCTGGCTGCTGGGCAAACTCAGTGAAATACAACCCAATGCACACACAGCTGAGGATATTTTTTAAGTACGCTATAATTATAATATTTCTTATCAAAATCTGACTTTCATGCGTGTGGGCTGCCAATCATCAGTTTCCTGAGGTTTGAGGTTGGTGTGCCGATCAGCGGTGAAGATTTAAGCTGTCAGAAACGTTAAAGGAGACAGACACCCTGCGTGTGAAGAGCAGGTTTTCTGTAAGTGCTAGAGAGGCAAAAGCACCAGGCTTTACCAGTCTATCCCTGTTAAGCTAAAAGCCTCGGACCTCAGAGACCACCTTTACACAGCACAGATCAGAGTCCAACAATGCAACGTTTGCAATGAACCCAACAACTCACATGCTGGTGTGCTCACACATGAATGATCCAGAATGCTCAGAGTACCTGTCCCAACAGATTTGAGCTAATTAAAGACTTTAAATGAGCATCAAAGGTATAGTCAACTCCATTAACAAAGCACCACACTTGGCCAGAGGAGAACTGGTTCCTTGCCACTGTTGCCTATGGCTTGCTCAGTTGGGGAGACTTAATATTCAACAATTGATTTGACTGTACTGACGCTGTTGTATGATAACTGAACTGAGCTGGACGATGACATCATTTTTTATTTGCAGAACTGCTTTATAGATGAAATGAACTAATTCAATAATTGATGATCTTTGCAACAGAACTGAATCAACACTGAACTGACTTCAGCTGAACAACAGCCAAAATGCATAATTTTTTCCCCCTGTTATCACTGTAAAGCTGCTTTGAAACAATCTGTATTGTATAAAGCGCTGTATAAATAAAAGTGACTGGACTTGACTTAAACTTCTTTCTTCAGTTGAACATAAAAGAAGGTACTTTGAGAAATGTCTCAGAGTTTTTTGTCCATATATGGAAATCAATGGTCACCAAAACCGTTTGGTTACCAGCATTCTTCAAAATATCTACTTTTGTGTTCTGCAGAAGAGAGAAAGTCATACAGGTTTCGAGCAACATGAGGGTGATGTCTCTTAATTGTGTATGAATGCTGTTACAGGACTGTTAGATATACTAGTAGAAATATCAAAGTAAATGGAAATATAGCTTAAGAACATTTTGGTCGGTTTAAAATGATAAAACAATAGATATACTACACTTACTCCATCCAAAGAAGGGTGGAAGGCTCCAGCCAAGTGAATAGGCCCAGGCTAAGAGAAGGATCAGCAGAGCTCTCTTCTGAGACAGGACACCAATGGAGGCTAGCGGCCGCGTGATCACGAAGTATCGATCCACTGCGATGACCATGAGCGTGATCATGGAGCAGATGCCAAATAAAGCCCCACAGAATGCATACAACTCACAACCTGGAGAGACAGGTGGAACAGAATTAAGTGAGTCTGTAACCAAGCACAATTTATAACAGATATATTTTTTGCTAGTTTTGCTGGACAAGTGTGTTAACCCTGTTGGTGTTTGTTTGGTTAGTGAAAATAACATTTATGCTTCCAAACAAAATCTAAATCCAGCGGCAAACTTCTTAAAACGTTTGAAATCTTGGTTATTGCTTTTTGGGGGTCAGTGTGAAGCAGATTTTAGGCCTGAAGACTCTTGGCTGACAGGAACACAGACCACTACTGGCTCTATTTGAGGGCCAACTTCTGCGACAGATGTTCATTAAAATAATCTGCTCTGGAAAACTTACAATGGATGATTTTCTTTTTGAATACTTCAGTCAATCTTCATGTGTTGATTACCAGATTGGTGTGTATACTGTACATGTTAACTGACTGCTTAATGTTACGATAAGGGCACTGAAAAACATTTTTGAGCGAACTATTTTGCATTGCAGTGGTTTGTACGTATGATTTCTTTTTAAATCAGTGGTTCACTTTTTTGACTCCAAGGCTCCCCCGTCACACTGGACAACTTACTGGATAAGGATTAAGTATACATGTATACAACTCAATTTCTACCCAATAAAATATTTTAGAGCTTGTCATAACGAGTGAAATGTATATTCATTACTTGATTTTCTGATTTACATGACTTTTCCAGGCATACTTTTTCCAGGAACACTGGTTCTACAAAGGATTTTTAGTTGTTTTAACTAAAGTCATCCTAAGGCCACCAAGTTTGCTGATGCCCCCTAGTGGGCTCTGGCCCCGATTAAAAAACACTGTTTTAAATGAACTTCCACCCTATATATCCAAATGCACATCACCCTGTTTACACCTGGTATTAAGATGCATTTTGGTCGATCGTAAAGGGGGTTTATAATGTTTTGAGCTTGTCCACTTTCAACCACTTCCAGAGGTTGTCGAAAACGCATTAGACCGGATTGCTTTCGTAGTGTAAACACTGATGTGGTCGAATGTGTTCACGTTGTAGCCACATGTTGTAGCCACAAAAGACCACCTACCACCTAAAGAAGAACATGTGGAGCATAGAAACAAACGATTTCACACCGTTATACTTGACAGACACAGTCTGCCACCTCCTCAACATCCACACACACCTGTCTTCTGTGCTATCAAAGCATATGTAAACAACAGAATGAGCGGCAATGCATTCAGTCTGATTCATGGTAACTGTGCTTGCTTTTCACAGAACACATTAACTGGATGCACTTTATTAATTACAAAACAGAAGCTTCTGTTATTGAAGATAATCCTCTCAAACATCAGGATGTCTTCTCTTACACCTTGTCAGATTATGCTTTTAGGTTAATCCTGGAAGACACCATTTTATGAGTTGTATCTGATTGATTGCGAAAGCTTTCACAGGGATCAAGCCTACGACTGTCACAATCAAATTAACTGTGGTCATAATTGTGCCTTGTGCAGTCAGACCTTGCAGAAACAGGAAGAGCATATTTTAACTCTTTCCACCAAATGAAACTGGGTCAGAGCCCATGCACCATAAGGGAGGCTTCAAACTGCACTCAGACAAGCATAACGCTTTAGGATCCCAGAAGGGAGATCAGAGGCTGTTCTGTTTGAATGGAAATCAATGGAGCAGATGCCTTCAATATGCTGAATAAACTGCTTTGAGTGGAAATTACACAGTATTTTGGTGTTTGGCAGTGTTTTACGGGATAATATTTTGATACAGGCAGAAACAGTTCATTTATGTCCCTGTGTTTGTCCCTGGACTTTTATGTTACTTCCTGTCCTGAGTGCCATGTTTGTAGTCCTATGTAGTTTTTTCCCTTGATTGTCTTTCCCTTGAACTCATTACCTTGTTAATCTCATTTACCCCTATGCCCTTGTGTTTCACTCATTGCTTTGTCAGTTGTTGAATGTCATGGTTGCCCTTCTCCTTGTGGTTTTGTTACACAAAACTACGTTGCTCTCTAATTATTCTAATGGTTCTTTGATGTCATATAAAGATCGATTCAAGTCGAACACACCTAAACTTTGACTTGGTGACCTGATTTCCTGTCACAGGGAAAGAGCAGACAACAATTTCATGACTGCCCAGTAAACTCCCTAAACACAAAAGATCAGCATCAATTACTATAATAATCACAATCACAGAGCGCTTGCTCTCATTGCAAACGTCAGCAAGCAGAAGATTCCAACAAATCCCAGTCAAGGCTGATGAAGGCAATTAAGATTTGGCCCTGATAAGAACTGACATTTAAAACACCTCAGGGGGGAAAATAGCCTTCTATCATTTAATATCACAAAGGCAGCATCTCACAGCTGAGCAAAATGACTAGCTAGACCTGAATATCAACAAGAAAAGCCTTGATGCACATGTTTTGAGAGCAATTTAGAGAGATTATTTGTCTACTGATGACAAAGAAACAACTGTACTAGAAAAGGTTACATACATCTGTCAGAAATCCATTCATCATTTAGCCACAAAAATATGAAGAGAGACTGGTATGAATCGTTGTTAGTGCTGACAAACCAAGGCCGTCTCCAAGGGCAACCTCTCCTTCATTTGAACCTATTCAACATTATAAGTGATTCGTTCAATTAAACCATCTTACTCTCATTTAATCTTAAATCCGTTCATTATAATTCAAAAAGTACAGTGCAATAAATCATGGACCTGCTTATTTTATTTCAGACACTGCCAATGCATTAACTTTTAATGATCTATCTGCAAAGATAATGCTGGATAAGTCTATGCATTTGACTGCCTGTGTGTACAGATTGGCTGTAATTGTAAATTACAGTTTAAATAAGTTGTGAAAACATATGATTGATCCTGTTTGAGCTCATAAATGACCAAATCACATTTTGCTTCAAACATTTTATCAACATGTCCTCATATTTAGTGAAACCATGCATGTACGTTTGTACCTTTCTCCCCAAAGATCCATCTCTTGTGCATGCTGGTGGTGAAAAAGATGGGTGCCTGGGTGACACACATGAGGAAGTCTGTAAGGGCCAGGTTTATTATAAACAAGTTGGCAGGTGTCCTCAGGGTCCGGCTCCTACACATACATGCACACACACAAACACAAAACAATCAATTGTTCATTTCTCTGTTCATTAGGTATATTCTATTAGTTTTATGTCTGTGAGAAAATCAGCCTCCCTGTGCAACGCAAATAGCTCCAAAGTCAAACTGGTGTGTCTACAAGAAACACAATATAGTGCAGTTTCGTGTCTGATTAAATCAGTGTTTTTGAACGAGTCAGTTGATTGACTGATTCATGACTCACTCTGACAGTCACTTGTTTGGTTCCTTAACAAATCAGTGTTTTAATCGATTCCATGACTCACTCATAAAGAATGTCACTTGTTTTGTTCCTAAATGAATCAGTGTTTTTGAACTAAATGGATGAGTGGCGATTCATGACTCACTCAGACAGTCACTTGTTTCATTCCTAAATGAATCTGTGTTTTTAATCAAATTGGTTGAGTAGATAATCACAGCTCAATGCAGCTCAACCAGGCCTCATCCCATTTTTTGCGTATTCCGTGGGCCACGTGTTTTGTTCCTGATTGCATCAGTGTTTTTGAACAAATCCTTTAAGTGAATGATTCATGACTCACTCAATGTCATGTGTTTTGTCCCTGAATGAATCTGTGTGTTTGAACAATTCCATTGAATGACTCAGACAGTCACTTGTCACCACCTACTCGCAACCTAATAGCAATAAAATCTGCAGAAGAAGTCAAAATTCGTGCAAACACAAACAAGCAAAAGGCCGCTGAACCAATTAAATTGGAACTAGAGTGGAACTAACTATTGTGTAAATGTGTCTATTCCAAGTTACGCACCAATCCATCTGACTACATTTTGGCTTCTTTTGATAATGAACAATAAAGCATGTCACACACTGTTTTCATAATACTTGTTCAACTTCACCTCAGCCTGTTCTTCCCACCTGCTAAATGCGTAGATGACCAGGAAGTTGCCCAACATGCCAGTGATGCCAACAGCAAGGATGACAGCACCAATAGTGTAATGAGCATGGTCAGGCACATCCACCGTTGGGAAAGGGTAAACTGACTCTTCTACCATGGCAACCTTGAAGACACAAAAGAACACATTAATTAATAGCTTGATGAAAAGCAGCAGTTGCTGTTTTATAGTGACCTTTGCATCAGAGAGGGCACAATCTGTTTGAGAAACACCATTAAGCCTGAACCCAGCTGACACCAACAAGACATTCATTCATTAAATGGGAGGACAGCAGATATATAAACAATACATTTACATTTTCATTTAGCAGGCGCTTTTATCCAAAGCCACTTACAGACACACTGTAGATGTTTTTATATTTTTGACATGATAAATGATAAACAGATCACAATTTTTTAACAGATCTCAAGATGCCTCCTTTTTTAAAAGCTTATATCCAGTTGTAGGCATCTCATCTAAATGGGAATTTGCACTATATTACAAACTCATAATAGAGCATTGAAAACAGAACCTATATAATCTTGAAGCAAGAGTGTGAATTTTAATAGCTGAAAACTTTATTTTATAGATTATTCTTTAGCCTTTCTCTTGATTAATACATGACAAATAAACAAGATCAGTAATTTAATTTAATTTAATTTAATTTAATTTAAGGCCAATAAGAAAAGATTTGCGTCATGCTTTGAGCAGTAAATCATTTCAAATAAACTGAGACAGATACTTAATGAGACTTAAGAAATATATGGCAAAGGGACAGTTTTTGATGGCATAATCTCTCACAACATTCAGTTCAATCAAATGCTTTCTCAGGTCCTGGGATGTTATTGCATGCATTCCTCCAGCACCAGAGCGCATTTTACCATATTAAGACGAAGCATTATGTCTGTGGGGTGGGGGGGTTAAAAGAAATGTTGAAAAGAGAAATGTTTTTATTATCATCAAAAATTACCTCACCTTTTTTCTGAAATAGGACAAAAATAAATAGGACCTTTAAAAAATCTGATTATATCAAAGGGTGGGGCACTTGATTTTCTGCTCTTATATTCCAATATTATCGACGCAGCGTTCAACTTGTTGCTAGGCCTATTGTTTTCTACAAGATAATAATTTTTTTTAACTTAAATCAATATTTCATAACCATATATTTATAAATAATTGTGTGATTCTACTATAATAACCATAAATTATTCATTATGTATTTTATTTATTTTGCTTGTCATGATGTGGTGCAAAAAGGAACACATGGAAATATTTGGCTTTCCTAGAGCAATAATGATCAAACCCAAACATTTCTTTGGCAGACATTTGTTTACTGCATTTTCCTCAGGAAAAGCTTTAATGAAAAGACCTTTAAGTGTCAGAGCTCTGGGCACACGAGATGGCTGTATGTATGCAGGACAAGCACTCCCGGAAAAGTCATTTCACAGCAGATGAGTGTAACCATGGCCATGACGGAGGAAATATGACAAAGCAGATTCAGTAATTGCCTTTGGTATATGTCAAGTGATGATGTGGAGAAAACTCTTTACCAACAAACTGTCAAAATCATTCATTTGTTATATCAAACACAGAGTCAGCTATAACAGAAACATGCATTTTCTTTTGCGTAGATGTGTTCATGGTTTTCACGCAACCTGTCTAATTTGGCTAGTTTCTTCTAGAGACAGAAGAGTTTTAGCCAAAAGAGGTTTGCTTAGACACAGCCTTTGGCATCAACAAACAAAATACAATATATGATATGAGAAGTGTTTGTTGCTCACATTTTTATTTGATTTATGATGATTTATGATGATTATTTGTTAAGTTGAATTTTACTTTTTGCATTTACCACTAGTGATTTTCCCTGTTTAACAAACCAGCAGTTGAGAACTACTGTTTTACACTATGCAGACAAATGTTTTTTGATGGTTTGTTTCTTCCAAGGATGGCACAGTAGAGCTGAAAATAAATCAGGCATGTTGACAGAAAGATTAAAACCTTGGAGATGTATAAACATGGTTCCTTTTATAAAAACCCAAACTTAACTGATACAAATCATGTTTCTCTTCAACTTCAACAGACATGGGCCATTTTGTGTCATCAAAACATTTATTAAACCACTTCCATCCTGAGCTGCACTGGCGAATTTATTTGTTCTGAAGGATCTTCAAAATATAGCAGTAGCCATTGCTGTGTGTTTTCATTCATTACTTCTGAGTTTGGGGTTAACTGAAGATCTAAGCCATGGAAAACTTTGAGGGCTGAGATAAGACCGTTTTATTTCTCTGGAATGAGAAGGATTCTAATGAAATAGATACTGTTTGAGTCCCACATCTGTTTCTCACTCAGGGTATATGACAGTAACTGTGCATGGGATTTTTCGAAGATGTTTCAGAATAAGCCAGCCTCTTCAAAACCATGTAGTTTTTCCAGAGAAAAAGGGGTATTGTAAAAGTATTTTTATTAACTGCAGATGATAATGCAGATGCACTGTCAGAAAAAAAGGATTTTAGGGGTACAACAGCTTGTCACTTGGACAGTACCCTTAAAGGGACATCTTTGTACCTTATATACCCCTAAAAGTGAATATTATACCTTTGAGTAGTAATATGCACCCTTAAGGTAGGCCAACTACTATGAATGTTTATTGGTAAATTAAGGTGCAAAGATGTCTCTTTAAGGGCACTGCCCTAGTGACAAGCTATTGCACCCCCTTAAAGGTACAAGTTTGCACTTTTTTTTTCTGAAAATGTGGGAATATTCGGAATTCCAAACTACAACTGAACATTAGAACTAAGTGTACAGTAAATTGTGCTAAGGTTATGCTTGCTTATGTTATATAATGTGCATAATTTATGATATGCCCCATTACATTCATTGTGTAGTTTAGTAGTTCAGAAGCAGAATGTAACAAGCCAAAGTAATTAATTTTAAAGAATCAATTATAGTGATTAGTGACCTATATTAAGCAAATGATTTGAAATGATTAAAGCATATTAAAGAATATAAAAAGCATGTCTTCATTTTCTCCACAAATCGGTTCCTTTAAATGTGATTAAATTTATGACAAAACCTCAACTCCCCTGATAATGAACATTAGTTGTGTTGTTATTTTAAGCTGAAAAATCTTAAGACAGAACAGTACAACTCTAGAGGTCTTTAATCATCTTTGATGATACTTCAGATGCATGTCCATTAACAGCATTATTCTGAACCTGCAGACACACATTAATCTGCTATGTGAAAATCAGTATGTTGGTTTTTATTTACCGTTACGTCATCCTTGAAATTGAAAATATACTTAAACATGGAACATTGCTGTGCATGGTTACTGCGTCCTTGGTTGAGCTAACAGATATGAATGTACTGTCATTCACAGGATGTTCACAGCTGTCCTTCATATCTGGATAAGTTCTCTTGCGCTCCAGATGCCGCTGCACTTGTTTGACTGCATTACCATGATTACTTAGTTAGCTCAGTTAGAAAGCAAAGCTGCCGGAGCTCGGCTGAACGCACGCAGTGCCAGTACCTCCCACTCTTTCATCTCAAACCATTTCTCCTAGTTCAACTGTGTACTGTTGTCCTTTTGGGGGCATTTTTCTCTTCATATTAGGAATAATGCTGCATTTTTATGAGTGACACCGTAAAAGACATGCCAATTTTGTCCAAAGCTGGCTGGCAAATAAGTCTGTTTTGGTTGATATTCAATATATTGGGTTTCAGTGTCAAACAACCAGCCACTTGTTTTCT